>NC_133326.1:379593675-379928776 GCF_042186555.1 Aquarana catesbeiana | reverse complement strand
TACCTCACTGAGCATACAATGGGCCCCATACGTCAAAAGGACATAAGGGCCCCTTTGTGCCGGGTAGAAAATAAGGGGGTTAGTGGATGTGAAAGACCCAAACCATCACTGTCCTAAACAAGGAAAATGAGGGTTATTCCCCTTGCTGGTTACCATGTGGTGAATAAAATCAGGTGTGCTACTAATGCCAAGCACACTGGTGAAAGGTTCACCTCCAAACTAGGTATAAATATTCAGCATTATCCAAACTTTAAACGTGAATAAATGCAATAAATTTATTAATTCAATAATGTGTAGCCCACCAAAAGAACAGATGGCTAATAAAAAGTCCTGGAAATAATCCCAAACGGTGTACACTTTTCCTATATAAGCAATCCTTTCTTCAAATATGGAATGCCATCTTCTTTCTGTTAAACAAGCCAGATAATGGTAAAAAAGGCCGCTTACCAGATTACCGCCTTAGACCCTTCTCGAGCACTGTGGTCACAGTGTAGTAAACTGTACCTCTGCGGGATCACTCGTGATATGTGGGGAGAAATTACAAGAACAGGAGGTGCCCCATAGTGTAGTAAATTAAAACTTCTTTTATTAAAAATGATGGGTAGCCGACATCCGAAGGTATAGCAGAAAATACAAAACAAAACTAACAGCTCAGCCGCGGTGAAGCTAGCCAGCTGATGTGTGGTGACGTCAGGTCCCGTAGCTCCGCCCAACGCTGCGTTTCTCCATAAGAGGCATCTAGTGCTGTAGGTGGTTAGGGCTAGCGCAGATTGTCCGTGTTATATGGTTACCATGTGGGAAATGCCATTGTGCTGTACATATTAGATCAATACCTAAAATCATAATAATAATAATAAAGTGACCTTTCCTTCTCATGTGACATCCTGATCCTTCTAGGAGGATATCTCCAATGAAGGGAAGGGAACCATAAGAACATATTGGTAATTATCTCAAAATGGTTCCCTTCCCTTCAATGGAGATATCCTCCTAGAAGGATCAAATATTGATCTTATATGTACAGCAGAATGGCATTTCCCACATGGTAACCAGCAAGGGGACTAACCCTCATTTTCCTTGTTTAGGACAGTGATGGTTTGGGTCTTTCACATCCACTAACCCCCTTATTTTCTACCCGGCACAAAGGGGGCCTTATGTCCTTTTGACGTATGGGGCCCATTGTATCCTCAGTGAGATGGTATTTTTGCCACTTCCAGAGGTAAGTAGTGTTGGCGCTTTTAGTCCTTTATCAGGACCATGTTCTATGTCCCGGATGTTGTCCGGGGGCATGGAGTTTTGGCCCCAGGAGGATGCTGCATGGTTTGCAGCATCCCCTCTCTGTGTCTCCATGCACCCCTTTTTCTTGCACACTGGCAACAGCCGGGGCTCCGGTGCTGCATCACGTTCTGTCTGCAAAGGTGGGCTGAGGCGTGCGCATCACTGTGATTGCTGTGTCCGCTACAGATGACGCAGTGCACCCTGGTGTGCGCACCGGCGTTTCGCGATGCCATCCATGACATGGTGCGCTCCAGCATTCCGCTTCCTCATGGAGAACGGGAGCGCGTGATGAGGCAGCGCGCCGAGGCGTGCCGCATCATCGTGGATGACGAGGAGCGTCAGGATGGCACCCTAACATCACAGAAAAGGACGCCGAGGACGGTATTTGCAAGGTTGCTGAAGGAGCTCCAGCACCGCCCAGGGCTGTGTTTTGGCCTAGGCCGACAAGGCCTAGGCCGACAAGGCCTAGGCCTAGGGCGGCACTTTGCGGGGGGCGGCAAAAAGGGCCGCCCCCCCGCATGAGAGAAAGCCCCCCCACCCGTCTTGCCGATTCCCGGCTCCCGCTGCCGCCTCCCGCACACTTGCAGCCCACGGCGGCCGGCTTTCTGTAGCGGCGCCGTGGTGTATGGGCGTGCTTGGCAGAGGGTGGAGGCATGTATCTCACGCCCCCCTACTCTCTGACAAGCACGCCCATACACCACGGCGCCGCTACAGAAAGCCGGCCGCCGTGGGCTGCAAGTGTGTGGGAGGCGGCAGCGGGAGCCAGGAATCGGCAAGACGTGTGGGGGGGCTTTATCTCATGCGGGGGGGCGGCGTGTGTCACTCGCACCCCCATAAGCAGGAGGTGACAGGTGGAGCCTTAAGCTCCGCCTACCCTCCCCTGCACTGCTTTCCTGCAGTGAATCTTCTCCTCGGCCCTGGGGCGGGATCTGGCTGTGACGTCAGGAAGAGAGAGAGGAGCACGAGGGAAACCCCAGGACAGCAGGTACAATGATTGAATAAAGTATATCAGTGTTATGGGCACTGGCAGAATTTGATGGGCACAGTGGCAGCATTTGATGGGCACAGTGGGAGCATTTGATGGGCACAGCGGCTGCATTTGATGGGCACAGCGGCTGCATTTGATGGGCACAGTGGCTGCAATTGATGGGCACAGTGGCTGCGTTTGAGGGCACAATGGCTACGTTTGATGGCACAGTGGCTGCATTTGATGGGCACAGTGGCTGCGTTTGATGGGCACAGTGGCTGCATTTGATAGCACAATGGCAGCATTTGATAGGCACAGTGGCTGCGTTTGAGGGCACAGTGGCTGCATTTGATGGGCACAGTGACTGCGTTTCATAGCACAGTGGCTGCGTTTGAGGGCACAGTGGCAGCATTTGATGGGTACAGTGGCTGCGTTTGAGGGCACAGTGGCTGCATTTGATGGGCACAGTGACTACGTTTGATGGGGCACAGTGAGGCTGCAATTGATGGGCACAGTGAGACCCCCCCCCCCGTGATAGCATTAAAACTCAGCAGCTAAAAATACTGTAGCTGTTGACTTTTAATATTAGGACACTTACCTGTCCAGGGATCCAGCGATGTCGACACCTCAGCCGATTTTCGGATTGGCTCTCGGGTTTTGCCACTATCATTCATGGTAAGGGAAACCGACCGGTTCCCTACTGCACATGTGCGAAGCGCGTTGCACTTTCTGAATGGCCCAGTGGAGGAAGGAGGAGGGGGTGAAAACTTCAGAGGGGGCAGCGCAGTCTCCCGGAAGTAGGGAAGGGTACCTGTCAGAAACAGGTACCCGTTCCCCCCTGAAAGGTGCCAAATAAGCCTAAAGAGGAAGGGGTGTTGTTTACAGATGATAGGGTGGGTCTTAAACAGGAAGGGGTGGGTCGTATTTAAATTAGGGGGGTGCATGCGTTTAGTCAGGTCTAGGGCAGCACAAACCCTAAATACACCACTGGCACCGCCGGTGTACTCTTTGTTTCCAGGCCTCTGAGTGACAGAGGACCTGAACCTGGCCCCACTTGTTGAGTAAGTACTCTCTGCCAATGGATGTTGGCAAGTGAGTATCAGCTCAGCCCTGACTGTTGTGTTTTGTGTTTTTTGCATTATAGAGTACCTGGATTATATGCCTTCAAGTGCCAATTTTGGGATTATTTATATCCGGCCTTCCTGTAGAAAAGAGGGGTAATACTAGTTTTTTGTTGGACCCTCCTTGCTGGTGCTGTGGGGAATGCATCTGTTATCTGACCGATTTTGTATTGAAAAGTAAGTCATCATCTCTGCATGCCCCTATTTAGGGGTATTGAACATGATTCTTACATGTAAATCCTAAATATTGTATTTTTTGATTTTCTATAGATAAGTGATACAATATCCCTGATGAAGATTTTAACTACTATTACATTTTGATTAAGATTAAGTATCACCTTCCACCTTATTTCAATATACAATGTTTTTATAGTTACATGTCATATGCTTGAATTTTTCTATGGAATTTTTCTATGTTGTCAAATAAATGATTTTTTTCCTAAAAACTACTTTTTCATTGCCTTTAAAATCCCAAAACAGAGGTTTTCTTCTTATTGTATAATTTACAAGGGATGATGGCAATCATATGCCCAATTAAATGAGTCTGTATTCTTTTTTTAAAGATAAAACATGATACCTATGACATAACAAAATAAACATCTAAAATAGATGCACATTCATGGATGTAAAGATTGAATATATAACATTGACCAACTCTATTGCGTAATGGTAAACATTAGACAAAACCCAACGTTTCAAGGTATTTGAGGGTCAACCTTTTCTTCAGGTGTAATAGGTTTAGTCACGACAAGATTTATATCTATGGTCAGGAAAGAGAGAGAACAAAATTTGTAAACATATACAATGCATTGGACAATTCACTGTACTTTCAACATCAGCACCCTAAGGATCATGTATGTAATAGTCAAATTATACAAAAAATATATATAAGATAATTGTATAGGTACTGACCAGGTATGTTAATATAGAGGTTTACAAGAACATCCACAGCATCCAGTGGGAGATCGGTCAGCCGCAGCTATACAGAGACCAAGGAAGGGGCAGAAAAGAAAGCTGGGACGGGAAGAAAAAAGGAAATGGAGGAAAAAAGAGGACCAGAGTGGCAAGAAGAAGCCCCAAAGGGTGGACAAGTGTCCCTCAAGTCCCTCAGGACTTTAGATGAGGCACATGACCCATAGCTAGAAAATATATATCAAAATGTTTATTGACATAGATAACATAACATGACACATTGGAATTGATACATGACTGAATATTGGTAATTTCATCTATATAAAAAATGATATAGGAGCAATATATATACACCTGCAGACCCATTGCAGTAACCAATGTTGTATGCCAATGGTACTGAATATGATAATCAATAAAAGTAAAAACAAGATGGAAACCCACGGGGTGGACAGGTGCACACACACACCCCCAAGGGGGAATAAAGGTAAACTCTCCAAAATCTTGTCAACAGTGATAAGGAAAAGTGGCTCCCACCATGCCTATAAGGTAAATAAATCTACCCTAGGTAGATGAAATTACCATTATTCAGTCATGTATCAATTCCATTGTTATGTTATGTTATGTTATGTTATGTTATGTTATGTTATGTTATCTATGTCAATAAACGTTTTAACATATATTTTCTAGCTATGGGTCATGTGCCTCATTTAAATTCCTACCAACCCTTCTCTTTATTCTCAGATTTAGGGATGGAGGTGCATATATACATGCACTTCATCTAAAGTCCCACAAACCCCTTGTTCCTAGGTGTACACCACACCAGTGTTGACACAGGGTATTTGATTTAAGTACATTGTTTTCCATTGTCTTAACATATGTGTGTTATTTGCACATACAGTGGGTATAAAAAAGAATTAAAAAAAAACAACCCCCACTTTAAAATAATCACATTTTGTTGCTTTGCAGATTGAAATTCAGACAGACACAGTTTTTGTTTTATCCAGATGAATTTACTAGCACAGCTTCTAACACAAGTACAAGATATAACACAAACATGTCGGAAAGAGAATTAAAAAATTCAAAACAGAATCTCTTCAGTTGGAAAAAGGATCACACACCTTATGTCAGTATTTTGTTGAACCACCTATTGCTTTAACTGCAGCCTTTAGTCTGTTGCAGTAGCGGAATTATAAGGGTCGCAACAGTCGCAGGTGCGACTGGGCCCTGTAGTTCTCTGCCACTTCAGGGGGCCCACCGTCCGCCCGCCTGCTGCGTGAGGGGCCCGAGGTGTGTGTCAGACTCACTGTCGGGTTCATGCCATGGGGAGGGGGGGTTTCACCCGCTACGCCGAGGGGAGAGACAGTGAGAGAAAAGCGCTGAGTTTGTGGGCTCCACCCCCTCCTATCCAGAAACAGAGAGACTGTAAGGGAGGCGGGGCGGACACTGAAAAAACTCAGCAGACCAATCCAGTGAAGGTGGGGGAGGAGCTCTCCCCTCTGCGACTGCGCAGTGTGTGGAGTACCTACCTGAGGCAAGCAAGGGATTCCCGGAGGAGGCACACCGTGACGTGAAGGATAATCTCTGAGGAGGGGGAATCATTCGATCGATTGGCGGTAAGTCACCATATTGCACTGCAATCGATCAATCCCAACCTCCACCACCTCTGCGGCTCTGCCTCTTACTGATCCCATCCCCCCACCTCCACTACTGATCTCATCCCTATCCCCCCACCCCCATCACCTCTACAACAGAGGTGATAGAGGGTGGGGGGATAGGGATGAGATCAGTGGTGGTGGTGGGGGGATGGGATCAGTAAGAGGTCCCCCTCCAGTACCACCACCACCCCCTCCAGTACCACCCCCCCTCCAGTACCACCACCACCCCCTCCAGTACCACACCCCTCCAGTACCACCACCACCCCCCTTCCAGTACCATCCCCCCTTCAGTACCACCACCACCCCCCTCCAGTACCACCCCCCTCCAGTACCACCACCACCCCCCTCCAGTACCACCACCACCCCCCCTCCAGTACCACCACCACCCCCCTCCAGTACCACCCCCCCTCCAGTACCACCACCACCCCCCTCCAGTACCATCCCCCTCCAGTACCACCACCCCTCCAGTACC
Organism: Aquarana catesbeiana; assembly: GCF_042186555.1. Classification (NCBI taxonomy): domain Eukaryota; kingdom Metazoa; phylum Chordata; class Amphibia; order Anura; family Ranidae; genus Aquarana; species Aquarana catesbeiana. The sequence goes on along the minus strand of NC_133326.1, from coordinate 379,922,374 downwards.
ACCACCACCCCCCCTCCAGTACCACCCCCCCTCCAGTACCACCACCACCCCTCCTCCAGTACCACCACCACCCCCATCCAGTACCACCACCACCCCCCTCCAATACCACCACCCCCCCTCCAGTACCACCCCCCTCCAGTACCACCACCCCCTCCAATACCACCACCACCCCCCTCCAATACCACCACCACCCCCCTCCAGTACCACCACAACCCCCCTCCAGTACCCCCCCTCCAGTACCACTACCACCCCCCCTCCAGTACCACCACCACCCCCCTTCAGTACCACCACCACCCCCCCTCCAGTACCACCCCCCCTCCAGTACCACCCCCCTCCAGTACCAACACCCCCTCCAATACCACCACCACCCCCCTCCAGTACCACCACCACCACCCCTCCAGTACCACCACCACCCCCCCTCCAGTACCACCCCCCTCCAGTACCACCCCCCCTCCAGTACCACCACCACCCCTCCTCCAGTACCACCACCACCCCCATCCAGTACCACCACCACCCCCCTCCAGTACCACCCCCTCCAATACCACCACCCCCCCTCCAGTACCACCTCCCTCCAGTACCACCACCCCCTCCAATACCACCACCACCCCCCTCCAATACCACCACCACCCCCCTCCAGTACCACCACAACCCCCCTCCAGTACCACCCCCCCTCCAGTACCTATACCACCCCCCCTCCAGTACCACCACCACCCCCCTCCAATACCACCACCACCCCCCTCCAGTACCACCACAACCCCCCTCCAGTACCACCCCCCCTCCAGTACCACTACCACCCCCCTCCAGTACCACCATCACCCCCCTCCAGTACCACCATCACACCCCTCCAATACCACCACAACCCCCCCTCCAGTACCAACCCCCTCCAGTACCACCACCACCCCCCCTCCAGTACCACCCCTCTCCAGTACCAGTGGAAAAAATAATGCTTTTCTGGGGGGGGCCCTTCGTGATTTCTTGCACCGGGGCCCTGAGGTTTCTAGTTACGCCACTGGTCTGTTGGGATATGTCTCTACTAACTTTGCACATCTAGACTTTGCAATATTTGCCTACTCTTCTTTGCAGAACTGCTTAGGTTCAGTTAAATTTGATGTTGACCGTTTGTGGACTGCAGTCTCCAAAACATTCCAGAGATTTTTAATGGGGTTTAAGTCTGGACTCTGACTAGGCCATGCAAAGGCATTCACATTTTTCTCCTTCAACCACTGTGTGGTCATTTTTCCTGTGTGCTTTGAGTCATTGTCTTCCCATTGACAACTTTCTGGCAGAGAGCAGCACATTATCCTCAAGAATAAAAATGTTGCCCCATCCATTTTTCTGCTGTCCTGACAAGTTCTCCTTTTTTCCCAACATGTCTACCTTTTGGAGCCTATGAGGAGGTGTGTTCTGAGACTAAAGTCCGGACTGCAGAGTTCGTGTGAAGTCCACGGATCGTGAGCTGTGGATACTATACCAGGACACGTCTGATCTTCAAGATCCCTGCACCTGATCCATACCTCATGTGGTTTCAAGCTTACATGACCCTTTTGTCGTATGATAATTAGGGTCCATCGCAGTTGGTAAGAGCATTTATTTCTCTTCAATATCGGTTATTGATAAGTAACTTCAGACAAGCTATTCATCACCCCCCATGTGACCGAAGACGTCCTCATGGGAGGAACTCACCTTGTCACATTTTTGTGGACTGTTTACACTGCACAGATTTATTGTCTAATTTCTCTTTTGTCCCCCCCCCCCCCTCACGAAAGGAATTCACTATGTTATATTTTTGAGGACTATATTTATGGTATATAGATTGATACACTGTCCAGCTCACCCTTTTGCTTGGGCATGATGCATTTGCACACTAATTAGCCCTAGGTGTATCAACATCTAGGATACTCTTTCACTTTAGTTTTTATTCAGTGCCACACTGTCACTTTATTACCCTCCCATACAAGCCACATTTGTGGAGAATTTGTGATATTGTTATCACATGCACATAATGACCACTCTGCCATAAATTCCTGCAACTGCTTCAGAGTTGCTGTACAGTGCCTTGCAAAAGTATTCACCCCCTTAGCATTTTTCGTGTTTTGTTGCCTCACAACCTGGAATTAACATGGATTGTTTGAGGATTTGCATAATTTAATTTACAGAACATGCCCACAACTTTGAAGATGTTTTTTTTTTTTTTTTTTATTGTGAAGCAAACAAATAGGACAAAATAACAGAAAAAGTCAATGTGCATAACTATTCACGCCCCTAAAGTCAGTACTATGTAGAGCCACCTTTTGCGGCTATCACAGCTCCAAGTTACTTTGAATAAGTCTCTATGAGCTTGCCACATCTTACCACTGGGACTTTTGCCCATTCCTCCTTGCAAAACTGCTCCAGCTCCTTCAAGTTGGATGGTTTGCGCTTGTGAACAGCAATCTTTAAGTCTGACCACAGATATTCTATCGGATTGAGGTATGGGCTTTGACTAGGCCATTCCAACACATTTACATGTTTCCCCTTAAACCACTCAAGTGTTGCTTTAGCAGTGTGTTTGGGGTCATTGTCCTGCTGGAAGGTGAACCTCTGTCCTAGCCTGAAATCACACACAGAGTGGTACAGGTTTTGCTCAAGAATATCCCTGTATTTAACACCATCCAACCTTCCCTCAACTCTGACCAGTTTCCCAGTCCCGACTGCTGAAAAACATCCCCACAGCATGATGCTGCCACCACCATGTTTCACTGTGGGGATGGTGTTCTTTGGGTGATGTGATGTGTTGGGTTTGCTCCAGACATAGTGTTTTCTTGGCCAAAAGGTTCAATTTTAATTTCATCAGACCATCAGACCAGAGCACCTTCCTCCATACATTTTGGGAGTCTCCCACATGCCTTTTCGCAAACTCAAAACGTGCCATTTTGTTTTTTGCTAAAAGTAATGGCTGTCTTTTGGCCACTCTGCCATAAAGCCTAACTCTATGGAGCGTACGGCTTATGCCCCGTACACACGGTCGGACATTGATCGGACATTCCGACAACAAAATCCTAGGATTTTTTCCAACGGACGTTGGCTCAAACTTGTCTTGCGTACACACGGTCAAACAAAGTTGTCGGAAAATCCGATCATTCTGAACGCGGTGACATAAAACACGTACGTCAGGACTATAAACGGGGCAGTAGCCAATAGCTTTCATCTCTTTATTTATTCTGAGCATGCGTGGCACTTTGTGCGTCGGATTTGTGTACACACGATCGGAAATTCCGACAACGGATTTTGTTGTCGGAAAATTTTATAGCCTGCTCTCAAACTTTGTGTGTCAGAAAATCCGATGGAAAATGTGTGATGGAGCCTACACACAGTCGGAATTTCCGACAACAAGGTCCTAGCACACATTTTCCGTCGAAAAATCCGACCGTGTGCATTATTGTCGTCCTATGTACAGATACTCCAGTCTCTGCTGTGGAACTCTGCAGCTCCTCCAGGGTTACCTTAGGTCTCTGTGCTGCCTCTCTGATTAATGCCCTCCTTGCCCGGTTCGTGAGTTTTGGTGTGCGGCCGCCTCTTGGCAGGTTTGCTGTTGTGCCATGTTCTTTCCATTTGTTATGATAGATTTGATGGTGCTCCTAGGGATCATCAAAGATTTGGATATTTTTTATAACCTAACCCTGACTTTTACTTCTCAACAGCATTATCCCTTACTTGTTTGGAGAGTTCCTTGGTCTTCATGGCAGTGTTTGGTTAGTGGTGCCTCTTGCTTAGGTATTGCAGCCTCTGGGGCCTTTCAAAAAGGTGTGTATATGTAATGACAGATCATGTGACACTTATGCCGCGTACACACGATCGGACTTTCTGCCATACTTGGTCCGGCAAACTTTACAACGGACTTTGTCCGGCAGGTGCGCCGGACTTTAAAACGTACGGACTTGTCCACGCACGACCGAACTTTCCGGCGGGCTAAATCCGCCCGTCTTTCCGACAGACTTTCGCCAGAGTTACGGCGGACTTTCAGAATGAACGGACTTGCCCACACACGGACAAGTCTGTTCATTTTGAATGTGACTCAGGTACGACGGGACTAGAAAATGAAGTCAATCTTGCCGCTTTTATCGGCGAGATTGACACCTTGCGAGCCCCGTCGCGGGTCATACCAGGCCCTTAGGTCTAGTATGGATTATAAAGGGAACCCCCTATGCTGAAAAAACGGCATGGGGTCCCCCCTAAAATCCATACCAGACCCCGATCCGAGCACGCAGCCCGGCCGGTCAGGAAAGGGGGTGGGGACGAGCGAGCGCCCCGCCCTCCTGAACCGTACCGGGCCGCATGCCCTCAACATGGGGGGGTGCTTTGGGGGAGGGGGGTCCTGCGAGGCCCCCCCCAAAGCACCTTGTCCCCATGTTGATGAGGACAAGGGCCTCTTCCCGACAACCCTGGCCATTGGTTGTCGGGGTCTGCAGGCGGGGGGCTTATCATATAATCAGTATATAATAAGAGGGCTCCCAGATCCCGGCCCCCCACCCTATGTGAATGAGTATGGGGTACATGGTACCCCTACCCATTCACCTAGGGAAAAAGCATCAATAATAAAACACACTACACAAGTCTTTAAAATAATTTATTAAACAGCTCCGGGGGGCTTCCTCCGGCTTCGGGGGTCTTCTTCCGGCTTCGGGGGTCTTCTTCCGGCTTCGGGGGTCCCTCTGGTTCCTCTTCTCCCGCGCTCGCCGCAATAGGAAAATTTGTTTTTCCTATTGCCGCGAGCGCGAAATGCAATACCCTGTCCTTGCGTCGTATCTGGTCTGTTGGACCAGCATACAGACGAGCGGGCTTTCCGTCGGACCAGCACACAGACGAGCGCACTTTCCGCCAGAAACTGAGTCCGACGGAAAGATTTAAAACATGTTTCAAATCTAGGTCCGGGGGCTTTTGGAAAAAAGTCCACCGGAAAAGTCCGCCGGAGCCTACACACGGTCGGATTGTCCGGCAGACTCGTGTGTACGCGCCATTAGATTGGACACAGGTGGACATCATTTCACTAATTATGTGACTTCTGAAGGTAATTGGTTGCACCAGAGCTTTTAATGGGCTTTTCATAACAAAGGGGGTGAATACATACGCACATGCCAATTAACAATTTTTATATTTCTGAAAAATAGTTTTATGTATATATTTTTTTCTAATTTTACTTCACCAACTTAGACTATTATATTCTGATCCATCACATATAATTCAGATTTTAAAAATATTGAACTAAAGGCTGTAATGTAACAAAATAGGTAAAAAGCCAAGGGGGGTGAATACTTTGCAAGACACTGTAGGTCTCTTGGTAGCCTCTCTGACCAGTTTCCTCCTGGCCCTTTCATCCAGAGAGTGAGAGAGTGATTAGCTACAGCTGACTGAGTTTACAGGTCATTTTTAGGAGGGTGGTGATCCTTTTTCCAAATCAGTGATCAATAAAGCTTTATAATAGTTAATAACCTTAGGTGGTTGACTATATAAGTGTTTCCCTACAAACAGCAATAAAAACCTGACAAAGGTTCTGGTCCCTTTGTTAGACATCTACGCTGTCATTATAGTGCATGCTATATGTGTTAATTTGATAAATTATAGTTGTTTGAAGTTAAGGCATTGGAGCAAAAACACAAATGTGTTAGCAAATTCCCATATTGCAAACTTCTGCTTTAAAAAAGCATAAAACATCAAACAGTGCCCAATACCTAATGTCTTTAAAATGCTACAGAAAAAAGCTTAACATGAAATGTACATCGTAGACACACAGTAATTTCCTTTGTGAAACATGAACGTGGGTTTGTATATTTGCTGATGATAATGCAGATACGTAATACATGACATGGGGATTTTTTTGCCCAAAACTTTTTTTTTTCACTGCTGCTCGCTACCTGTTCTGTTTGACACTCTTCAAATAGATAAAAATGATTCCATTTTTGATAAACTCCACTTCTGCCTAAAACACAGAGGAGTTGCTAGGATTGTGAACCCTGGGCACTCCAAGGATAAGAATGATGAGGTGTGTGCCGTACACTGAGGCAAAAAGTGGGTGTGGCCTCACTGCACTGACAGCAGGACGAGTTTAAAAGACATACTTATAAAGTTGAGTCTACTCACTGTATGTATAGTACGTAGTCCTTACACCTCTGATATATACAATACAAAGCAAAGGTGCTAGACTTGCATACATCAGAGTTTTTTTTGATGATATATAAACAACTATAGGGCATTTTTAAGATAACCCATAAGTGTTCGATCCTGAAGAGTTATTAGTATATATGAAACCAACTAAGTAAGCAAATATTGGATGTCATTATTACAATTTTTATATATATATATATATATATATATATATATATATATATATATATATAAAATCTTACAAAAGTGAGTAAACCCCTCACATTTTTGTAAATATTTTATTAAATCTTTATCTTTTCATGTGACAACACTGAAGAAATGACACTTTGCTACAATGTAAAGTAGTGAGTGTACAGATTGTATAACAGTGTAAATTTGCCGTCCCCTCAAAATAACTCAACACACAGCCATTAATGTCTAAACCACTGGCAACAAAAGTGAGTACACCCCTAAGTGAAAATGTCCAAATTGGACCCAATTAGCCATTTTCCCTCCCCAGTGTCATGTGACTAGTTAGTGTTACAAGGTCTCAGGTGTGAATGGGGAGCAGGTGTGTTAAATTTGGTGTCATCACTTTCACTCTCTCATACTGGTCACTGGAAGTTCAACAGGGCACTTCATGGCAAAAAACTCTGAGGATCTGAAAAAAAAGAATTGTTGCTCTACATAAAGATGGTCTAGGTTATAAGAAGATTGCCAAGATCCTGAAACTGAGCTGCAGCACAGTTGCCAAGACCATACAGCGGTTTAACAGGACAGGTTCCACTCAGAACAGGCCTTGCCATGGTCGACCAGAGAAGTTGAGTGCACGTGCTCAGTGTCATATCCAGAGGTTGTCTTTGGGAAATAGACGTATGAGTGTTGCCAGCATTGCTGCAGAGGTTGAAGGGGTGGGGGGGTGAGCCTGTCAGTGCTCAGACCATACGCCGCACACTGCATAAAATTGGTCTGCATGGCTGTCATCCCAGAAGGAAGCTTCTTCTAAAGATGATGCACAAGAAAACCTGCAAACAGTTTGCTGAAGAGAAGCAGACTAAGGACATGGATTACTGGAACCATGTCCTGTGGTCTGATGAGACTAAGATAAATGCATTTGGTTCAGATGGTGTCAAGCGTGTGTCGCGGCAACCAGATGAGGAGTACAAAGACAAGTGTGTCTTGCCTAAAGTCAAGCATGGTGCTGGGCGTGTCATGGTCTGGGGCTGCATGAGTGCTGCCGACACTGGGGAGCTACAATTCATTGAGGGAACCATGAATGCCAACATGTACTGTGACTTACTGAAACAGAGCATGATTACCCCCTCTTCTGAGACTGGGCCACAGGGCAGTATTCCAACATGATAACGACCCCAAACACACCTCCAAGACGACCCCTGCCTTGCTAAAGAAGCTGAGGGTAAAGGTGATGGATTGGCCAAGCATGTCTCCAGACCTAAACCCTATTGAGCATCTGTGGGGCATCCTCAAACGGAAGGTGGAGGAACGCAAGGTCTCTAACATCCACCAGCTTTGTGATGTCATCATGGAGGAGTGGAAGAGGATTCCAGTGGCAACTTGTGAAGCTCTGGTGAACTCCATGCCCAAGAGGGTTAAGGTAGTACTGGAAAATAATGGTGGCTACACAAAATATTGACACTTTGGGCCCAATTTGGACATTTTCACTTAGGGGTGTACTCACTTTTGTTGCCAGAGGTTTAGACATTAATGGCTATGTGTTGAGTTATTTTGAGGGGACAGCAAATTTACACTGTTATACAAGCTGTACACTCACTACTTTACATTGTAGCAAAGTGTCATTTCTTCAGTGTTGTCACATGAAAAGATAAAATATTTACAAAATTGTAAGGGGCATACTCACATTTGTGAGATACTGTATATATATATATATATATATATATATATATATATATATATATATATATATATATATATATAATATTATACAGTTGTGCTTATAAGTTTACATACCCTGGCAGAATTTATGATTTCTTGGCCATTTTTCAGAGAATATGAATAACACAAAAACTTTTCTTTCACTAATGGTTAGTGTTTGGCTGAAGCCATTAATTATCAACTGTGTTTACTCTTTTTAAATCATAATCACAACAGAAACTACCCAAAAAAAGTTTACATACCCCAGTTCTTAATACCGTGTATTGCCTCCTTTAACATCAATGACAGCTTGAAGTCTTTTGCGGTATTTGTGGATGAGGCTCTTTATCTTCTCAGATGGTAAAGCTGCCCATTCCCCTTGGCAAAAAGCCCCCAGTTCCTGTAAATTCTTGGGCTGTCTTGCATGAACTGCACGCTTGAGATCTCCCCAGAGTGGCTTAATGATATTGAGGTCAGGAGACTGAGATGGCCACTCCAGAACCTTCACTTTATTCTGCTGTAGCCAATGACAGGTCGATTTGGCCTTGTGTTTTGGATCATTTCATGTTGGAATGTCCAAGTACGTTCCATGCGCAGCTTCCTGGCTGATGAATGCAAATGTTCCTCCAGTATTTTTTGATAAAACACTGCATTCATCTTGCCATCAATTTTGACCAAATTTCCTGTGCCTTTGTAGCTCACACATCCCCAAAACATCAGCGATCCACCTCCATGTTTCACAGCAGGAATGGTGTACCTTTCATCATAGGCCTTGTTGACTCTCCAAATGTAGTGTTTATGGTTGTGGCCAAAAAGCTACATTTTGGTCTCATCACTCCGAATGACTTTGTGCCAGAAGGTTTGAGGCTTGTCTCTGTGCTGTTTGGCGTAATGTAAGCAGGATACTTTGTGGCATTTGCGTAGTAATAGCTTTCTTCTGGCGACACGACCATGCAGCCCATCTTTCTTCGAGTGCCTCCTTATTGTGCATCTTGAAACAGCCACATCACATGTTTTCAGAGTCCTGTATTTCATCTGAAGATATTTGTGGGTTTTTCTTTGCATCCCGAACAATTTTCCTGACAGTTGTGGCTAAAATTTTAGTTGATCTACCTGGTTTCAACAGAACCCCTCATTTTCCACTTCTTGATTAGAGTTTGAACACTGCTGATTGGCATTCTCAATTCCTTGGATATCTTTTTATATCCTTTTCCTGTGTTAAACAGTTCAACTACCTTTTCCCGCAGATCAAAACAAGGGGGGAGAGAGGAGAAAAGCAATTCATCAAAAGAGTAACACGCAGTTACCAAAATGGAAATAATGTTTATTGAAAAACTCACTTTAACACCAATCAAAAAATATATGGTTTAAAACCAGGTACCACCACCAGTTCTAAAAAATGACAACGTTGTCATAAACCAACACAGATGGCCACCACACACATACACCATGCACGCCTCCTATCATGTAGATACAAAACGATTTCTCCTATTAGGTCATCAAATGTAAAGCTGATGGTCCTGATGGATGTCAAAGTAATCATTAATAATAAATAGGAGGAGGGTGGATGGAAATGCAGCCATTGGGGAATTGTGTCCACTGTAAGAATGTGAATAGAAAGAAAAACTGATCGTAGCCAGCATACTAGTGAGGCAGTGGACACTGCTATCCTTATCTGTAAAAGTTCACCATAGACATTCAATGCTGCGGGACACAGATAGCAGAGGAGGGAAGCCCCTGTGTGTGAGGTGCTATGAGCCCTGGAGGATGAGAGCAGGCTAGGAAGTGTGGCTATGTCGGTGATCAATCATTGCTTGGGTGGAGTGCAAGTAGCAAATGTAGATAACAGTCCTGAATAGGATATGGAAAAGGTAAGATCTCACCCAGGTCTAGGCACACAACATGTCACACCGATCAAGAGGAGAGCCGTATGTTGCTCATATCATCTCCAGCTGGCTAATAAGGCTATCTTCCGTCCGCAAGGATGGTGTCACCGGCGGGGTCCCGATGATGGTATTCAGGGAGCGTAGTATTGGACCTGCAGAGTGCAGAGAGCAATGTGCTGCGTTCAATCATCCGGTCATCCTGTTCCCGGGTGAGTACATACAACCTCGTGGAGGCGCAGACGGAGATTCCAAGGCTGGTGGGTGGTTCTGTGGGAGCGCTATGCAGAGCGTGATGGCGTCATGCTGACGCGTTTCATTCATCACAAGGATTTCCTCAGAGAAATTTTTTTTCCCGCAGATCCTTTGACAATTCTTTTGCTTTCCTCATGGCACAGAATCCAGAAACGCCAGTGCAGCACTGGATGAAAGAGGCAAGGGTCTGTCAGGAGTCCAGAAACTCACTGACCTTTTATATACACACACTAATTACAAGCAAACAGATCACAGGTAAGGATGGTTACCTTTAATAGCCATTCACACTCCTTTGTGTCAACTTGTGCGCATGTTATCAGGCCAAAATCACCAGGGTATGTAAACTTTTGATCAGTGTCATTTGGGTAGTTTCTGTTGTGATTATGATTTAAAAAGAGTCAAAAAAAGGGGGGGTGTGACGGATGTTGAGCGGTGGTGTGTGAGCTTTCTTCCTGCTCTAGCCCCCCATGGTCATCCGAAATAGTCTAACCTAGCTCCGTGCGTTTTACAGTACCTGCCTTGCCTGTCCTGTGTGTTCCCCGGGGGGGACGCGGTGGTGGAGCCGCTACGGCCGGAGAGCGGGGAGAATGAGGGAGGTCGATTTCAGCGTTAGCCTTCAATGCGGCGAAGCGGAGTCCGAGCTGCTCGCATTGGCTTCGGCCGGTTGCCCGGGTAACGGCTCATGATCCCGCGAGAGGTAGCAAGGAAGTCAGTGCCCGTTCACTACAGTGAGAGGCGCCAGCCAGGAGCGACTCAGCACGGGCTAGCTGTTTGAGCAGTGCTAGGAGGCAACGAGAGGTAAAAAAGCGGAACTTTGAACATAATAATTGCTATATTCTGCTACAAACTATAAGTGTGCCATAAGAGTGCATAGTCTTTAAAGCTTGCTAAATCTCAGTCTTCCAAGTGATTTCTGACATCTTTTTACACACTATCTTGCACCGATATACAGCCAGGCCATGACAAGGAAAAAAGGAGAGGAACAGCAACAGCAGCCCCAACAGAATTTAACCTCTCAATCCACTCGTTCAACAAAGGAGAAGGGGAGCCAGGCGGCATCAGCAACAGCAGCAGCAGCCAAGTTGGAAAGGTACGCACATACCACCACATTATCACCAGCTAAGGGCAACCAGCAACCCCAAGAGAAAACACAGATGGGAGGTCCTGGGGACAGAAAGAGCCTAGGTAAAATGTCAGCAACATTGCCCGCCAACACTAAAACAGTGAGTTAAAAAAAGTCCCGAGAGGGATCTCCTCGGAAAAACGACCGAAGTTACTCCCAAATTAATTATAACTAGTGAACCGGAACCCACCTTAAAAGATGTACTATGTGAAGTAAATTTTTGTAAGGGCTCATTGAGTAACTTGTGTGACCAGTTAAGGGGCCTAAAGGAAGAGCTATGTATAATGAGTCAAGAACTTCAAAAAACAGTTGAGAGAACAACTATCTTGGAGGAGAGACTAAGCCAGGTTGAAGATATTTTACACCCAATGAGACAAGAGTTTACAACAATACAAGCTCAGTTAGGCGCATACAAATCCAAAATGGACGAAATGGAAAACCGGTTGCGCAGGCACAATGTGAGGGTGATGGGCCTCCCGGAGTGAAGTGAGGGTTCCTATCCTGTAGAGTTTATGGAAAAATGGCTCAAGGAAGTATTCGGGACAGAGACTTTCTCGCTTCTTTTTTCCATTGAGATTGCTCATAGAGTACCTACTAGAGCTATACCATCAGGAGGTCGTCCTAGACCAATGATTATGAAATTGTTTAACTACAAGGATAAGGTGGCATTGATGCAAAAATCCAGAGAAATGGGGGACATTTTCTATAATGGAGCCAGAATCCTACTATATCCAGATTATTCTCCGGACTTACAAAAGCATAGGGCAGAATTTATGGACATCAAGCGTAGCCTACGGAATTATAAAATTTCATACGCATTGCTGTATCCAGCGCATCTGCGTATAACGGCTCTAGGGGTAACCCATTTTTTTTATTCTGTTGTAGGGGCTACAAAATGGTTTGAAGATAACAAAAAGAACTTATAGAGCTAGAGCATGAAGTAGTTAAATAATTATGTTAATTTCTGAAAGCATTTGTGGACTTTTTTTTTTTTTTTTTGAGGAAGTTAACTTAAGGATGGCAGCGGGGGTTGGGAAAGGGGGTTTGGTCGGTGAAAGACACTAATGATAGATGGGGTGTGGTTGTGTGTTAATGTTTTTCTTGTAACATCAATAATTGTGAATTGGGTAAAGGGTAGGGAGGGGGGAGGGCGGGGCAAGTAAAAAAGGATAAGGAAGATTACTCACATTTATGTCGGGTAGTGGAGTATTGGTTGGAATAGGTTGAAAGGGCAAAAATTGTCACAACTTATGCCCCCAGGGATAGCCTAGTTAGGCAAGAGGGGAGGGTGGGGGGGTTATTTAAGGGTCAGGGGGTAAATGAGACAAAAAGAATAGTAGGATGGAGTGGTAGGGTGGTAAAAGGGAGTTGTAGGGGAAGGGTAGGAAAGTGTTACATTGCACAAGTACAAGGGGAGGGGAGACAGATAAAAACAGTGTACACATGTTTATGTTATTCATTCACATAAAAAAAAAAGAAAAGAAATCTTAGAAAGCGTAGGAGGACAAGGAATAGGAAACTAGGGTTTCCTTTTTTTGTTCTTTTTTTTCACAATATTATTACTGATTGCAGTTTTGGGGGACACAATTAAACTAAAACAAATTATATGTTCTTTGGTAGATGGACAGGGATGCTTGATAAGCAAGGTTAGGCAAGAGGGCTTTTTTTTTATTGTTGCTGCCTCCAGGCTACTTCCCCCCCTGGTTCTTTTTTTGGTTTATTATTTTGTTTTTCTTAGATGCCGTTTAGAACCTTAGGAATAGGCTCATGGAATTAGGGGGATGGGTGATCCCATTAAAAAAGCTACTGCATTTTCGGAACTGGAATCCTATGGAGTCAAACTGATATGCCTGCAGGAAACACATTTTACCAATGACTCCAAATTACTAATTCGGAGTAAGAAATTTCAAGCACAATTTCTTTCAGTTTACTCCTCTTACTCTAGTTATTTTCCTGCAGGGATGTTAGAATAGACACACTGGGTTGTTATATCTTTTTGAACTGTCTAATAGAGGGTAAACCATTTGTGATAGCAAATCTGTATATTCCTCCCCCATCTAAGTTGGAGATTTTGTATGGATTGTTAGAGTTTGTGGAGGACAAGGTTGTTACCCCGGTTATAGTGGTGGGGGATTTTAATGCGGTGCTCAATTATAGCCTGGATAGGTTTCCACCAGGGATTCAGATGGAAAGGGCGTCAGAAGGACAGTTAGCCCAGTTTCTTGAGGAGATTGGATGGTGTGACTTTTGGAGATCCCGAAACCCAATCGGCAATATTCTTGTTTCTCGGGGTCACACTCTACACTCACTCGTATAGATATGGCAATAGGTAACAGTGAAGCACAACGGCTAATAAATAAAATAGAGTACTGGCCAAGAGGGATATCGGATCACTCGCCCCTGACTCTAACGGTAAACATAAACGATAGACATACCCAGAGAACGTAGACAATAAATCCAATATGTATGGAGATAATAGGGAACACAGAAGAAATAACTGCAAGATTAAAGGAGTTTGTAGAACATAATACAGGTTCAGCCTCAGAGGGGGTAGTCTGGGATTCCCTAAAAGCATTTCTTAGGGGGCTCTTAATCCAACAGGTAGTAAAAACAAAGAAGAAATCAAGGGAATGGGAGGAGCACATCAGAAAAGAAGTGATCGAGTCAGAGAGACAATATGTAATAGATTCAAGCCCAGAGAAGCAGGAAATATGGCTTAAGAAGCAGCAGGAGTATAAAATGGCAATAATTAGGAAAACTGAAAATAAGAGACTCTTTCAGAGACAAAAGTGTTTTGGAGAAGGGGAAAAAGTGGGCCGTATGTTGGTGCTCCTAGCTAAGACTAATTCTCCTTCTTCAGTAATTTCTATGATTAGGACTCCAAGCGGTGAAATCTCGTCTGAACCTCTCGTAATTATGGAGACATTTTCGGAATTTTACAGAGAGTTGTATAAGTCATGAAAGGGTTCAGATTGGGGAGAGATGGATAGGTTCCTAGAGGGTGTCAAATTGCCGACTCTCTCAGTAAATGAAAGGAATGGGCTGGAGTCCCCTATAGTCCTGGAGGAACTGAAGCAAGCAGTGGCGGATATGTCCAACCAGAAATCCCCAGGCCCAGATGGGTTGCCCTTAGAGACCTATAAATATTATGGGGAGGTGTTACTCCCAGAGCTTCTAAAAACACTGAATTGGGCAGCTATAAGAGGTAGACTGTCCTCTTTGATGTTAGAAAACAACATAGTACTAATACAGAAAGAAAGGAAAGACCAACTTGACGCATCCTCCTATAGACCGATATCATTATTATGCTCGGACATTAACATTTTGGCAAGAGTGTTGGCAACTAGGTTGAATAAATGTATCTCAAAACTTGTACACCCGGACCAGTCGGGGTTTATCCCCAACAGGTCCACCAGTGTTAACATCAGAAGGGTATACATGAACCTCCAGGCCCCGATAGAAAACACGGGCTCTAGGGCGGTTTTGTCCTTGGACACAGCCAAGGCGTTTGACAGCCTAGAATGGGGGTACCTTTGGTGGGTAATGGAGAGGATGGATTCGGCCCTTCATTTATTGGCTGAAAACATTATATAATCACCCAAGTGCCAGATTAAAAATCAATAATGAATACTCAGAAAGGCTTCCTCTCGAGAGGGACGAGACAGGGGTGTCCGTTGTCACCCTTGTTGTTCACCCTGGCGATGGAGCCATTTGCAGAAGCGGTGAGATCATCAACCGGACTGCAGGGATTAAAGAGAAAATGTGGGGAAGAAAGGATAGCATTATACGCAGATGATGTTTTATTTTTTCTGGGAGACACGGGGTCCTCATTGGCAAAAGTGATGCATATGGTGGAGGGGTTTGGGAGGTTTTCGGGCCTGGCAATTAA
The DNA here is from genome assembly GCF_042186555.1 of Aquarana catesbeiana. Classification (NCBI taxonomy): domain Eukaryota; kingdom Metazoa; phylum Chordata; class Amphibia; order Anura; family Ranidae; genus Aquarana; species Aquarana catesbeiana. The sequence goes on along the minus strand of NC_133326.1, from coordinate 379,907,211 downwards.
TTGGGAGAAGTCAATGCTTTTACCGGTTGACCCACTCACTAACACCACCCCAAGGGGAATATCCCGGCTGAAAGTAACAGAGAAGATGAAAAATCTCAGTATAGTTTTGTCAAAACATTCTAACCAATACATTAGGGATAATTTAGTCCCACTTGTAACAAAATTTAAAAGGAAAAGTGATATCTGGTTTAGACTTCCTCTGTCTGTGGCGGGACGAGTCAACTTGGTCAAAATTATATGGATGCCACAGTTATTGCACATACTTCATAATTCTCCAGTTTGGATTGGGAGGAAATGGTTTCTAAAAGTACTTACCCTTTTCAGGGAGTTAACATGGAAGAAAGGGCAGGCCAGGATTAGTTTACAAAGTTGCAGCGACCCACTAGAGAAGGGGGAATGGCGGTCCCCCATGCACACAGTTACTATCTCGCAGCTCAATTACAGCAAATAGGGGGTTACGCTACCCCGGGAGGGGTGAGTGCCAGTGGTAAAATTATGCCACAGGGTAACCCACATAAATCACTGGTGGAAGCATTGGAGGCAGGCTCGCTACAAGGCAAGCTGCCAACACTTAAAATGGTTACTAAAGTTTGGCTGACAGTCAAGAGAACTATGGGGTACAGGGGAGTTACTGAATTTTCACCCATTTGGCATAACACGCATCTGCAGGAACTATTTACTATTGAGAAAAATAAGATATGGGAAAGTCAGGGAATACACCGGATGATTCAACTGTATGACGGTAACAATTTAAAATCTTTTGAGTTGAGACAAGAGTATGAGATCCCAAATAAAACATTTTATAGTTATTTACAGATCAGGCATGCCTTGGACAGTCAGTTCAGGGACTGCCCATTGGAATGGAGTAAGATATCGCTTCTCAATAAAATAATTAGGGCAGATATCACTAAAGGTCTAATATCGGTGACATATGCGCAAATAATAGATAGAATTAACAAGCTGGAAGTGCCCTCTAGGACCAGGGAAGGATGGGAGGCTGATGTGGGGGAGATAACTGAGGATCAGTGGAAGAGGATTTTAGAATTTGGTCCACTGGTGTCGGTTTCTCCTTCACAACAAGCTTCACACCTTTTACTGCTACATAGAGCTTATTACACTCCTAAGAAACTGTTTATGTTTGGCCGTAGACTAGATGACAAGTGTCCTAGATGCCGGAGGATGGGGGACCTTATACATATGATTTGGAGATGCCCAAGATTGGTCAGATATTGGTCAGAGATTTTAAAAATGATCAAAACTAGATTTAGGATTAAACTAGAGCTGGAGGCTAAAGTATGCGTTTTGGGCCACATCAATGAAAACTTAGGGAATGCTAATATAATTATCGCGACGGCGAGGTGCTTGTATCAAGCAAGGAAATTAATAGCACAATCCTGGCAGTCAACTGCGCCCCCAACTCCAGAAGAATGGGTTAGGACTATAAAAGTATTAGTATGGAAGGAAAAAACAACTTTTATTAGAAAGGGTAATTACAGTAAGTTTGTTAAGATATGGAAGCCCTGGTTTCAAGGGATGGCAAGTCCTTTATGAAAATTGCATAAGAGTCCCAGAGGAATGTTTAGTCAAAAGATGGAAACATAAGAAGAAGGAAGGAAAGAAAGAAAGGGAAAATAGTTTCTAACAACCGTTGTATTCAAGGAATAACATATATAAGGTAGACGAACACTCCAACGGGAAGGGAGGTCGGAGGTTAGTTACAAAATGTTATAAAAAAATATTGGTAATGTATGTACAAACGACAAAGGTTAAAGGTTTTTGGATAGGTGTTTTTAATTGTACATGTGTATGAGTTTGATCATTTGCTAATGATGAAATTAATAAAAAATATTTAATTATAAAAAAGAGTAAACACAGTTGATTGATAATAAATGGCTTCAGCTTCAGCCAAACACTAACCATGAGTGAAAGAAATGTTTTTGTGTTATCATTCATATTCTCTGAAAAATGGCCAAGAAATCATAAATTCTGCCAGGGTATGTAAACTTACAAACACAACTGTATATATAGTAAAGTATTATAGTCTGGCCACTATGGTCTTCTTATACAAAGCACTTTGTTTTTTTCAGTTTTTTTGGATCTTAGCTCTTCAGGCTAAGTGCATTATTGCAGGACACAACCTGTCTGTGAATTACAACTGAGCTTTCATTTTTAATTTCTTGACTATAAGGCCTCATGCACACTGAGGGTTTCTGTTGCTCTCAGGTGTGTCCTTCCTATACTATTATATGCTCTGCATCATTCCCCTTTGGATCCCTAAACAATGTTTTCTTAGAAGCGGCTCACTTAAGCCTCGTACACACGATCGAATTTTCCTGCCGGGAATTGTGTGATGACGGACTGTTGGCGGAAAATCCGACCATTTGTATGCTCCATCGGACAATTGTTGTTGGATTTTCCGTGGACAAATGTTGGAGGGCAGGTTTATAAATTTTCCGCGGACAAATGTCTGTTGTCGGATTTTCCTATCATGTGTACACAAGACCGTCCTACAAAAGTCCAAAGTAGAAAACACGCATGCTTGGAATCAAGGACGAGCCAGAAGCGGTCGGTCTTGTAAACTAGCACTTGTAATGGAGAATTAACATTCGTGACGCATCAAAGCATGAAATCTCGAAATGCAGCGCACATTCTCTTCTTCTTTAATGGGATAATAGTGAAGTAGCTTTGCTGGTGATACTGACGGAGTTCTGCCAAACGTATTAAAAACGGCTTTTTTTTTTCTTGTGATATCAAGAATAATATTATATATATTTATTTATTTTTGGTCAAGTTACCACAACACCATTATCCCGTAGTTTTTTAGATTAGGGATACAACTATGTTGGTGTCCCTTGTTAATTTTACATTGTACTTTTTAAATGTAACTGCCTACTCCCAAACTGTCATTTGAAGTAAAACACATAGCCAAATATTAATCTACACAATTGTTTTTTATTGTGCATTATTCAAAAACTTAAATAAAATAAATTCGACATGCTATCTGCCATACAAATGTAAATAACTTAACCAAAAAGTGCATTCTATGCATACAAAAAGAAATAAAGTATAACAAATAAAATCATAATAAAAAAAAAAGAAAATTAGTAATTGAAGGGCTGAAAATCCCCAGCCCAGCGACCTTGTTCGGAGCCTTGTGGCTGGAATTGCCACTGTCAGCCATGCTGCTGTGGTGGGCAGGATTGCTGTGGTGGGTGGGGTGGCTGTGGAGGTGGGGCATCAAAATTTGAAATGTGGGTTTTTTATGTAATTTGTCCCCCCCTCCCCGTTGAGGAGCTGCAGCATGAGTTCATCACACATTCTCCTTTGATCCACATCCATCTCACTTAACTTATTTGCCGTCAGACACCCAAATTTCTCAGCTGCATCTGGGTCTGTCCTGATGGCACTAGTGGCCTGGCTGAGGAAGGCAGCTGTGGCCTCGTCCAGGTTCCTGCTCTTCCTGGCCCTTTTAGCAGGAGGGCGTAGGGGAGGGATCTGGGACTCCGTGTGGCTGCTGGCCATGGGCTCCTCCTGACTGACACTTTCCTGTGGATGAAAATGGGACATAATTAGAATCTTTTTTAGGGTTTGGTCATCAATCACACACAATTTTGATCTCCTGACTGTTGCAAATTGAATGTGGACAAATGGAAAAGACTATCATTCTGACCCCAGCATTTTTTATTCTTGCACAAATGATTTTTGGGCACTACTGTCTATTGATATGGAAACCACTTTTTTAAGGCAGAAATATTTGAACAATAATGTCTAGTTATCATCATTGTATTTTGGATACAGATATATTCAACAATGCTATACCTGGGTCAAGCTGGGCTCCTCCACATCTCCACATCCAGTGTAGAAGGACCAGGGTGGACCTCAGGAGCTGTGGCCTCAGCTAATGTGGAAGGGAGCGTTGACAGCAATGGCCTGGGTTCGGTCTGGTCGGTCAAAAACCGCAGGCTGTGGTAATACCACAGCCTGGGGACATAGATATCATCAGCTGATGCTCCAGATCTCTGTGAGTCCTGGACCTTCTTGAGCTCTCTTTTAAAGGTACTCCTCAGATTGGAGATTTTGGTCTTGATATATGCGATGTCTGCCCTGGGTTGCACTGGTTTGACCAACTCGAGGAGATTTTCCAACTCTGCCTTTCTCAAGATTTTATTTGAGTAGTCTCAACTTTTGACCTTCGACAGACAGTGCAGCTCCCGGTACATGTCAATGAAGCATGGCAAAAAATCTGGCGATGTGAATTTATCAACCATGATAAATGATCAGATGTCTGCAAGACAGAACACAAGATAAAACAATGTCTGGCATAACTCATAAACTGGTCCCAATATAGGCGTCAATCTAAGCAGTATAGGCCACAAACCACCTATACCCCAATTTCCATTTGTACCTTAGTTTTCTGGCTCCTTTCGTGTAATGGCGATGGCGATTGTTCGTCCTCTACTCCCAGATCGTTCCTAGATCGGCCATTGCATCGACCGTGTGTTATGGCTTTATATGCACTGAGCATGCGTAAAACTCCGCTCTCTCTGCTCTCACTGCGTTATGACTCTGGGGTGTGACCATCTCTCTTCTGCATGCGACACACACGGCGGAACATTCAGGAGGGACAACATGGAGGATTCTGCAAATTCTAGGCAGCCCCACGGTGGAGCTTATAGGAGGCACAAAGCCACCCCCATGAGCAAGGGTGAGATGGTGGAGATGGTGCAAGCTGCGCAACTACGAAAGGCCTAACAGCCAAAAGGATCTAATTTTGGAGAAGGTCATCGCTGTTTTGCAGGGAGAATTTTCGGTGCAACGAATGAAGGACCAAATTAGAAAGCGATGGTCTGATCTAAAGCACCGCGACCAAGACCAGATGGAGTCCATCCATCACATAATCAAAAAAAGTAAGCAATATTTGTATCTAACCAATATGTATATGTGTAAATTAGCTGTCTGTATATGTGCTTTCTCCAAGTAGGTCTCGATAAATCGAGATAATGTTTTCTTTAATCTTTGTGTGAATTTGAATTTTAAAGATGAAGTTAAATATAAAGCAGATATGTAATTTTTTTAATTTTTATAAGTTTTGCCATGTATTTATTTTTGAAACTATTTTTTTTTCTCTTTTTTCAACAGGGAGGCACAAAAAAATTAGGCTACAGACAAGCCACAAGAGTGGACAAAGGGAGGCTACCCTTGCTCAGGCCCCAACAGGGGGGACAACAAGGCCATCTTCCCCCCAAAAACGTAAGTGACAACTTCAAACCCACTCATTTAGCCACCAATTCTAGGTGGGCCAAAGGCCATGAGCTTAAGCCAGAACTTAAGGGATAAAGAACACTTTCTGGTTGCTGCCTGGCTCATCAGTGCCTATTAATGAAGCCTTGCCAGTGTAGACATGGGTAGATGAGATGCCCCGGGGATCACAGTGACACAGAGTCACACCTGCTAGAATGAACATTATATATCCCCTATCCCATAGAAGACAAGAGGGGTGGGGGGAAACTGCAGGAGTTTTTCAATGTGTTGCCCTCTGTAAAATTATATCACCTTCCATTTTCAATGCATTTTTCACTGAAAAAAAACACAGTGCAGCATGGTGGAGTCCACTAGTCAGGAGCAAACATTGTCATCAGACCAAGAGCAAGGTTGGTCAACTAATGCAGCAAAATGGATGCTAGAAACAGGTGTGACTTGAGGAAGGCTTAACGAATGGTGTATTGTTTTTCTTTAGATGAAAGTGAGTGTAGTCAGCTCAACCAGGATGTTGGTTTTGAGGCGTGGGATCTGTCACCTGGACCCAGCACAGACCTTGCACTTGACGTAACATCCCCCGATGCAAGTCAACAGAGGGCCAAAGAGACCCAGAAGTGGAAGAAACTATGTGTGAGCCTGTTGTTGGGCAAGTAAGTATTCTTTGAACCTGGCTTCAAATGTGTATACATGTCAAGTGTTTAGATGCCCAAACCAAACACCCACTCCACACATTAATAAAGTATGTAGTGCCTTAACATTAGCATGGAGAAGGAAAAGGTGGAAGGAGCTGGCAGTGTTGCTAGGTACACGAGTTTTGTAGACCCAGGCACCAGGGCCAAGATTACAGCTGACAATAAACATTGTTAGGTTACTAGGCTAGGTGGGTATGGGACCATGCTGGGGATGTTAATGAAGGAAAATATGCATATAGGCCAAAAAACGAGCAGGAAAAGATTACAGTGTGCATTAGGACAAAGAGAACATTCATACCATATTACAATATTGCTAATTATGGAATCAAGAAATTAATACAATACATTAGCAAACATTTAACATATAGAATGTGATGTTAAAGGAAAAAACTTACCCGAATATAGTCCTTCTGCAGCACTTGAATAATGGCTGAACAGGTCTCTGGAATAATTAAGGAGCAGACAATGACAAGGGGTGTGTGGCGCTACCTAGTAATGGAGGACATAAAATGTATATGGGGGGAATAGGAGGACTACACCGTGGATGTATGAACCTCACCGGTGCACTATTCATACATTTCCAAGTTGCGATAGAATGTCAGTGTCTCATATATGGATGTGCCTATGGGGTGTAGGTAGGTGTATAAAACAAATATACCCTGTATAGCATGTACGTGAACTGCCGTGCTGGGTGGCCCCTAGTACGGTAGCCACAGAGCACAACCCAGAAGTGCCTGATATATGTGTATAAACAAAGCTGTGGAGTGAGTAAGTGGCATGTAGGTCCCAACAGCTACATACCAAAACTATATAAGAAGTATTACACACAGTGCAACAAAAAAAAGATGAGTGAATATCTAGTAGTATTAAACCCAACTACCGAACTAATACAGTGAAAAATAGTAAATAATAAAATGAACATATCCACAAATATCATGTTAAAGAATCCCAAACACAATATCCCCAATGTGGGGATATGGCAGAGTCCCAAAGTTCAAACCAACTCCAAAGGCATATGTGCATCCGTTTATGTGATAAGGGTTTAATTCACATATAGATGGATAAATGGCAGTTCATATAAGATGTAAATCTGGTAATGCTCAGGTGTGTGGCAGAAATCTAAGGGTGACTTGAATGCTCTCAGTATCTTCAGGTGACTTTTGTGCTCCCCCTCAAGGGTCCCCACTCACGCGTGTGACTATATTCAGTGCGACCAGTTCACCACAATATCTGCTGTAGTTGTTCCAAGAGCATTCCTCTGGCTCCAGATAAATTAGGCGTGATCCTCAATAAGCCCCAGGCACCAGGAACACACACTCTGCTCTCCCCCTATCAACGCGGCTCCATGCACTGAAAAAAGACGCAATCCTCCGGCCAAAGGAATAGCCTTTACAAAAAGTGGCAGGTGGAAGTGCCGCATCTGGATGGAGAGGATTGGGTGGATGCTTGGGCTTACCCCATTACTCAATTGGTGACCACACAAGATAGGCTAATTCAATTTGAAATTATCCACATGGCCTACCTTACACCACAGATTACACCAAATTTACCTCATAGTGGAACCTAATTGTTGGCGATGTGAAGGTACACCTACAGACCTTTTTCATGTTTTCTGGTCCTGTTCCTACATACAAGCTTTTGGGGCCAATATTATACAGTTTATTTGCTTTGCTTAGTAACCACAATTTATTTCCTGGGCTTGGTCAGCCATCTAGCCTTTTCTAGGGCGTCCAGAACACTTTTGGGTCTACTTTTGTTCTATGCTAGAAAAGCTATTGTCATGACATGGAAATCTGATAGGCCCCCTGCTTTGGAGAGCTGGAAGAAATTGGTTAATTTAGTGGTCCCATTGTATAAAATGACATATCTCTCTCGAGGTTGTCACAAAAAAATTCTTAAGGTCTGGGACATTTGGATTGAATCTCCCTCCACTACTAATGCTAGATACTGTGCTTAACTAAAGTGGATGGTGTGTAAATTTTTTGTTCCTTGAGGAGGGGCTAAGCGCCCCCCCCCCCCGGTACCCTCTCTTTAGCTTTTCTTATCTTATCTGGGACTATATGTTGCTCATGCTGCATTTTATTATTTATTGTGTTATACTCTGAATTTTCTAGCTTGTTTTTCTGAAGTCTCATATGTGTCTACTCATTATGATGCCCAACCTCCTGATTGCCTACCTCCGTCATACCGCTTTCCTTGTTGATCAAGGGGTACCGGAGTTGTGACTACAGTTGGGATTGTTTTGTTCTGTTATTTTATATATTATTTTTAAAAACATAAATAATGCAGCGCTAAATAAAACTAGACTAAATCACTAAGGATTAATAAATGTGCGAATCTAAAAACTTCAGAGAGAAAGTCCATGCATATAAATGAGTAAATAGGGAGTAAGGCCGTTAAAGTCCTCAGCTGTGAACACTTGTGCTGGTAAAGATGCTTTTTAATCTGGTGCAGATTCGTGAAAATGCCACCACCAACAGAAATACAGGCCGCTCAACTTGCACAGTGGACCTACTGAACTAACAGATAAGTCTACAAAAGCCTTCCCCTCACAAGGGGGTAAAGATATTCTCCAGAGATCCAGCTCACATTACACATCCACTGCTCCACTGCTCCAAATCGCTCATCAGATCTCCCAATCAATGTTGTTACAGACAAACCTTGTTGTACCATGTAAGATCAAAATGCGATATCCATAGTGCTTTCTGTATAAACTGAGTACATCTTATTTAAATCCAAAAGTAAAACTACTCACAAATGAAGCACTGTGATCCCAGTGCTAAGAATGAATTCATTGGCTGCAAGCTTCAAGCTGTTAGCATGTCTCACAGAGTATCATGTACCTAGTGGAGACTGGAATGTGATGGAGGCCTCCCTTGCTCCTCCCACCTACACTCCTGAAGGTGGGAACAGAAAGTGTAAAGGGAAGGAGTGGCATGAGTGCCGGGTAGCTGGCTGGTGATATCCCCTCTGTAGGTGGGTAGAGCTGGCAGTCATGGTCCTTGGAGCAGGAAGTAGGAGCAGCTTGGCACCAGAGCATGGACAGGAGCGGAACCAGGAGAAGAGCAGTAGTCAGCAACAACCAGGCAGCAGGGTACCAAATCAGCAGGAAAAGCAAGTCCAGAAGGCAGGCAAAGGTCGAGTAACAGCCGGGCAATGTGGTACCAAGTCAGTAGTCAGATCAAGTCCAATAAACAAGCCAAAGTCAGGATACCAGGTAACAGAGTAAAGGAGTAAGCAGAGACGAAGTTCAAAGGCGAGCCGGGTCATACACGAACAAACAGGAACAGCGGATCGGGTCTTGGTGGGTCAGGAAGAAGCTGCAGATCATCCAGCACTGTTTACAGTGACAGAGCAGTTTAAATAGGCCACTGAGCGCCAAGTGCTAATTGGTGTGTGCACGCGTGCGTGCACGCGTTTGCTTGAGCACATACCCGTGTGTGATGAACTGGCATTGCGGGCATTATGTTGGTCCTTTGCTTATGAATATTAGCACGAGTGCAATGTGTACGAGCATGAGCAGGCATCCGCACTGGCCTTTTAGTGATGGAGGTCCAGTTTACCTTACACAGAGACTGAGTGGAGGGGGGCTGCTACTTGTAACGGTCTGGAAGTTCTACATACGTATTGCAAGCCACACTCGCATTCCAACATATATATGACTCCTGTGGTCGCACAAGTGATCAACTCTTTGATTTTATAAGTCTTGTTGGTGGCAGCTGCCACAAAATCCTTTCTTTTCTTCATATTACCTCTGGCCTGCCTACAGGCTGGACATCGCCCGCACGCATAGAAGCCAGTCAGAAAGGAAAAGAGCCTATTCTCTACTTGATTAGGTGGGTCAATTACCTCTGGCGCTAATCTGTCCCTAAGCGTGGGTGCCTTCCTGTAGATGAACTGAGGCCTTTCTAGCCTTTCGGGGAGGACTGGACCCAAAATCATGTCCTGCTTTAATATAGGCAATGCCTCTGGATGATTTTTTCATGGATGATCAGTCCATGAAGGAATGGGGGGGAGGGGTTCTTTACTAAAAAAGGTCTGGAATTAATGGAATTTTATTGTTACATAAACAGAGGAAAATTAAATCCTTAGAAATCCAGATTTGTGAGCTAAAGAATTTAATAGAGCCACATAAAGATACTGATGAATTTCTTAAATTATCTACTGAATTAGAAAATAGATTGGTTAAATGGGATCGTGATACACAGAATAAGAAAAAGAAAAAAAATGTATTAGGGACTTTGAAGATTTTGATAAAGGAAACATTTACAAATGGCAAATGAGCCCCCCGAATCAGCCAGTCCTGACCAATCCAGCAGATTTTAATACACCATTACCTACCCCCATAGGAAATGTTACATACACTTATGATGAAGTAGGTATACCACCAGGAGATGGACATTATCAGGTGGTCCATAATAAAAGAGGTAAAAATCGAAGGGGGAGAGGTAAGAGAGGGGGCTCACACCCATCCCCTCATAGACACTATACGTATAACACCCCCCTTCGTGATTATCATGACCCTATCGAGGGTTCCACTTTTCAGAATAATTACCAACATGCACCAGATTTCCAAGATTCTTATAATAATAGGGGGAGATTTCCCTCTCAGCATGCTAATCAGGTTCCCACCTATAACCGATTCTCCCCATTACAATATCAAGGTCCCCAAAGGGGAGGGAATTTTTGGGGACCGCCGAGAGGAATGGACAGGGGCGCTCCATCCATGACTCCAACCCGGGGGGATGGCAGGGGAGTCTCCCCCCCACTGCAACACGGTACCAACGACAATGGCCAGCAACAAAAAGGAAAACTCAGACAGGAAGGAGAGGGGGCAGAAGAGTTCAAAACAACAAGACCCCTATAGGCACAGGAATATATAATCTTAGTGGGACCCCCCTAACTGACGATGAAATTCGGGTATTGGAAAAGGTTTAAAGTTTGCCCCCACACTTAACTTAAACAAATATCAAACATATATTAGTTTACAGAAATACATTAGGGGCCTCAATATTAAGAAATACTTTATTTCTAACCCCTCTAGTTCATCAGTTAGGATTTCTCAAACATCTGAAGGTATACATTCGAACCTCCGTAATAGGTCAATTTTTAATCCTCCAAATGTGGATACTAAACACATGGATGTTTTTAAAAACATGAGGGCTAAGGACCTTGAAAAACTGAAAGTCCGAAAGGCTAATGACCCCTTTCATATCAAAAGAGGCAATGAGCAATTGGAAACCAAAAAGGACCTAGTAATCCGACCAGTGGATAAGGGAGGAGGATTGGTCATTCTAAGTAAAGCATACTATAAGAATGAGATGGAAAATGTACTCGGGGATAATAATACGTATAGTATATTATCTATTATATGACCCAATGTTTCAATTCACAGAGGAGTTGCATGTCCTGATCGAAAAGGGTAAACAAGTAGGGGTGCTCAATAAAAAGGAGGCTCTATTTTTAGACCCCCTGTTTTGCAGAACCCCGATAATTAACTTTTTTCCCAAGATGCATAAGGATACTGTTAATCCACCAGGGAGACTGATTGTCAATGGTATTGACTCGGTCTCATCTAGACTGGGTCAATACATTAACACTTTCCTCCAATCCATGGTGATTAACACTGAGGCATTCTTAAAAGATACGAAACATATTATTCAGATTCTTGAGAGCCTTAAAGCCTCCCCAGCAAGTTTCCTAATCACAGCGGATGTGAGTTCACTGTATACTATTATTAGTCATTAAGACGCTTTATCTTCAATCAGATGGGCTTTTTTGTCACCTGACCTCCCGAGGAAACAAAAAAAAATTATTTTGAGTTGTCTGGGTTTTTGTCTGTCGAGAAACTACTTTTGGTACAATAGGTAGTTCTTCCTACAGACTAGGGGAGTTGCGATAGGGGCTCGGTTTGCTCCCAGCGTGGCCAATTTATTTATGGCCCACTGGGAGGAAGAATGTGTGTTCAAAAACTGACCCCCTGAGCTAGTATGTTACCATAGGTATATTGATGATTTAATTATGATTTGGGAGGGCGAAAGATCTGGTTTAGAGTCTTTTTCGTATAAATGAAATGCCAACAATAAAAATATTATCTCATCCTGGGATATTAGTACTGAGCAGACAGTCTTTCTCGATCTAAACATTTTTAAAGAAAATTATATTTTTAAGATGATCAATCATTTTAAGCCAACGGACCGGAATTCTTTCATTCCATTAGGGAGTTGTCATCATACCAAATGGCTGTGTAACATACCCAGAGGGCAGTTTATTTGTCTACGACGGAACTGCACCTCAGAGGAAGATTTTATTGCCACGTCTCAGGTTCTGGCAACTCGATTCCAGGAGAAAGGGTATGATAGATTAGGCCTTGAGAAGGAGGTGGAAATGGTTTCCAACATATCACGTAAGAATGCAAATACTTCTACTAATATGAAGATGGTTCTGGACTACAACATCCAATATAAAAAGTTTGAAAAAATCATCCAGAGGCATTGGCCTATATTAAAGCAGGGCAGGATTTTGAGTCCAGTCCTCCCCGAAAGGCCTCAGTTCATCTACAGGAAGGCACCCACGCTTAGGGACAGATTAGCGCTAGGGATAATTGACCCCCTACTGAAGTAGAGAATAGTCTCTTTTCCTTTCTGACTGGCTTCAATGCGTGCGGGCGATGTCCAGTCTGTAGGCAGGCCAGATGTAATATGAAGAAAAGAAAGGATTTTGTGGCAGCTGCCACCAACAAGACTTGTAAAATCAAAGAGTTGATCACATGTGCGATCACAGGAGTCATATATACAGTAGAGTACACCGCTCACATTTTTGTAAATATTTTATTATATTTTTTCATGTGACAACACTGAATAAATGACACTTTGCTAAAATGTAAAGTAGTGAGTGTACAGCTTGTATAACAGTGTATATTTGCTGTCCCCTCAAAATAACTCAACACACAGCCATTAATGTCTAAACCGCTGGCAACAAAAGTGAGTACTCCCCTAAGTGAAAATGTCCAAATTGGGCTAATCAGCCATTTTCCCTCCCCGGTATCATGTGACTCATTAATGTTACAAGGTCTCAGGTGTGAATGGGAAGCAGGTGGGTTAAATTTGGTGTTATCGCTCTCACTCTCTTATACTGATCACTGGAAGTTCAACATGGCACCTCATGGCAAAGAACTCTCTGAGCATCTGAAAAAAATAATTGTTGCTCTACATAAAGATGGCTTAGGCTATACGAAGATTGCCAAGACCCTGAAACTGAGCTGCAGCATGGTGGCCAAGACCATACAGCGGTTTAACAGGATAGGTTGCACTCAGAACAGGCCTCGCCATGGTCAACCAAAGAAGTAGAGTGCTTGTGCTCAGCATCATATCCAGAGGTTGTTTTTGGGAAATAAACGTATGAGTGCTGCCAGCATTGCTGCAGAGGTTGAAGGGGTCAGCCTGTCAGTGCTCAGACCGTACGCCGTACACTGCATCAAATTGGTCTGCATGGCTGTCGTCCCAGAAGGTAGCCTGTTCTAAAGATGATGCACAATAAAGCCCACAAACAGTTTGCTGAAGACAAGCAGACTAAGGATATGGATTACTGGAACCATGTTTCTGTGGTCTGATGAGACCAAGATAAACTTATTTGGTTCAGATGGTGTCAAGCGTGTGTGGCAGCAACCAGGTAAGGAGTACAAAGACAAGTGTGTCTTGCCTACAGTCAAGTATGGTGGTGTGAGTGTCATAATCTGTGGCTGTATGAGGGCTGTCGGCACTGGGGAGCTACAGTTCATTGAGGGAACCATGAATGCCAACATGTACTGCAACATACTGAAACAGAGCATGATCCCCTCCTTTCGGAGACTGGGCTGCAGGGCAGTATTCCAACATGATAATGACCCAAACACACCTCCAAGACAACCACTGCCTTGGTAAAGAAGCTAAGGGTAAAGGTGATGGACTGGCCAAGCATTTTCCAGACCTAAACCGTATTGAGCATCTGTGGGGCATCCTCAAACAGAAGGTGGAGGAGCGCAAGGTCTCTAACATCCACCAGCTTCATGATGTCATCATGGAGGTGTGGAAGAGGATTCCAGTGGCAACCTGTGAAGCTCTGGTGAACTCCATGCCCAAGAGGGTTAAGGCAGTGCTGGAAAAAAAATGATGGCCACACAAAATATTGACATTTTGGGCCCAATTTGCACATGTCTGGCAGTCAGGTGGCTCATAATAGGGCTGTTTTACGTGTCTCCAAACACCGCTAATGAAGTCCCGCCCACTGGGATGATACGCGTGCGGGAGGACCTGAACACGTCAGCAGCAGCCCCCCTCCACCCTGTGAGACATTCTTGCAGCAAACAATTTCATTGTTAGCACTGGGATCACAGTGCTTCACTTGTGAGTAGTTTTTCTTTTGGATTTAAATAAAATCTACTGAGTTTATACAGAGAGCACTATGGATAATCATTTTGATCTTACATGGTACAATGAGATTTTTCTGTAATAACACTGATTGGGAGATCTGACGAGCAATTTGGAGCAGTGGAGCAGTGGATGTGTAATGCGAGCTGGATCTCTGGAGAACATCTGTACCTCTTTAACCCCTTGTGAGGGGAAGACTTTTGTAGACCTATCTGCTAGTTCAGTAGGTCCACTGTGCAAGGTGAGCGGCCTGTATTTCTGTTGGTGGTGGCATTTTCATGCATCTGCACCAGATTGAAAAGCATCTTTATCAGCAGACGTGTTCACAGCTGAGGACTTTATCTGCCTTACTCCCTATTTACTCATTTATATGCATGGACTTTCTCTCTGAAGTTTTTAGATTTATACATTTATTAATCCTTAGTGATTTAGTCTAGTTTTATTTAGCGCTGCACTATTTATGTTTTTAAAAGTTTACTGAGGATTTGTATTTTTGACCTTGAGTGCTATAGCGGCTTTTTAGGTTAGGATATTTATTGTTTGCACCAACTGATCACTATTTATTTTATACATTATGTTTTCTTTTGAGTCGGGGAATGCCCAAAGTAAGGATGAGCTCCGGCGTGTTTGCACACCCCACGTGCAGAGCCTGCCAGGAAGTCGGCACGACACTAATCACAGGCAGTGAGACATTGTCCCGATGCACGGCTGCAGAGATCGGGAAATGCCTCACTGCCTGGCGGGCTCTGCACATGGGGTGTGCGAACACGCCGGAGCTCATCCTTAGCCCAAAGGCTCTGTTTCATAACACTTTTCTAAAACTAATAAAAAACTATATTGAAAAAAAAAAAAAAAAAAAAAATTATGTTAAACATTACTCTACAGCCCCCTTCTAAACATCACAAAGCAGGGAGAGCACGTAAGGAGTTTTAGAAAGTAAAAAGCACTAAAATAGATAATCAGCAACTTTTAAATATATTTTTTAAGTTATGCTCTGTTAATGGAAACATGTAACACATATAAAGTAGATATTCCAATTTTGCCGACCAGCTGTCATCGTCATACAATAGCAGGACGGCACATTGCCGCAAATCGCCATAGGTGTACGTCGGTTCCTTTAACCGCTTGACATCCGCGCTATAGCCGAATGAAGGCAACAGCGCAGACCTGAATTTCCAGGAGGCCGTCATATGACGGCCTCCCCTGTGCATGCAACCTGCGCGCGCCGTGATCACTGAGTCACTGAGACTCGGGTGATCACCGATCTGAGTAAGGGGCCGGTCCCGGCCCCTTACCATGTGATCAGCTGTCAACCAATGACAGCTGATCACATGATCAAAACAAAAGCTCTGTGATTGTTTTTTTTTTCTCCTCACGCTGACCGCGCAAGGAGAAAAAAAGCCGGTCACCGGCTTGTCTGCAAGGGGCATCGGTCCCAAGAGGAAGAGGCAATTCTGTCTCATATGTGCCACCAGTACCCCCTGCCAGTGCCACCTGCCATTGCCACCTGACAGTGCCCACAGTGCCCACCAGTGCCACCTATCAATGCCCACAAGTGCCACCTATCAATGCCCACAAGTGCCACCTATCAATGCCCACCAGTGGTGCCAATCAGTGCCACCTAGCAGTGTAACTGATCAGTGCCACCCATCAGTGCCCATCACTGCCACCTATAGGTGCCCATCAGTGCCGCATCATCATCGTACATCAATAAAGGAGAAAAATTACCTTTTTTAAAATTTTATAACAAAATATCCCAATACTGCTCTACCCACATAGGCGATAAGAGCGGAAGTTTGCCCACACACACATACCAGGAGATTGTGGGACCATTCAGGAAGCACAGCACATCTCACACATGTACTCTGGGGAGCCGGCTGTAAAACAGCAGTGAAGTCACAGCCGGCTTACCACAGTCAAGATGGCGATTTCAGGGACCTGTAGACCAGCAAAGATCTCAGGAGAAGTCAGTGCCGGATCCCTGGGCTGGTAAGTGTCTGTTTATTAAAAACCAGCAGAGACAGTATTTGTAGCTGCTGACTTTTATTTTTTTTTTTTAAAAGACGCAAGTTCCACTTTAAGGTGGGTGGGCAGGCCTTCATGTCCGGATGGACTTGCTACCATGTACATGCCTCTACTATACTTCACATTGTTCTTCTTGTCGCACTGTTCTGCACACAATGTTTTGTGCACTTTGTAAAATACTCAAAACCCAATAAAAATTTTTGTAAAAAACATTGGGTGAGCATGATTTATGTGGAGCCCGAGTAGGGCAGTGATGGAGTGGAATTGCAATTTGCAAGTTCTAAGAACACCCAAAGTGGTACATCCTGAGTTAGCATATAGCAAGGAAAGTTGTGAAATGTTTGCATTAGACATGTGCATTTCGTTTCGTTCCGAATCGAGATTCAGACAAATTTTTCATTATTGCATCCGAATTTCCGAATTACAAAAGTAATGAATTTAAACGAATCCGAAAAAAAAGCGAACGAATTTGAATCGAATTCAAAAACAAATTTGAATTGAATTCCAAAACATATTCGAATTGAATTCCAAAACATAATCGAATTCCAAAACAAATTTGAATCGAATTTGAAAACAATAGAAATCGATTTTCTAAAAAATACAATGAAATAGAATATAAAATCATAAAGCAATAGAATACATATATATATAATATATTTTTTATTCTGTTTTATTGTTTTTCTATGCTTTTTTTTTCTTTTCTATCATTTTCTATTCTATAATAGTCTTTTCTATTCAAATTCGAATTCATTCTATATGAAATTCAAATTTCAGAACATGGCTTCTGAAGATCGAATTTCGTATAGAATGAATTTGAATTAGAATAGAAAAGATTTGAATAGAAAAGAATAGACTAGAAATTTGAATATCATATAGAATTAAATCGAATTTTAATAGAAAAGATTAGAATAGAAAAGAAAATAATAGAAAAGAATAAACTAGAAAAACATATATTGTATTTTATTCTATTCTGTTCTATTGTTTTTCTATTCTATTCTTTTCTAATCTTTTCTATTCAAATTCAAAATCATTCTATACGAAATTTGAATTTCGGAAAATGGTTATTTTATATATATATATATATATATATATATATATATATATATATATATATATATAAAACCATTTTCAGAAATTCTAATTTAATATAGAATGAAATCAAATTAGAATAGAAGAAAATATTAGAAAAGAATAGACTAGAAAAACAATAGAATTATATATATATATATATATATATATATATATATATATATATAGTTCCAAAGGTTGCTGCACTTAAAAATTGTTGCTTTATTCCATCAAATCTTTAGAAAAAGATTACAAAGCAAGTAGAGTCATTCCAAACAAAATCGTTACAATCATCTGTTCAGACGAGAAAGATTACGTTTCAGGCTGATTTGTTTGCACCCTTCCTTAGATCAGTCAGAACACATCTGAACTTTATATATATATATATATATATATATATATATATATATACACATACAAGGTGGGTGGGAGGACCTGTTTACTGACACTAGATAGAAAAAAACAATAGAACAGAATAGGAAAAAAAAAAAAATATTATATATATATATATATATATATATATATATATATATATATATATATCTTGCGGAATTGGAATTTGGTACAGAATGAATTCGAATTTGAATAGAAAAGATTAGAATAGAATATATTATATTTTTTTCTATTCTGTTCTATTGTTTTTCTATGCTATTCTTATTTTCTATTCTATTCTAATCTTTTCTATCGGAATTCGATTTCATTCTATATGAAATTCGAATTTCGCAAAATGGTTATATATAGTTTGCTTTTTCAAATTTGGTCAAATTTTTTCGAATGTGGTAGAATTTTTTCGAATTTGATCATTTTTTTTGAATGCGGTATAATTTTTTCGAATTTGATATTTTTTTTTCAAATGGGGTAGAATTTTTTCGAATTTGATAGTTTTTTTCGAATGCGGTAGAATTTTTTCGAATTGGATAGTTTTTTTTTAATGCGGTAGAATTTTTTAGAATTCGAATACGAAACCAAACGAATCCCGAAAACGAATGTAACGAATGCAACTAATTTAACTAAACGAATTTAGTTAAATAACGGATCGAAACGAAACGAAACAAATTTTTTTATCCTGCACGTCTAGTTTGCATATGTAGTAATATCTTTCTATTTTGGAGACCCCTAGGCCTCCCTGCAGTCTATGTGCAAAAAGAGTAGAACTTAGGTTGTTTATAGGCCCAGATAAAAGTGAGATACAGTGTAGGTAGAAGGACGGGACATTATTTGGTAAACTAAGGTAATAATACAAAGATTGAGGATGGCTATTTTTATTGCATTAACACAGCCTATACAAGACAGGGAAGGACATTTCCATCAGTGGTGGTTGGTTGTAAAAAAAAAAAATTGTGTTGGGGGGCAACAGTCAACCCCTGGTCTGGTCAGTCGGGTCATCAGGAGCACCGGAGCACTTTCACTTTCCCCTGCTCTCCTCCGCGGGCATCACAGTGGCTTTCCCTTCCCCTGCTCTCCTCTACAGGCATCACAGTGGCTTCTATCTCCTTGGCGGCCAATCGTAACGCTTCTCCTTTCGGACAATCAGGAAACTTCATGACTGACCGGGAGGAGAATTAGTGTGAAAATAGCGAATATTCATTTAATATTGTCACACAACTGGGTGGGCTCAGAGCGCAGTGCTCTGCCAGCCCCCGAGCCCACCCCTTTCTGAAGCCTATTAGAGCCTCTGGCTCTAACCATGTGCTTCAAAAAAACACACACTCCTTTGGAATTCATGAATCCGGTGCCCTGTATGTAGATCAGGGTGTTGGACTGTAATGTTTGTGCAGAATCACTGTGACCCTTAACCCCTTTCTCCTGATGCATGCTGAGGGAGGGGTTGTACCAGGAAGTCAGTCATGAGTGTGTGTGGGACTGGAAGCCGCCGGATGATACTTAGAAGGACACCTGTTGCCTTACGACTCCTCCATGTAAGAATGTATATCACTTTCTGAGTGAGTGACAAACCTTTCCCCGGTTAAGAATTGCATCCAGCCTGTGTGTAAATGGCTGAGCGGATACTGGAAGCATTGCTAACAACACCCTGAGAGACCCCGGGGTCTCTCAGGGTGTTACCGGTGACATTAGGCAAACGCAGTCAAACGCTATGCCTTTATGTTGTAAGTAAAGGAGGTCCTCCACTGTACGGTAGGTACTGGATCAAAGCCCTGGGCATGCCCCCCGCTTGCCATTTCCCAATGTACATTGCTTTCTGAGGTAGACCATTGGGTGGAATTCCTGAAGGAGGTTTTTGAGGACTCTTTGGGCTCAGTAAAAGGAAAAATTGCCCACCTTCTCCTAAAGTTTGATGATACATCTTGTTTTTGTAAGGCAAGATCAGTACACTTTACCTTGCGGAAGAAAGTGGAAGCAGATCTGGACCACCTATTGGCTGAAAAGATCATAACTAAAGCTGATAGAAGTGAATGGGCATCGCCAATTGTGCCTGTCAAGAAAAAGAATTGAGACATTAGAATTTGTGGGGATTTCAGGGTTGCCCTGAACAACCAACTTCTTGTGGTTCAATACCGATTGCCTCGACTTGAAGATCCATTTGGCTCTCTGGCTGGGGGGCAAAAGTTTACAAAAAAGGACTTAAAGCAAGCTTACCTGCAACTGCAAGTACACCCAGATTCACGCCATCTGTTGACCATTAACACCCATAAAGGATTATTCCAATATAACCACATGGTTTATGGCATAGCCCCAGCTCCAGCCATCTGGCAGCAGATCATGGATGAGGTCCTGGCAGGCATACCTTTCACCCAATGTCTACTAGATGACATGCTCATCACTGGTCCCACTGATGAAGAACACAGAAAGAATGTTGAAGCTGTGCTAGAGAGACTCCAACGGTATGGTTTACGTGTCAATCTTTCAAAATGCAAATTTCTCAAGTCGCGACTGGAATTTTACTACCACCGTTTCTTGCCAAACCTAGCACACCAGCTCTACCCATTACATCACTTACTGGATGCAAGAGCTAAATGGATATGAACAGACAATTGTAAAGAAGCTTTTCGGCTTTCTAAAGAGCTCATTCTGTCCTCTCAAGTTCTGGTCGACTATTAAAGAAACACGTCACCTTGGCTTGTGATGCCTCGCCTTATAGACTGGGTGCTGTGCTTTCCCATGTCATGCCAGATGGCACCGAGCGCCCCATTTCTTTTGCCTCCAGGTCTTTAACCTTAGCAGAACAAAACTACTCCCAGATAGACAAGGAAGCTTTGGCCATTGTATGGGCCACAAAAAAATTTCACACGCACATCTATGGTCGGTAGTTCACACTTATCACTGACCACAAACCTCTGTTGTCAATACTGAACCCTCAGAAAGAATTTCTACAACAACCGCATCTCGCTTACAAAGGTATGCTTTATTCTTGGGAACTTATACTTATTCTATCAGATACTGCTCCCATGAGGCCCATGGCAATGCAGATGCATTTTCCAGATTGCCAATTGGAGACCACCCACCTGGAGACATACGCATAGTGGAAGTACACAAGCCATGATCCTGCATGTCCACCTTCCTAATTGCCACACATACAGCCACAGATCCCTTCCTGTCTCAGATATTCTCATATGTTCAGGCTGGATGGACAGAGAAAGTCCCAGGTGAATTTCGTCCATACTTTGCCAGAAAATGTGAGCTTGTGACTAATGCTGGTTGCCTACAGTGGGGAAATAGAGTGATTATACCTCCAGTATTTGTAACCAACCATGCTAAGGATACTGCATGAGGGCCATCCTGGCGTAGTGCGCATGAAGCAGTGAGCCCAGAGCTATGTTTGATGGCCACAAATAGATACAGCAATTGAAGATTATGTGACTCAATGTCCTGGGTGCTGTCAAGCTCAGCGACCCCAAAAGAAAGGAACCCTGCTACCTTGGCCATGGCCGACAGACCCATGGTCAAGACTCCATCTTGATTTTGCTGGCCCAATCCAGGGTAAAATGTATTTGATCGTGGTAGATGCACATTCAAAATGGCTGGAGGTATTTCAAATGCTTTCTATTACCTCAGCTGCTACCAGTCTAGTCTTAAGGAAGCTCTTTGCTCAATATGGCTTGCCAACAGCCATAGTCTCAGACAATGGAACTCATGGACTTACTGTTCACTCTGGACCAGGTCGAAATGTCAGAGGAGAAGCTGCTGGAGTTCTTGACCATGTACCGAAACACAAAACACGCTACTACTGGGCTGTCCCCTGCTTTTCTTATGTTTGGCAGGCATCTCCGCACCAAACTTGATTTAGTCCATCCACAGGAACAGTCACCAACACCTCCTCCACCAGGCCGTCCTGGATTCCGTGCCGGTGATCTTGTATGGTTTTGGAATTACAGAATTTTGCTTCGCTGTCTTCCTGGCATTATTGATGGACCTCTTGGAAGAAGAATATACCTTGTTCGCCTGGAGAATGACGTTTATGTTCGACGACACCTTTCGCAATCGAGAAAGTGCATTTTCCGACCACTAGAGACAAACCCGACCCCTCTTTCTAGCCAACCACCAGAGTCTACTCAGGGCTCTACTGGTGACATATGGCATGGTGTCTGGCATGATCCCACAAGTTTACAACCAACCCCTGAAATGGTTGGTGACCATATTCCTGAGGAGTCCGGACATGTGCCTGGAGTTGCAGAGACTGATTGGTCTGTTGGACACCCACTGACATCTTCAGAACCCTTGACCGACTCTATCCTTTCCAGTGCTTTGCCACTTCGTAAGTCTGCTCGCCAAAGACATCAAACTCCTTTTTAGCAAAGCATTGAAATCTTACGGTACACATTGAAGGTCAGGAAACAGAGACAAAGGGCTCCTGAAGTGCTGTGGAAGTCACAGAACTGAGTTGGAGATACTTCTTGCTGAACTGATCCTGCTTGCCTCGTTCTTTATGTGTTGAGTATTTTATGTGTTGAGTATTTGTTCTCTTTTTTTAATTTTTTTCTTCGAGAAAAAGGGGAGGTGTAATGTTTGTGCAGAATCACTGTGACCTTTAACCCTTTTCTCCTGATGCATGCTGGGGGAGGGGCTGTACCAGGAAGTCAGTCACGACTGTGTGTGGGACTGGAAGCAGCCGTATGATAGTTAGAGGGAGACCTGTTGTATTACTACTCCTCCATGTAAGAATGTATATCACTTTCTGAGTGAGTAATAAACCTTTCCATGGTTAAGAAGTGCATCCAGCCTGTGTGTAACTTGCTGAGTGGATACTGGCAGCATTGCTAGCAACACCCTGAGAGACTTTGTGTCAAAGGGACGTAACATGGACGCATGGTTAGGGGTTGCAGCGCCTGTGCACCCCTAATGGACGGGCCGCCACTGATTTCCTTTATTGCAAAACTGCAGTTATTTTCTCAGCAGAGTGTAGTGGTTTGTGGAGAATAATGGATTGTAATTTGATACCCAAATAGTCCAGTGCCGAGGTTGTTCTGTGGTAGTAAAAATTACATTGAATATGGTAAACCACCTGGTGGGAAAGTGTGATATTTAGGACCATAGATTTATTCTGGTTTACTGTAAGGCCTGAAGGTTGAGCAAATTGAGTAGAGTTTGGTGGAGATTCAGGAGGGAAGTGGAAGGGTAAGAACTAAAAGTGCATTCTCAGCAAATAAGTTATGTTGAAGGAATGTGAATAGTATCCTGCGTATCTAACGGTAGGAGAAGGGGGAAAAGTATGCAACTTTTAACATAGGTTGGTTGACCACAAGAACCTTCCTAAACTAATTCTTGAATACAGCAATATAAAGATGATATCCCTCCCTCATTCGCTCTAGTCAAATTAGAAAAAAACTATTTTCCTAAATAAGTGATAGCAGCCTTACCTACATCCTGGTTTGGTAACTTGCCAACTCTAATTGGCAAGTCTGACAATGCTCACCTTAGAACAGCTTAAAATGAATGACTGTTGCTTTTCAGGAATGTAAATCACGTATTTTTTGATATCTTATACAGTATATGAACAGGGCTTCTTTTCAGCCAGAACATTCCATCGCCTCCAACACTAGCGCTATGCTCACCACTATCTACTGTTACTTGTAAACTCAGAATTCCAGCTTTTGTGTTTACAAGTGACAGCGCACCTCTCCCACTGGCTCATACAGAACCTCGCTGCCATTGCACTCTGGTCTGGAACAAGGGAAGGACAAATGCCGCCTGGTACATCTCGTGCTGAGCTGCCACCTGGTGCCAGAATAACAAGGTGAGGGCTTTGTGGATTCATTTTAAATTACATTTTGTCATTGTTGTAGAGTATTAACAACTATGAAACTATGATAGTTTAGTCTGACACAATAATGTCCCAGGTGCCGAAGAAACAGCGTTGTCCACGAAACACATACTTACGTATACATACAGTATATTGTGTTTACCTATGTGCTATGTTTTTAATCAAATTTGCTACATTTTATATATTTAACGAGTCTCCAGTGGACATCAAGTTCCTACCCTCCCTTTATTTTCATTTAGTTAATTATATGGGACGACACTCGGAAGTTTATTTTTCAGTTACCCCACTTTCCTTAACAAATATTAGGGTGTAGAGGGGTGCAGAGGTGAGCTGTGCACAGTTTTGGACAGAGTGCTGTGGATGGGGGTGGTGCAGAGGCGAGTTGTGAACATTGGTGCAGAGGCGAGTTGTGAACCGGGGCACTTTGGTGGCATCAACTTAACTTGCCGTGTGTGGAGGAAGAGGAACGCTGCCTATGACCCCAAAGTCACTATCCCCACCATCAAACATGGAGGTGGAAACATTCTGCTTTGGGGGTGTTTTTCTGCTAAGGGGACAGGACAACTTCACTGAATCAAAGGGACGATAGACGGGAGGGGGCATGTACCATCAAATCTTGTGTGAGAACCTCCTTCCCTCAGCCAGGGGAAGGAAAATGGGTCGTGGATGGATATTTCAGCATGACAATGACCCAATACACATGGCCAAGGCAACAAAGGAGTGGCTTGAGAAGAAGCATATTAAGGTCCTGGAGAGGCCTAGCCAATCTCCAGACCTTAATCCCACAGAAAATATGTGGAGGGAGCTAAAGGTTCCAATTACCAAATGTCAGCCTCGAAACCTTAATGACTTGGAGAGGATCTGCAAAGAGTGGGACAAAATCCCTCCTGAGATATGTGCAAACCTGGTGGCCAACTACAAGAAACATCTGGCCTCTGTGATTGCCAACAAGGGTTTTGCCATCAAGTACTAAGTCATGTTTTGCAAAGGGGTCAAATACTTATTTTACTCATTAAAATGCAAATCAAAGTATAACTTTTTTGAAATGTGTTTTTCTGGATATTTTTGTTGTTATTCTGTCTCTCACTGTTAAAATAAACCTACCATTAAAAGTATAGACTGATCATTTCTTTGCCAGTGGGCAAAATCAGCAGGGGGGTCAAATACTTTTTTCCCTCACAGTAGGTGATTTGTTGGGCTTAAAAAATACAGGTATACAATGAGGGAGATTTACTCAAACTGGAGCATGCAAAGTATGGTGCAGCTCTGCACAAAAACCAGATTTCCAAGTTTTATAGAAGCTGATTGGTTACCCTGCACATCTGCACCAGATTCTGAGTGCTCCAGTTTTAGTAAATTTCCCTCAATGTTTGTGCTTTTCTTGACACTATAGCCATATCAAACTTGGACCTTAAAGAGGCGCTCCGTTCATATTTGTATTTATTAAAAGTCAGCAGCTAAAAAACTGTAGCTGCTGACTATTAACCTCCCTGGTGGTATTCCCGAGTCTGGCTCGGGGTGGATTTTTCATACCAAAAGCGGTATCCCCGAGCCAGACTCGGGCTTGCATCGCAGGATCCAGGAAGAGTTTACTTACCTTGTCCCCTGGTTCCTGCGATGCCTCTCCGCTGTGATCGGTGAGCCGCTGTGTCTCGCATGATTCACAGTGCCGAGCTCCGTTCCCTGCGAGCGTTGCGACGCACGGGGACGGAGTTCGGCGGTAAATTCAAAAGTGAAACACACAGTATAGATACAGTATACTGTAATCTTACTGATTACAGTACTGTATCAAATAATGACACATCCCCTTTGTCCCTAGTGGTCTGCCCAGTGTCCTGCATGCAGTTTTATATATATAAAAACTGTTCTTTCTGCCAGGAAACTGGAGATTGTCCATAGCAACCAAAACTGTCTCTTTACATCAAAAGTGGTTTTAGACCAGCTAGAAAAAAGCGATAATAAATTAGAATCACTTGCAGAATTGAGCGATAGTGATTTGTGAAGAGATCCGTCATCAAACACTAAAAGTAACAAAAGCTACAATTCTGCAACTGAGCAAATTTCAGTGTTTTTGATTTGATTACATTATTATATAATTTTTATTATTATTATATTATTATTTGTTATAATTATTTATAGTTATTTATTATATTATAATTTTTTATTTCGTTTTTCAAACTTTATCATACCCGGGATGTCTACTAGACTCTTGTTTGGACAGATTTAAGTGAACTATTCCTAAGAATTACAGGCCTACAATATAAAACGCCAAATTTCTGTGCAAAATATTGGTACCGCTTTCAGCACCTAAAATCTGAAATAATCATACCGCCAGGGAGGTTAATAAACAGACACTCACCTGTCCCAGGGTCCAGTGATGTGCTCGCCCAAACTGTTTTCTCCACCTGTCTTCGGTCCCCGGCACCAGCATCTTAACTGTATCATCTTAAGCTGCAAGCTATTACAGCCGGGTGCCTATTGCACATATGCGAGCCGCGCTGTGCATAATGAATGGTCCCCCGCAGTCTTCTGGGACCTCTGACATGTCAAAACCAGGTACCCGCCCCCTCCCCCCCCCCTCAAAAAAAAGTGCCATTTCCTAAACAAGAGGGGGAAGGAGGCCTTCAAGCGGAACTTCCCCTTTTGGGTGAAGCTCCTCTTTAATGACAAATAGCACAGGCCATTCAGGAATGCTTTGATGGATTATGGCTACCCAAACTTCGCTTTCATTACAACAGCTGCAGTTTCAATCAAAAACACTGAAACATCGAAAAGAAAGAGAAGCAGAACACATAGAATAATGAAGTTCTCCCTTATGTGGCTGGAGTGAAAGAATTTTTTTAACAAACATCCCATCCCTACAGCAGCACTAATAATTAAAGACCTCCAGTGTTGTCCATTACGGACTCAGGCACTGAAAAAATATCTAATTATGTCCTCACAGTAAAATGAAGGGCACAGCCGAATCAGTAGACCGGTTTTTTTGGGGGGCCAACTGCAGGAGTAGGATACGAGGTAACAAGCAAAACAACCCAAACAGTCCAGCGCTTATTGGTCTCAAGATAACTAATAATAGGGACTATGCCACAATGTCAGTATAAACATGAAAGGAATTTATTCAAGGTAAAATAAATAGTCAGTGTTCCATATGCAAAGAGGTTAAACATGACAGCCAATATGTGTTAGCTGAGTGCGTTCCTGGAAGCATAGATATCCTAACTGTAAAGGCTTAGTGTCTCCTGTTTTCCGATTCGGTGCTGCAGTGAATGAAGGAGAGACACTTCCCAGGCAGCATGGATAGGCGGGTCCTGTTGGTAGGGGGTAACAGTACAGTGAAGGCGGTGACATCAGGTCCTCAGAGCAGCGCCTAGCTCTCAGGTGGTCAACGGGAGCTGGAGGGTGGAATGCAAGCAGGATGACGTAAACTGTCAGCAGGCTGTCGTCCTGACAACGTTTTTCGGGCTTGGCCCTTTCTCAAGTAATGTGACATATACAGCCTGGAAGGTTTAAATAATGCATTATATAGGGTTTTGTGCTGCTTTGGTACAAATGAGTGCCTTTGCCTTTGAAATTCAGTTTGCCTCCCAGCCAGCAAGAATAGAATTGTACACTAATAAAACTATAAACTAGTAAGAGCTAGGAGGGAGGCAAATAATAACATGAGACAGGGAATTACCTCAGGTACAGATTCACATCCCACCAATAGTTAAAGCAGAACTCCAGTCTCCTATGTAAAAATGAAAAGTCAGTATCTCCAAAAACTGCAGCCATTTTCACTCTGCGTGTCTCTCTCCCCACCACCGGCATCTTAACTATGGGTACTCGGCTGTGATCGCTTACGGCTTCATGGCTGGGTGCCCACTGTGCATGCGCGAGCAGCACTGTGCACTGTGAATGGTCCGGCAGTCTTTTGGGACCTGTCACGTGGCCCAGAAGACTACAGGAAGGAGGCGGGGAACTTCCACTTCAGATTGCCTAGGTGGTCAGCGCACTGGAAGCGGGTACCTGTCAAAATAGAGTACTCACTCCCCCAAGCTCAATTTTACAAACAGGAGCAGGTAAGGAGGCGTTAAAGGGGAACTTCCCCTTTTGGGTGGAGCTCCGCTTTAAATCCATGGGGGATGAGAGTCTGCAACCTGTGGATCCAAAAAAACCATCACGCTCTAGAGGTTTACGATATCTGTCTCCACCCCGATCCGCAGGCTGCACCATCTCGATGCCGCAAAAGGAAAAAGAGGACATCACTCCCATATGTACTTCTCTAAAATCTTTTGATACCTTTGAGATGTTCTTAGTATTTACGCTATTACAGTAATGTTCCAAGCAAATGGACGCATAGTGCAGCCCATGTATTGTAACCTACATGCTTGTACACTGGATCAAGTAGGCAACATAATCCAAGCCACAATTAATATATTGTAGAATTTTATATTTTTCTCTTGTGACAGAAGAAATTAAGCTCTTACTAACTTTGTGTACCTGACAACATTTATGTGTGTTTGTTACACAGTGAAAAGAACCAGGATAAAATATCCAGGAGAGAAGGTAATACTGGAGCGCATCGACTAAAGAAACAAACCCCTTTAGAAAAAATACTATTGAAAGACCTGTCCGAATAAGGGATAGAAAGATTAATTTTAATGATACTTATCTGATTGTACTCTGCTGAGTAAGTAGTTTCAAATGTAACACATTTTTTCTGTGGTCTATTTAGATTTTTGTTCTTAATACACACCCAGCAGTATCAGATAAAAGATCTTCTCTACTTTTTAAGGCACCAATCCTATAACCCCTGTCTATACACCACTTCGGATACGGAGCAATTCCTTCTTGCCCTTGTAAATTCTCTCACCGGGATGGATTTAATGGTGTACGCCCGGTGACAGCTACTAGCTAGGACTGTGGCATTTCCTGCACAGAATTTACAATATGTTCTAGTGATCACTGTAAGAATCCCAGGACCACCCTCCAGGGTAACAAGAAAAATAATAACTCTGTTATTATTAACCCTGTAAAATTCAGGTTATTGGTGACATAACTCAAAAAAGATGTTAAATCAATATTTTCATTTTTTGTGCCCCAAATAATCAACAAAATCATCTATAAAGCTTCCATACCAAAATAAATGGTCAAAAAAAGGATGATCATTGGAAATAAAAAACACCCCCTATATAAATTGGCAAATGCGAAAATGCGGCACTCATGGATGCACCACAAAGCTGTAAATAATACAGTTGTGCTCAAAGGCTTGCATACCCTGGCAGGATTTGTGAAATTTTGGCATTAATATTGATACAGCGATGTACATGAGACCCGAGGATCTCTTGGGTCTCTCCCTCCTGATTGGCCGAGTTGCAGCAGCAGAAGCCAATGGCTCCCACTGCTGTCAATCACAGCCAGTGAGGCGGGATTGGGGCTGAGCCATGCTCTGTGTCTTATGGACGCAGAGAGCTGGCTCAGGAGCAAGCACAAGTGCCCCCACAGCAAGCGGCTTGCTATTGGGGCACTCGGCAAGGGGGAGGGGTCCAGAGCGCTGGCGAGGAAACCGAAAAGAGGAGGATTGGGGCTGCTCTGTGCAAAACCACTGCACAGAGCAGGTAAGGATGACATGTTTGTTAGTTTTTAAAAATAAAAACATTAAAAAAATTCCTTTACAATCACTTTAACCTCCCTGGCGGTATGATTATTTCAGATTTTAGGTGCTGAAAGCGGTACCATTATTTTTGCATGGAAATGTGGCGTTTTATATTGTAGGCCTGTAATTCTTAGGAATAACTCACTGAAATCTGTCCAAACAAGAGTCTAGTAGACATCCTGGGTATGATAAAGTTTGAAACACAAAATCATAAATTATAATATAATAAATAACTATAAATAATAACAAATAATAATAGTAATAATACTTTTTATTCAATAAATTTTAGTAAATAATATAAATCAAAAACACTGACATTTTTTTTGGCCAAACAAGAGTGCAATATTAGTAGTCATATTGCTTTAGTAAACGTCTCGGGTATGGTAAATTTTAAAACAGGGTACAGCACAAAGTCCGACGTCACAGTCAGGAGAGTAGAACCGGGTTTCTTTTCTGACTTTCCTTCCTGTGTCGTCATGTTTAGAGCAGCAAACCACACACATCCTTGTGGGTGCTGCCTTCTTTTCCTTTGGTGGAATGTGGTCCATAAAGTGTCGACCTGTCAGACGTTCCGGGTTCACAACACCAGCAGCACGACGTCCAGATCGATTTACAGTGGTTGGTGTTTGGTGCTTCAGAAATATGAGTTCTGCAACTTTCCAAACGAAGTCTGCATGAATCACAGGCCTGTCACTCTTTTTTTTTTTTAGAAGAATGAAAGCGTTCCACAGGCACTGTTCAAGAAGATGCCTGAAGATTTTTTTATAATATTTTTTTTGTTGCTTTCTCATAGCAGGGTAAAAAGTCATGGCCTGGTCAGCTCTGTCAACACCTCCCATTGTGTTGTTGTAGTCCATTACGACTTGAGGTTTCATAACGTCTTTTCCACCTTTTGTATGTACCATGAGAGAGGAGGTGTTGTGAATGGTACTCATTAGGCACACATCTTTTTTATCTCGCCATCTTAGTGCCATCATTTTGCCTTTTTGCCAGGCAACTATTTCTCCTGCCTTGAGCTTTTTATTGGCAAAGGTTGGCGGCATGTCACGCCGGTTAGCTCTAACAGTCCCGTATGCATCCGTCTTGTGTTGTAGAAGGAACTCTTATGCCCCGTACACACGGTCGGACTTTGTTCGGACATTCCGACAACAAAATCCTAGGATTTTTTTATGACGGATGTTGGCTCAAACTTGTTTTGCCTACACACGGTCGCACAAAGTTGTCGGAATTTCTGATTGCCAACAACGCGGTGACGTACACCACATACGACGAGACTAGAAAAGGCCGGTTCAGAACCAAGCGCGGCACCCTTTGGGCTCCTTTTGCTAATCTCGTGTTAGTAAAAGTTTGGTGAGAGACGATTCGCGCTTTTTCAGACTCGTGGCTTTCAGATCGTTTTCTGCCGTTCAGTTTGTGCTTGTGGGTTTGTATCTGCTCTTCAGTGCGTGCAGTCAGTTCGTATCGGAGTTTTCTGTGCGATCTTGCCCGCTCGTTGCTGTTTTTCAGGTCGCTCTTCACAGGCCTTGCTGTTCTTCAGTGCGTTCTGTTACTTCGTTCTGAGCAGCCGACCGTTTTCTAGCCATGTTTCATATGCGTACTCCTCGTAGAGTTCGTGCTGTGCGGGGGCTTGGTGTTGGGGTCCTGACCTTGACACAAGTCCAGTCCATGAACAGGGTGAGGAGGAGTTCATGGACCAAGAATTGGTTGCTTCAGCGTGACCAGTTCTCTCATATGCCTTTGCTCCGTGAGATCCGTGAGAATAATCCTGATGATTTCAGGAACTTTCTCAGGATGACGGACCCCGTATTTCACCGTTTGTTGGCTTCGCTGACCCCCTATATCAGCAGGCAGGATACCTGTATGAGGCAAGCCATCACTCCGGAGCAGAGGCTGGTCGCTACCTTGCGGTATTTGGCCACAGGGAGAAGCTTGCAGGACCTCAAGTTCTCGACAGGCATCTCCCCCCAGGCTCTTCTTTGTGGACATTTACTGCTTGTGTTTGTTTTAGCTGGCCCTGACAGAAATGTGTGGAGTGCAGAAAATGTCGTGATTGTGTAACCTTATACAAAGCACTGTTGGCTGTTATTTACTAAATGCAAAGACACTTTTCACTACAAGTGCACTTGCAACTGCACTGAAACTGCACTTGTAGTGCAAAGTGGATTTGCCCTTAGGAAATAACCCCCATTTTCTCATCAAACAACAATTACATCACCCCAAAAGTGTTGTAGCGTTGAGACAATAATCCACACATTCTTGATGAGCAATCTTTTTAATACCTGCACAATCACATGTGCATTTACCAAAGGTTTTTCTGACAAACCGACATGTTTGTTGTATAACAATTTTTGTGGTGTCATTATCCAAAATCAAAATGTGCATTTTATAGAAAACAGGCCTGTGTAAAACCCACAAGAAAGACACAGATCTTGATCTTACAAAGTTCACATTTGGTAGAACTTGAAGGCAATATCAGACATGAGTATTTAGGAACTGTGTTTGATATTGCGTTCAGATGGGGGGAAATCACCCCAGGAAAAGCCAAATTTGGAAGATGCACACAAGTTGCACCCCCAAAACACGTCCATTGATCTCCCGTGATGGCAGATAGCACATGTTGACACATTGTGTGCATCCTCCAAATTTGGCTTTGGGAAAAATCACAAAAACATTTCGCACATTGTAGCACACAAAAGAGTGATTTGGAGGGGCTTTAAACTCGCCCCAAAACATCAATGATGTTTTTATATTTAGGAATAACATCATTGATGTTTTGCTTGATGATTTCCAATTGTAAATTACACCCCATGATCTCCCCGATCATGATCTGGGCACTTTCTGATGTGAAAGGATCTTCATCCACAACCTCACGATCACCTAAAAAGAGAGGAAACCCAAAATAAATTAGGTATAAAAAAAATGCCGCCATCCATCTCTTATCGGAGCCTGTGGTTGCAGACACTCACCTGTTGTGGTGACTAGTTCCACCACGTCTTATTCCTCCTGCTCTTCTTGTGTTGGGTGGATTTCCCCTTCTTCCAGAGGGGGGGGGGGCTCTGGTCTCCTCGGATGAGGGGTGTCCTCCGAGTCTTTTCTCCCCTATGTAAAACAAAAATGGTATAATTAGCACACAGATATTTGATGGCAGAACTATAAAGATGAAACATTGCTTGGAAGTGGGGTACAACCACGTATACCTATACACACACTACATCTTCCCAAAAATAAAGGAGGCCTGGGATACCCTAATTTTACTAACTACTACAGAGCAGCACATTTGGCCAGTCTGTCCAAATACCATGCAAAACAGGAAATCCCATTATGGGTAGTAATAGAGGCTTCAGAAAATGACCCTCTATTAATATCAAATTTATTATGGCTTGATCCTAAGTTATGGGATCCTTGATCCCATAACTAAACACTTCTTATCTCTCTGGGATAAACTAAAAACCAAATATCAGTTACAATCTCCACACAATCCTCTCCTTTCTTTTATTAGAAATCCGGCCTTTTATCCGGCATGGATCTACCCAAATTCTTTTAAAGCTTGGACAACATCAGGCATTCAGACACTAAATGATTTCATAGCATCTAAATCATTCCTTTCATTCCCATCGCTTAGAGAAAAATATGATCTACCAAACTCTGAGATATTTAGATATCTCCAAATCAAAAATTTCTATACACCATTCCTAAAGAGGGATACACCATTATCCCAATTATCCATTTTTGAATCAATCTGTACAAAAGATCCATTTGCTAAAGGTACAATTTCATCACTTTATAATCAATTATATGGAGTAGCAAATCTTAATAGACCCTCTTACGTTCAGAGGTGGGAGGAGGACCTGGGACGAACTTTAGAAGACACGGACTGGTCTAACATATGGCTCACATCTAAGTCATCTTCACCCAACATCTTAGCACTGGAGATAAATTATAAAGTCCTAACTCGCTGGAACCTTGTACCCGCTAGAGTGGCAAAATATTCACCTAATACCTCAGCTCTTTGTTTTCGAGGATGCCCAGAAATAGGCACATATTTACACATATGGTGGACGTGCCCAGTAATCCAAACCTTCTGGAAGGAAGTCTTCGTGATTGCATCTAAAATATTTAAAAAAATAATACAACCAGATCCATATTTAACTTTACTTAATCTAAAACCGGAATGGTTAACACTCTCTCAATTCAAACTTATGATTCAACTAATAACGGCTGCAAAACAAACAGTGGCCAAGGCATGGAAATCTCCTACATTGGTACTAGCAGAAACAATTCACAGAATGAATAATACAATGTCCCATGCTAAGATGGTAGCCATCGATCAAAATCAAATTCCAAAATTTGAAAAACTTTGGCATCCTTGGATAAAACAACAGTTCCTGTCAAACTTCAATGACTCTGTCCTGTTGCCATGGTAACAGATTAAATGACTTACAGAGACACCCATTCTAAGGCTTCAAAGAGAACTAAAAAGAATAATAAACTGACGAGCGGGACAACCTTGTGGACCATACCTCTACCTTTCAACCCTTTTTCTTCTTTCTCTTTCCTTTTCTCCACCTTACGATTAAAGCTCATTATCAGAATTTATTTGACCTATATACACTCTACTTGTAAACAATATGTATAGTAGGTATAAATCATTTAAATACCTACAAAAGTAACTAAGGAAATGATATATATCTTTAATTTAGGTTTACGTGAACCCAATGTTTAATATTTGAAATTTCATGATATTTACCTATATAAACCCTACTGTAAAACAATTAGCTTACTTTATAGATCCTTGTAAACTTACTTTATGTATCTTTATAACATTGTATACTCAATAAACTTCTTTTGACAAGGAAGTGGGGTACAATTATCTATTTTAGCCGAGTTCCAAGATGTAGCTTTTTATTGTCCTTTGTCAACCTGCAATACTTTACCTGTTTAGTACAAGCTTCACAGATGTATCCCCCCCTATAGTATACACTGGAGCACCTGTGTGGCCCCCCTAATAAAAAGGGTGTTCTGGGGTCCCACACTAGTGCTCCAGTGTCCAGATGTGAAAACAGCTGCTGAGTGTCCTCTCCTTACACACAATCTAGTTTGCATTTCATTCTAGTAACAAAGCCATCTACACAACCCAATTCTTTGAAGACAAGTATAGGGCCTCAAAATGGTGGCCAAATGCATATGGCCTAAACCAGTAGTTCTCAACTCCAGTCCTCGGGACCCACCAACAGGTCAGATTTTAAGTATTACCTTGGGGAGTTGCAGACTAGAATACTGCAATCACTGAGCAGCAAGTGATATCACCTGTGATGTATTTCAGCTATCTTGCAAACCTGGCCTGTTGGTGGGTCCTGAGGACTGGAGTTGAGAACCACTGGCCTAAACAATGGTATTTTATCGTCCGAAATAAAAATGTGTGATCCGAACGAATAATGTGCCCATGAACATGAAAGTTGCCATTTTAAACTGTACAACAGTTCCTAAAAGCACATGGAGCAGCACGAACGTAATAAACATAAAAAGAATAGGAACACAGCACAACTACTTACTTTTTTGCAGCACTCTCCGGATCTTTCTGTACTGCTCATGTTCTCGTAATTTCAGGTCCGACCACCGCTTCCTGAGCTGATCTTTCGATTGTCGTACCCCGAATTTCCGGTGCAGACTCCTGACCACTTTCGCCATGATCTTGGCCTTTCGTATATTGGGGTTGGGGTAAGGCCCATACTTTCCATCATAGTCGGCCTTCTTCAGGATGTCCACCATCTCCAACATCTCCCCAAAGGACATATTTGAGTCCTTTAATCTCCTTCTGGATTGGGACGTTTCAGGCTCCGGCCTTTCCTCCTCCTCCTCGTTGCTGTAATTAGCACGATCCTGCTGTCTATCCGCCATGTGCTCTTCCTCCACTACGCCGAACGAAAAGGAGCGGGGAATAGAATAGAAAGAACGTCAGGGGCGGGCGGAGTTATACGCATGCGCAGTGTGTATAAATCGTAACGCGCGCGTCTTACGTACGATCTGAGAGCGAAGGAAGGAGCATCGGAGACGCCGATCATGCTAACGAAGGTAGGATCTAAACTTGGGCCTACACTGCTTCGAAATTGAAGCCTATATTGTAACAAGATTAGGGGAGTTTGGCCTGACATTAGGGTTTGTCTTGTGTTGTGTCTTGCAGAGAAAATGGATGGGTTCAACGACCACAATTTCCTGCCCCTGTTCATTGACAAGTACAGGGAGCTGCCCTGTCTGTGGCAAGTGAGACACCCCCACTATAATCACAAACAGAAGAGGCAGGCAGCGCTGGAGAAACTGCTGGAGTTGGTGAAGCCGGTGGTCCCCACAGCAACAATCCCCTATTTAAAAGCTAAAATTGGTGGCCTGAGGAGCACTTATCTTAGGGAGCGCAAGAAGGTCACAGATTCCCAGAGGTCCGGAGCTGCAGCAGATGACATTTATGTCCCCAGGCTGTGGTACTATGAGAGACTGCGATTTCTGTCAGACCACACTGAAGTCAGGGAATCCCTCTCTACTCTTCCTTCCACGCTTCCTTCCATACCAGCTGAGGCTTCCGATGTCCAACCTGGGCCTTCCAGCCAGGAAGAAGTGGAGGAGCCCAGCTGGAGTCAGGTATAGCATTCTTCTACAGATTTCTGGGCAATAAATAAATGATGTTTACTAGATGTTATTATTGATCATTAATTGCTGATTAAAAAAAGTGTTTTACATATCAATAGACAGTAGTGGGCACCCAAAATTGGGACAAGAATGCAAAATGCTGGGCTCAGAAGGATAGTCTTTTATATTTGTTAACATTGAATTTGCAGCAGTCAGGAGGTGAAAATTGTGTGTGATTGATGTAAAAAAAACTAAAACTATGTCCCTTTTTCATACACAGAAAGACCTCAGCCAGGAGGAGGCTGTGGAATGTGGCAGTCAGGAGGAGGCAGGGATTAGTGTCAGCCAGGAGGAGGCGGGGATTAGTGGCAGCCAGGAGGAGGCAGGGCTAAGTGTCAGCCAAGAGAAGCCTGGGACAAGTCGCAGCCTGACTGAGTCTCAGGTTCCTCCCCTCCACCTGCCATACAAAAGGGCCAGGAAGGCCACTCCCAGTCCTGTGCAGGATTCAGCATACAGGCTGATCCAGGAGGCTTCGGCATCCCTCAGAGCCTTCCCCAGTCCTGAAGAGGCCTTTGCCTGCATGGCTGCCACCAAATTGCAGGGCATGCAGGAGGGCCAACGCAAGATCTCTGAGGACCTGATTTATAAAGTCCTACGTAAGGGGTTGAGTGGGGAACTGACACCCAAGACGGATGTCATTGAGATCGACGATCCTCCTCCTCCTCCTGCTGCCACAACTCCACCACCACAGCCAAAGGCTGGAAGGAGGCGTGGAAGGAAGACCAAAGAGTGATGACCCTGGGTTCAGTCTGGTCTGACAGAAGATGCAGTCTCTCGTATGACCACAGCCTGGGAACACAGATGTCATCTGCTGCTTTCCGGATCTCTGGGACTTCTGGACCACACTGCCCTCCCTTAGATATGGACTCCTCAGGCCACCAATTTTGCTTTTAAATAATTGATGTGTGCCCTGGGGGTCCAAGGCTTCGCCCACTTCTGCAGTTTCTACAGCGTTGCCTCCCTCTTTGTTTATAGTTGTGACCCCTTAATAAAATATTTTTAGGTAAATTCTACTCTCCTGTGTGTGTTTTCATCCAAAAAGGACAGTTTGTTGGTGAGGATTCAGGTACATTTCTAAAAACATAAAATGTGAAATTAACAAGGGACAACAACACCAAACAATCTCCTACAGATTAAATAGAACAACATATCAATGGTGTTGTGGGAACTTGTCACAAAAAACACACAAACATTTTCGGGAGTACAAATCAAAATCACCAAAAAAAAAAAATTAAAAAAGAGAAACACAAAAAAAGATTCTACATTAAAGTCAAAAAAAAAAAAAAAAAATATGTTGTCAGATGTGAGAAATCAAAATATATTGAGGGAATCCCGATAAATAGTAACGAAATAAGTTTGTGAGAAGTGTGTGTGAATATGAGCAGCAAAACGACTTAATTCTTGTCACATTATAAAGAAGAAGAGAGTGCGCTGTATTAAACCATTTTGAACATTGCAGCGTGACGAAAGTGCTGTATCCATTACGAACGCTAAGTTTACCAGAACGAGCTGTCCCGTGTCGGAATTTCTTCTGAGCAAGCGTGGCACTTTGTGTGTCGGAACAGGCTACACACGGTCGGAATTGACGCGATCGGATTTTGTAGTTGGAAAATTTTATCTCCTGCTGTCCAACTTTGTATGTCGGAAAATCCGATGGAAAATGTCCGATGGAGCCCACACACGGTCGGAATTTCCGACAACACGCTCCGATCGGACAATGTCCATCGGAAAATCCGACCGTGTGTACGGGGCAATAGAGTTCTGGAGAAGTATAAAAATTATCTGTGGTTACACAGTACCCCTGATTCAACAATGGCTCAATCAAAGTGAGAACAGAAGCGGTTGCCATTCCATTTTGACCGAATCGGTCGTTGAATTTGGTCCCTTTCCCGGTGTAAAGGACCGAATTCCATATATAACCAGTGCTGGCTTCACAGAGCATGAATGATTTTATGCCGAATCGCGCTCTCTTAGATGCCATGTACTATATCCAGCTAAGTCTTCCTTTGTAGGCCATAAGACTTTCGTCGATACTGACGTCTCTGTCTGGTATATAGGTCTGCTGGAAATTTTTCTGAATAATTTGATATAAGTCCTAAATTTTTTTCAGTTTTGGAGCTGGATGAGAAGTCTCATCAAATTCGTCATTATTTTGAAAATGCAGATATTTCATTATGAGAGAAAATTTGTATTCCGACATGATGGTGCCAAAAAAAGGAGTGGCTAATATTTTGTTGGTTGTCCAGTACCATTTCTGCAGGGGTTTCCCCACCACTCCCTGGAGAATAATTAGGCCCAGAAACTTCCAGATGCCCTCCTTGGTCACTGGTTCCCATTTTCTGCTCCTTGAAAACCTCTGAGGTATAGCAGCTTGTTGCTCCTGGTATCGGTTTGTCTCCGTAACAATTCTTTCTATGACCTCATCAGTCAAAAAGAGTTGGAGGTATCCCAAGGGGCTGTCCTCTTCAACCTCCACTTTGATACCAGGCGCTCTGGTAAACGGGAATCTTGGGGGTGCTGTGTGCTCCGTACCGCAATCAAATCGAGCACCAAGTCCGCACATCGCTGGGCAAAGTCGCAGGATCATCGCTGAAATCGCTTTCCGTGCCTGATGACGAACTTCCCCATGATTCGCTATCACTCACTTCTGCAAGTGATTCTGTCTCGCTGTCGCTGTTTTCCAGCAGGTCATATGTCGCTTTTGAGGTTGAAACGCGCTTTTTGGATGCCATGGTCGCTCTGCAGTTTCCAGACACAAAGTACAGTAAAACTGCAGGCAGGGGCACTGGACAAAGCACTGGGGGGCAATCTGAGGTCAATTTTATTATATTTAGTAATGTAATCCAATAGGATTACAATGTATCAGTGTGTTTGTGTTATATACTATTTGAATTTGCCGCGGGAATGGAAGCCAGGGCACACAGAGCACACAGTGCATCGGGCGGAAGATCCAGCCGCCGAACACAGTGTGAGAAGATTGCGGGATCCCGGAGACAAGGTGAGTCGCGTCTTCCAGGATCCAGCGATGCGATCCCGAGTCTGGCTCGGGGTTACCGCTTTTGGTACTAAAGTCTCACCCCGAGCCAGACTTGGGAATACCGCCAGGGGGGTTAAAGATAGTGATCATATGAAGCTATTTATTATCAAATAGTTGTTTGGCTCCTTTTTAACTGCATGCCGACTGTATAACTTACATATACAGCGGCAAGGCGGTTCTGCTGCAGGATCATGTACCTAGTACGTGATCCTGCACTTCTGGGGTGTGCATGCGCTCTGATTATACATAGCGGGAGCTGATCTGCGGGTACTCTATGTCGCACCTGCCGATCATTATAAACAAGGCAGATCGCTGTTCTGTCAGTAGGGAAAGCATTGATCCTGTGTTCCTGAAAAGCAGGAACATACAGTCAGGTCCATAAATATTGGGACATCAACACAATTCTAATCTTTTTGGCTCTATACACCACCACAATGGATTTGAAATGAAACAAACACAATGTGCTTTAACTGCAGACTTTCAGCTTTAATTTGAGGGTATTTACATCCAAATCAGGTGAACGGTGTAGGAATTACAACAGTTTGTATATGTGCCTCCCACTTTTTAAGGGACCAAAAGTAATGGGACAATTGGCTGCTCAGCTGTTCCATGGCCAGGTGTGTGTTATTCCCTCATTATCCCATTTACAAGGAGCAGATAAAAGGTCCAGAGTTCATTTCAAGTGTGCTATTTGCATTTGGAATCTGCTGCTGTCAACTCTCAATATGAGATCCAAAGAGCTGTCACTATCAGTGAAGCAAGCAATCATTAGGCTGAAAAAACAAAACAAACCCATCAGAGAGATAGCAAAAACATTAGGTGTAGCCAAATCAACTGTTTGGAACATCCTTAAAAACAAAGAACACACCGGTGAGCTCAGCAACACCAAAAGACCCGGAAGACCACGGAAAATAACTGTGGTGGATGACCGAAGAATTCTTTCCCTGGTGAAGAAAACACCCTTCACAACAGTTGGCCAGATCAAGAACACTCTCCAGGAGGTAGGTGTATGTGTGTCAAAGTCAACAATCAAGAGAAGACTTCACCAGAGTGAATACAGAGGGTTCACCACAAGATCTAAACCATTGGTGAGCCTCAAAAACAGGAAGGCCAGATTAGAGTTTGCCAAACAACATCTAAAAAAGCCTTCACAGTTCTGGAACAACATCCTATGGACAGATGAGACCAGGATCAACTTGTACCAAAGTGATGGGAAGAGAAGAGTATAGAGAAGGAAAGGAACTGCTCATGATCCAAAGCATACCACCTCATCAGTGAAGCATGGTGGTGGTAGTGTCATGGCGTGGGCATGTATGGCTGCCAATGGAACTGGTTCTCTTGTATTTATTGATGATGTGAATGCTGACAAAAGCAGCAGGATGAATTCTGAAGTGTTTTGGGCAATATTATCTGCTCATATTCAGCAAAATGCTTCAGAACTCATTGGACGGCGCTTCACAGTGCAGATGGACAGTGACCCGAAGCATACTGCGAAAGCAACCAAATAATTTTTTACGGGAAAGAAGTGGAATGTTATGCAATGGCCAAATCAATCACCTGACCTGAATCCGATTGAGCATGCATTTCACTTGCTGAAGACAAAACTGAAGGGAAAATGCCCCAAGAAAAAGCAAGAACTGAAGACAGTTGCAGTAGAGGCCTGGCAGAACATCACCAGGGATGAAACCCAGAGGCTGGTAATGTCTATGCCTTCCAGATTTCAGGCTGTAATTGACTGCAAAGGATTTGCAACCAAATATTAAAAAGTAAAAGTTTGATAATCTGTCCCATTACTTTTGGTCCCTTAAAAAGTGGGAGGCACATATACAAACTGTTGTAATTCGTACACCGTTCACCTGATTTGGATGTAAATACCCTCAAATTAAAGCTGAAAGTCTGCAGTTAAAGCACATCTTGTTTGTTTAATTTCAAATCCATTGTGGTGGTGTATAGAGCCAAAAAGATTAGAATTGTGTCGATGTCCCAATATTTATGGACCTGACTGTAGATCATTGCTTTCACCTAGTAAAAGCACTTCCCACACAGTATACAAGCACTGGCTAGGCACCCAGTTAACCCTTTGATCACTCCTGATGTTAACTTCTTCCCAGCCAGTGTCATTAGTACAGTGACAGTGCATATTTTTTAGCACTGATCACTGAATTAGTGCCACTGGTCTCCAAAAAGAGTCAGTTAGTGTCCAATTTGTCCGCCACAATATCACAGTCCTGCTATAAGTTGCTGATTACCACCACCAAAAATATATCTGTTTGCAGACGCTATAACTTTTGCGTAAACCAATATATGCTTATTGGGATTTTTTACCAAAAATATATAGCAAAATACATAAATACATATTGGCCTAAACTGATGCAGAAGTTTGATTTTTTACACATTTTTTGTATAGGTTTTATGGCAGAAAGTAAAAAATGTTATTTTTTGTTTTTTAAATGGTCGATTTTTTTTGTCTATAGCGCAAAAAATGAAAAACACAGAGGTAATCAAATACCACCAAAAGAAAGATATTTGTG
This sequence comes from Aquarana catesbeiana, assembly GCF_042186555.1. Classification (NCBI taxonomy): domain Eukaryota; kingdom Metazoa; phylum Chordata; class Amphibia; order Anura; family Ranidae; genus Aquarana; species Aquarana catesbeiana. The sequence continues at coordinate 379,865,655 of NC_133326.1, read as the reverse complement.
GTTAAAAAAAGGACATATAATTTATTTAGGTGCAGCGTTGCACGACCGTGCAATTGTCAGTTAAAGTAACGCAGTGCCGTATCGCAAAAAATGGCCTGGTCATGAAGGGGGGGTAAATCTTCCAGAGGTCAAGTGGATAAATCATAATGATAACAGAAATCACCCAAATAGCCCTGATCAAAAGTTTACATATCCTGGAATTTTTGGCCTTGGTACAGACACAAGGTGACGCACATGTGTTAAAATGGCAATTAAAGGTTAATTCCCACATCTGTGGCTTTTTAAATTGCAATTAGTGTCTGTCTATAAATGAGTCAATGAGTTTTTAGCTCTCTGCAGACTTTCAGCTTTAATTTGAGGGTATTTACATCCAAATCAGGTGAACGGTGTACGAATTACAACAGTTTGTATATGTGCCTCCCAAAACAAACTGCACAGTGGAGGTAAGTATGACATGTTTTTTTTTTTAAACAAGGGTTTACAACCCCTTTAAAACAACCACACTGTCTTTTTCCAGAGCAGTCTGTATTTCTCCTGAGGTTACCTGTGGGTATTTTGAATCCCTGGCAGTTGTGGCTGCAATTTTTCTTGATCTACCTGACTTTGGCTTGGTATCAAGAGATCCCTGAATTTTCCAATTCTTAAAAAGCGATTGAACAGTACTGACTGGCATATTCAAGCCTTTGAATATCTTTTTATATGCTTTTCCATCTTTATAAAGTTCCATTACCTTGTTACGCAGGTCTTTTGACAAGTATCTGTACCAAGGCCAAGGCCAAGGCCAGTCCTCCTGTTCTGGGGTCCCTCAGTGGCGCTGGTGGCTCCTCCCCGCATCGAGTGTCCACATTGGAGAAGCATTCTCCTTGGTGGACATCCATTCTCCCGAGTCCCGCATCTGTGTCCATTCACACACAATGCAGGACTCTGCCCCGCCCCCCCGGCGCCGCATCATTGGATTTGATTGACAGCAGTGGGAGCCAATGGCTGCGCTGCTATCAATCTATCCATTTAGGACACGAGACACCAGCTAGTGCTGGTGTGCTCCTTCCCGGCCGGAGAAAGATCAGGGTCAGGTAATTAAAACGGTGGCTCGGGGGGGCTGCAGCACCACAGAAGGGTTTTTACCTTAATGCTTAGATGCATTAAGGTGAAAAACTATGAGGGTTTACAACCCCTTTAGGAGCAGGAAATGCCATGCTCCTGGGTAGTAGCTGTCACCCAGCACACACAATTAAATCCATCCCGGTGAGAGAATTTAAAAGGGCAATAAGAAATTGTTCCACTGAGGATTCTTTCATTAATGAATGTGTTGTTATCTGAGAAAGACTCCTTTCCAGGGGGTATGCAAAGTGGTGTATAGATAGGGGTTATGTGATTGCTGCCCTAAAAAGTAGAGATCCTTTATCTGATACTGCTGGGTATAAGCTTAAAGGAGACGTATGGTCAAAGCTTTTTTTTGCCATAACTTCTCCTGTGGATCACAGGAGTGCAGTTCGTTCTGCACTCCTGTGATCCGTTTTCAACCGATAATGGGCTAGGGTTGTACAGATACCACTTTTTTAAGACCGAGTACAAGTACAGATACTTTTTTCAAGTACTCGCCGATAACGATTACCAATACTTTTTTTACATCATGTGAAAGTGGCACTAATATGCCTCACTGATGACCATTTATTTTTTAAAATTATTTTTTATATTTTTTTGTTAGTTTTTTTTACGATGCTTTCTTTTTTGGGGGGTGGGGGGGACGATGTCAGTGTGTTTATTTTATTTTTTTATTATTTTTAGAATTTGACCTTTTAACCCCTTTTTTTTTTTTTTTACCAGCCCTGTTGGGGGGCTTTGGTGAGATATCAGGGGTCTTAACAGACCCCTGACATCTCCCCTTTGAGGCAGAGAAAAGGCATGAGGACAAAGATTCTCCAGTCCCTTACTCTGCAGCCTCAATTGCACTGGAGATGAATGGACAGGAGACAGAGACTCCTTTCCATTCACATACTGAAGCATCCTAAACACAGTTTACGATGCTCAGTTATGAATGGACAGAGTCAATGATTCTGTTCATTTGGAAAAGGAAGGAGCCGGTAAATTACAGATTTACCGGCTCCTTCCTCTGCTCTCCATCCTGACAGATCCAGGACAAAGAGGGCAGAGGAGCATGGAGGGGGGAGGAGAGCACGGAGGGGGACAGAAGCATGGAGGGGGAGCGGAGCACGGAGAGGGGCAGAAGCACGGAGGAGGGACAGGAGCACAGCCTGGAGGAGCACAGATGAGGACACAGAGGGAGACTCAAGAGGGATACAGGGACAGCCAGGGGTGATTGGTGTGGCAGTGGTGGGGGGAGTTACAAGCACCAATCCCCCCGTATAGATTTCAATATAGCAGCTGAAAGCCGCGGGGGGGGGGGAGAAGTGGCAGGGGGATCAGTGCTTGTAACTCCCCCACCACTGCACCGGTCACACGACTGCCCAAGTATCGGGTCAAGCATCGGAGTATTTGCTTGAGTACAAGTACTTGTGCAAATGCTTGGTATTGAGACAACTCTAATGAAGCCTGCTGTCAGCTGAATTCACAGAGCCCAGGCTCTGAAAGTATCCCTATCATATGGTCAGGATCTGTGCAGAAGCCTGGACTGGCAGAGCTAGCTCAGCCGCTCAGCTACCGGAAGAGAACCTGAGCCAGCCACTCCCCCTCCCTCCCAAACCCAGCGCTCCAGTGATAGGGTGACCACATCTCCAAACTGTCATTTAAGGACACCCCCCCTCTTCCCAAAAATCAGCTTGTGCGGTAACATAGCACAGCCAGGGTGGCAGCTGTGCGCTCTACCCAGAAGCACTGATCACTCCCCCAAAAAAGGCCGCCACATTGCCACTTTACTCACCGACAGCACTTGTCCTGGCCAGCCGAGACCCGTTCTACGCTGGCTCTACACTGCCCTCCAGTGATTAGAAACAAGAGGTGGGATTTATGATTTCTCCAATCACAAGCAGGGGCGGGGATTGTGCCCTTCATGACAAGGGCATTTTTGCTATTCAGCACTGTGCTACTTTAACCAATTGCTCGGTCATGCAGCACTGTACCCATATTAAATGTATATAATTTTTTTTCTCACAAATAGAGCTTTCCTTTGGGGGTATTTAATCACCACAGGGTTTTTATTTTGCTATATAAACAAAAAAATACCAAAAATATTGAAAAAAAAACATGTTTTCTTATGTTATAAAATTTTGCAAACAAATAATTTTTCTTTATAAATTTAGGAGAAAATGTAGTCTGCTACATTTCTTTGGTTAAAAAAAAACAAAGCAGTGTAAATTATCTAGTCTGTGTGAGAGTTATAGAGTCCACAAAATGTTATATGTATTTGAAAATTGATCAGTCCTGGTGTACTGACAGCCTGTTTAATTTCTTGAGGCCCTAAAATACCAGGAAAGTACACATACACCCCAATGACCCCTTTTTAGAAAGTATACAGTCCAGGGTACTTAGTAAGAGGCATGGCAAGTTTTTTGAAGTTGCAATTTTTTGAAGAAATTAACCACTTAAGGACCGAGCCTCTTTTTGAGATTTAGTGTTTACAAGTTAAAAACAAGTTGTTTTTTTTGCTTGAAAAATTACTTATAACCCCCAAACATTATATATTTTTTTTCTAACACCCTAGAAAATAAAATGTCGGTCCTTGCAATACTTTCTGTCACACCGTATTTGCGCAGCGGTCTTACAAGCGCACTTTTTTTGGAAATAATACACTTTTTGAATTAAAAAAAATAAGACAACAGTAAAGTTATCCCATTTTTTTATACTGTGAAAGATAATGTTACGCCAAGTAAATTGATACCCAACATGTCACACTTCAAAAGTGCGCCTGCTCGTGGAATGATGACAAACTTTTACCCTTAAAAATCTCCATAGGCAATGTTTAAAAAACTCTACAGGTTGCATGTTTTTAGTTAGAGGAGGGCTAGAATTATTGCTCTCGCTCTAACGATCGCTGTAATACCTTATATGTGTGGTTTGAACACCGTTTTGATATGCGGGCGCTGCTCACGTATGCTTTTGCTTCTGCACGCGAGCTCGGCGAGACAGGGCGCGTTTAAAAAAAATATATTTTTTCTTATTTACTTTACCTTTTATTTTATTGTTTACACTGTTATTTAAAAAAAAAATGGTGTCACTTTTATTCCTATTACAAGGGATGCACACATCCCTTGTAATAGAAAAAAAGCATGACAGGACCTCTTACATATGAGATCTGGGGTCAAAAAGACCTCAGATCTCATATTTACACCAAAATGCAATAAGGAAAATTAAAAAAATTAAGCGTCATTTGAAGAAAATAAAAATAAAAAAAATGTCTCTTTAAGAGCTATGGGCGGAAGTGACGTTTTGACGTTGCTTCTGCCCTGCAATGGTATGAAGACGAGCGGGGACCATCTTCTCTTCACTCATCTCCATACCACACACAGAAGAAGACCCGATCGCCTCAGCCGCTACCGATGGCTCCGGTAAGCGGCTGAGAGCGCCGGGGGAATAAAACTGATCTTGTGGCGAATCCACCGCAGAGACCACTTTTATCTCAAAGAGGACTGCCCGCTAAATAAGAGGATACCGGGTGATGGTAGCTAGCTGCTGCCATAACAACAATATCCCTCTTCAAAGTACCGATGTATAACGACAGCAGTAAGTGGTTAAATAAAATTTGTTTTTGCTTCACAATTTTTTCTGTCACCAGTGTAGTACAGCGTCATCATATAATTTATTGTTCATTATTTACTATTGTGATGCTGTGATTGGCCACAGCTATCACATGCTACAACGTGCTGTAAATTGGTCTAGATACCATGTAATCAAAAGGTGACCAATCACAGATCACACACAGTAAATAATGTCATGAATGTTTTCCATTTATGACTGTTGTTTACTAGGTGACATGCGATCGCCCAGCGATCATGTGGTGTCTGGGCCGATCCCCGCAGCCCGATACCGAGCAATCATGTGGTATCTGGGCCGATCAAAGCAGCCTGTAACCGAGCACCATAATCCACTATGTCCACCGATGCGCATGAGCGGAGCGACATACTGATAGGTTGCGGTGCCTGGCCAGCAGCAAAATTGCAAAGGATTGCTGCTCGGCAAGTGGTTAACAAGAATCTTCCAATCCTTTATTCGCACAGGTCTTTGCATAGCATTTTATTGAAAGGGGTTTGTTTCTTCAGTCGACGTGCTCCAGCGTTACCTTCTTTTATCCTCTTTTCTCCTAGTCATGTTCATTTCGGTATGAGGTCATTTCACTGTAAAACAAACACATGTAAATTTCCCCAGGTACACGTTAGTAAGAGCTTCATTTAATTTGTCACAGAAAAACATAAAATTTTACAATATATTAATTGTGGTTCCGATTGTGTTGCCTACTTGTGTATAGCATGCAGGTTACAATACCTGGGCTGCACTATACGTCCACATTTCTGTGATAGCGTAAATACTATTGCAAAGAACCTCTGAAATGTATCAAAACATACTCCAAAATGTGCCACTGTGGTGAAATCCTAAATGTAACCACTTCAGCCCCGGAAGAATTTACCCCCTTCCTGATAGGGACATTTTTTGCGATACGGCACTGCGTCGATTTAACTGACAATTGCGCGGTAGTGAAACGCTGTACCCAAAGCTTCTTTCGACACAAATAGAGATTTCTTTTGGTGGTATTTGATCACCTCTGCGGTTTTTATTTTTTGCGCTATAAACAAAAAAAGAGCAACAGTTTTGAAAAAAAAAAAAAAAAAAAAAATATTTTTTACTTTTTGCTATAATAAATCCCCAAATTTAAAAAAAAAAAACAAATTTCTTCCTCAGTTTAGGCCGATGTACATTCTTCTACAAAAAAACCCCGCAATAAGTGTATATTGATTGGTTAGCGCAAAAGTTATAGCGTCTACAACATAGGGGATAGATTTATGGTTTTATTATTATTATTTTAAATTTTTTTATCGGGACTGCGACATTGCGGCGGACAGATCGGACACTTTTGTGGGACCACTGACATTTATACAGCGATCAGAGCTAAAAATAGCCATTGATTACTGTATAGATGTCACTGGCTGGGAAGGGGTTAACACGAGGGGGCGATCAAGAGGTTAAATGTGTTCCCTCAGCGTGTTCTAACTGTAGGCGGGATGGGACTGCCTGGGGTAGGAGACCGATCAGTGTTCCTATATACTAGGAACACAAGATTTATGGCCTCTCCTCTGCCAGAATGTGGATTTGTGTGTTTACACACAGATCCTTGTTCTGGCTCTGTCAGGAGCAATCGCGGGCGCCTGGCAGACATCGGCTCCTCAGCACCGTGGCGGGTGCGAGCCCCCTATACCCCTTAAAGCGGCCGCCGTACAGGGGAGCCATTCTGCCGCCGTCAAACGATGGCGGGCGGTCGGCAAGCGGTTAAAGAGCTCTATAATCACTCAGATAGCAAAGGGGATTACTTATGTTGCTCAGGTGTATTTGGAAGGTGCATTCATCTCCTTTGATGTTCTTAAGGAACAGGCTGATGTTTCTAATAAAATATTTTTAAAATACTTCTTACTACACCATACCGTGCAAGTCCAATTTGGGTTTCTGGGGTAGATCTGCCTACTTCCCCTTTTAAACATCCTATGGCAGACCCTGATATTGCCAAATTGAGGACTACCTTTTATAATGCATTGCAATCTGCAGGTTTATACCCCTTTGCTTCATCCTATGGGAAATGGCACACTTACTTTCTTGACCTCTCAGACGACTGGGAGGAGGTGACCAAAACTTTTTTGCGGGATGTTACACTCCTGCTAAGCTGAATCGCCTGGGGTTGATGGAATTAACCTGCTGTCCTCGATGTGGGGAAGTATCTGCTAATGTTTTGATCTTGGCCAAGTTTATTCTCTTTTTTGGGCTGAATTTTTTGATATGCTAGCAACTCATCTTAGTCTACAAGCTCCAAAGACTCTGGAGGTTTGCCTACTCAGTGTACGTGATAACTATGTTCCACTTACCTGTAGTCGTATTGTAATGTTTCATTTGGAAGGATCCAATGCAATATGTTTGTCACCTGATAAAACAGGGATTACCTTTATACAAGCTAATTTACAAAGGATGTGCCTGCTCTTAAAAATGTACTAAAATATGGCAAACTTGACTGGATATTTCGGCCTCTCGAATGGCAGATTTGGTTTCTTCACAATCCTTCCTCTACAAGGGTCGGATATGATTCTTTTATCTTAACCTGGTGAGAGCACTGTGTGTGTGTTTGTTGCGTGTGGTAGTTGATGTTGCTTATATTTCTTTTGTTGGCTGAATCGGATTTGCCTTTGTCTACTGTAGTACTGATTCTGGTTATTCCTGCTAAAGGCTGTTACCTTATGGGTAGTTTACTTTGTACTATTTTATTACTTATCATTGTTGGGCTCTGCGTAGCTGACTTTAAAGCCATCACCGTTGTTTAGATTAGATGGCCTTTTTTGTATGCTAAGGAAAAAATGTAAATAAACACCTTTGAAAAAAATGTAGTAAAACATTTTAAAGAAGTTTGTATGAGACCAATGTCTTCTTTTTCCTTTTGTGGCTTCAAGAGAGTGCAGACTGAGGATCGGGGTGGAGACCAATATAATAAACTTCTAGAGAGTGAGGTTTTTTGGATCCACAGGTTGCAGACTCGCATCCCCCATGGACCTAACCATGTTGATCTGTACCTGAGGTAATTCCGTCTCATATTATTTGCCTCCCTCCTGGCTCTTACCAGTTTAAAGTTTTATTAGTGAACAGTTCTATTCTGATAGATTTTCATTTGACAAGCTTTCTAGAAATATTCTCACACAGCAAGGGGTCCTGTGAACATGTCATCTTTTCCAGCGGTGATGTTTCCTGTATGGTACTTTGCATAATATGTTTATCTGCACAATATTTAAGTGTCTGAAATCTCCATATTAGCCATGATTAAGGCCTAAGGGCCAAAACACATTGGCTTTTTTTTAGCTGCTATAAACTATTTTGAAATAAAGGATTAATGTTTTTGCTAAGATGCAGTGGTGGCAGCTTTTTCCTGTGAACTGTACAGCTGTGAAGATTTCCAGAGACCTTCGAGCCTGAGAATCTAGTCTTTAGAGCTGCAGATTATTAGGAGGTTGCAGCTCTAACACCTGTTCCAAAATATAGTAAATGGCAAAGCTGTCTGGCCTTTCCTCAGGCTATCCGGAGAAATAAATAGCAAATCCATCGTCCAGACAGAGGTGGTAGTGTGTAAATAAACTCGATTAACTTAAACTAAATCTAACTTACAAAGAGCCACTTTCTCAGGATGAGTTGGTCTAGAACAGGGGTCTCAAACTGGTGGCCCTCCAGCTGTTGCAAAACTACAAGTCCCATCATGCCTCTGCTTCTGGGTATCATGCTTGTAACTATCAGCTTTGCAGTGCCTCATGGGACTTGTAGTTTTACAACAGCTGGAGGGCCGCCAGTTTGAGACCCCTGGTCTAGAATATAGAGAAGGGAGAACGATATTGTTATTTAAATGGAATGAATTGTTCAAAATCCCAAAACTATACCTCCCACTTGTGTACAGATAGAGATAGCGGCGCTAGTATAAATTGTGTGAATTAATGAGTCAAAGCTACATGATGCCTATGACCTTCTAATTATACATACAAAAATGAATAACATGAAAAATAATTTCTTAGTTATTAACACCTAGTGAAAAGTGTCATTATAGATAATAATTTGCTAGAAGTAAATGCGTATATAATCAAGCTTAACAGTTGTTTTTCAATCTTCAATCTTCTACTCTTTCACCATACCACCGTGATAGTGACACCACTCCCTCTTAAGAGCACACTCACCAGATTGTATAGCCTCCCACTCTCGTGTTCGGCAAAACAACAATTGAACCAGGCCTGGGTTGCATGTGATGAACCGTGACTGCAATCAAGCCAGCTCCATATGTGAAAAATAAATGAATAAAGTGCTCCACATAGCGTGATACTGTTTTGACAGATTAAAATCACTCCAAACACACTTCAATGGTTACACTCACTTTTAAACTAAAACAAAAAAGCCTTTTAGCAAATCCACAGCAAGCACAGCAAGCAACAGGATCAGTAATCCAACGGTGCACCGCGGCCACAGTGGACCTGAAGTGTGAACAGGTGCATCTCTCACCCAACCTTCTAAGGCCCAGCAATCCGATCGATGTAGTCCTCCTCAGACAGCGGCGTCTAATGTCAGTGCGATGGAATGCCGTGTAACCACGCCCCAGACATGTTTCCTCGAAAAGACTTCTTCAAATGGGACTGACTACACGGACGGTCCATCAATCCTTATATACTACCTCTGCTCAATCATGTCGTCATCATCATCAGTCATATGACCTCCTGCTCTGCACATGCGCACACATCGTGTCCCCATGACCGCGAAGCACCGGTACAAAGACTAAAGGAATTGTTGGATCACAAACATATTAATGGTGTATAATTAGAATGCTGTATCCAGCATTATCATCTATGACATATCCAAACTTATAATCCACCACTAATTACAGTAATAATGTGGAAAAGTAACCAATATAAGTGAATAAATTAAGGTTATACATTATTATATAAAAAAAAAACGTTTCAACAGGAGATAATGAATTTATCTAGTTAAAATATAAGCTATATATACTAGTCATGATACTATTATACAGCTACATAGGACAAACCATGACTGAACCACAATCTGATCCCATTAATATTAAAAATATGGATGACTGCAAGTGAGACTAAAAAAAGAGAAATAATAATATACCATCAGTGGTCCCTAAACTAGAAATCACTAATGCCACACCGGATACTTCTATTCATTAAAACAAGTTGGAAAACTGGTGATCTCTGTACCCCTATGGGGCAAATACACAAAAATGCTCTATTGTGTCTCCAATGAAGACTAACATCTTGTATGAGATGTATATAGGATACATTTTTTCACAAGGGTTCATATAAACCCAAAAACGGGACAGATTAAGACAAGTACCACAATCTTAAGTTCGTTACACAACCACAATATCACACTGAAGGTGTAAAAAAAATATAATAATTATAACTTCTCTACATCCCTAAGTCATAATGAACTGTAGAACAATGGATAAAATGAAATAATAAAATAAATAAAATAAACCGAAGTGAACATGGAGATGTGTGCCACATTTTCCTATGAAAACCAAGGGAAGTGGCTGCTAACCACCTGCATTGCCCTAAATTTATTCTATAACTGGGAGTGTCAGAAAATTAAAATTAAAAATTATTGATAAAGCAATTGAGGTCCATCTCAATATTTAACCCCCTAGGTGCCATACATTTCATCAAGAAAATCCAGCGGTTTTCCCTCTGATAGGTCCCTAACTCTACTGGAACCCCTCCAAGAAGGATAGATAGTGTCCAAACCGCAGAATTGCAACAGAGAGGGGTCCTGATTATGCTTTTCCTTGAAATGTAGAGATACACTGTGATGACGAAAACCTAGCCTGATGTTGGTGATATGCTCCCCAATCCGCACTTTGAGGAGTCTTTTTGTTCTTCCACATAGAAAAGCCCACATGGGCACCACATCAGGTACACTACATGTGATGAATTGCAGGTGATAAATTCTTTAATGTCTAAGGATTCACCCTCTCTATTGGTGACCCTCATTTTCCCCCTATTGCTAATGCTAACCATTTTGCAGCACTTGCATTTTCTACACGCGAAAAAGCCTTTAAAATTTATTTTAAGGGCTTGCTGATCTGGAGGGTCTTAAATATTTTTAACGACTAGATCACCAAAATTCGGGGCCCGTCTATAAATAAACCTAGGTTGGTTATTTAAAATTTCTCCTAGATGTCTATCCCTGCACACAGTGGTGTGGTGGAAGAGTAGAAGATTTATCACAAGAAGATTGAAAAACAACTGTTAAGCTTGATTATATAAGCATTTACTTCTTGCAAATTATTATCTCTAATGACACTTTTCACTGGGTGTTAATAACTAAGAAATTATTTCCCATGTTATTCATTTTTGTATGTATAATTAGAGGGTCATAGGCATCATGTAGCTTTGACTCATTAATTCGCACAATTTATACTAGCGCCACTATCTCTATCTGTACACAAGTGGGAGGTATAGTTTTGGGATTTTGAACAATTCATGAATTTAAGTGGCAGCTTTTTTCACTGTACACTGTGTATGTACACACATTTTTTATTCATTTACACATTTTTTTTTATAAGCTTTTCACTTCCCTTTGGCGCAGTGGAGTAAGAGGGATTCAGGGGTAATTCATTTGTATATCTCTTGCTACAAACCATTATTTAAATGGAATGCCAACACAATCTTCAGCAAAAAGGATAACCAGGGAGAGAGAATCACCTTATCCTGATGAAGAACCAAATACGGCTGTTTACAAAAAAAAAAAAAGCAGCTAGCTCTGACACCCTGCGGGGTAATGACTACCAAAAAGCCACATTCAAGGAAAGAGTTAAAGTGATTGTAAAGGCAGGACATTTTTTTTATCTTACTGCATTCCCTGCGTTAACATAAAATGTGCCATCTGATGTATTGCTACCTCACCACCTTAAATACTTACCCAAGTCATATTTCAATCCAGCGCTGTGCCTGTCTGCAGCAATGCTGATCTCTCACTCTTTCCTCACAGGCTTAGAGACAGCAGCAGGTGCCATTTGCTGCTCTCCATCAAATCCTGTGAGGAGGAAGCAGAAGGTAGGGCTGAGCCATGCTGTGTGTGTTAATAGACACACACAGCTCGGCACAGGAGTGAGCCTGCAGGTGTGCCACCGTAGGAAGCAGCTTTCTATGGTGGTGCACAGAGAAAAGGAGAAGAAGAGAGCACCAGCGAAGGACCCCCAGAAGAGGGGGTTCGGGGCTGCTCTGTGCAATACTGTTTATAATTTAAAAAACAAAAAATACATTATATATATATATATATATATATATATATATATATATATATATATATATATATACACACACACACACACACATATATATATATACACAGTGGGGATGGAAAGTAATCAGACCCCCTTAAATTTTTCACTTTTTGTTATATTGCAGCCATTTGCTAAAATCATTTAAGTTAATTTTTTTTCCCCTCATTAATGTACACACAGCAACCCATATTGACAGAAAAACACAGAATTGTTGACATTTTCGCTGATTTATTAAAAAAGAAAAACTGAAATATCACATGGTCCTAAGTATTCAGACCCTTTGCTGTGACACTCATATTTAACTCAGGTGCTGTCCATTTCTTCTGATCATCCTTGAGATGGTTCTACCCCTTCATTTGAGTCCAGCTGTGTTTGATTATACTGATTGGACTTGATTAGGAAAGCCACACTCCTGTCTATATAAGACCTTACAGCTCACAGTGCATGTCAGAGCAAATGAGAATCATGAGGTCAAAGGAACTGCTTGAAGAGCTCAGAGACAGAATTGTGGCAAGGCACAGATGTGGCCAAGGTTACAAAAAAAATCTGCTGCACTTAAGGTTTCTAAGAGCACGGTGGCCTCCATAATCCTTAAATGGAAGACGTTTGGGACGACCAGAACCCTTCCTAGAGCTGGCCGTCCGGCCAAACTGAGCTGTCGGGGGAGAAGATCCTTGGTGAGAGAGGTAAAGAAGAACCCAAACATCACTGTGCCTGAGCTCCAGAGATGCAGTCGGGAGATGGGAGAAAGTTGTAGAAAGTCAACCATCACTGCAGCTCTCCACCAGTCGGGACTTTATGGCAGAGTGGCCCGACGGAAGCCTCTACTCGGTGCAAGACACATGAAAGCCCGCATGGAGTTCGTTAAAAAAAAAACACCTGAAGGACACTCCAAGATGGTGAGAAATAAGATTCTCAGGCCTGATGAGACCAAGATAGAATTTTTTGGCCTTAATTCTAAGCGGTATGTGTGGCGAAAACCCGGCACTGCTCATCACCTGTCCAATACAGTCCCAATAGTGAAGCATGATGGTGGCAGCATCATGCTGTGGGGATGTTTTTCAGCTGCAGGGACAGGACAACTGGTTGCAATTGAGGGAAAGATGAATGCGGCCAAGTACAGGGATATCCTAGATGAAAACCTTCTCCAGAGTGCTCAGGACCTCAGACTGGGCTGAAGGTTTACCTTCCAACAAGACAATGACCCTAAGCACACAGCTAAAATAACAAAGGAGTGGCTCCACAACAACTCCATGACTGTTCTTGAATGGCCCAGCCAGAGCCCTGACTTAAACCCAATTGAGCATCTTTGGAGAGACCTAAAAATGGCTGTCCACCAACGTTTACCATTCAACCTGACAGAACTAGAGAGGATCTACAAGGAGGAATGGCAGAGGATCCCCAAATCCAGGTGTGAAAAACTTGTTGCATCTTTCCCAAAAAGACTCATGGCTGTATTAGATCAAAAGGGTGCTTCTACTAAATACTGAGCAAAGGGTCTGAATATCTAGGACCATGTGATATTTCAGTTTTTCTTTTTTAATAAATCTGCAAAAATGTCAACAATTCTGTGTTTTTCTGTCAATATGGGGTGCTGTGTGTACATTAATGAGGAAAAAAAATGAACTTAAATGATTTTAGCAAATGGCTGCAATATAACAAAGAGTGAAAAATTTAAGGGGGTCAGAATACTTTCCGTCCCCACTGTGTGTGTATATGTGTATATATATATATTTATTATATATATATATATATATATATATATATATATATATATATATATATATATATCTCTTTTTTTTTTTACAATCACATTAAAAGGGGATTTCCCAAATTGATTCAAAGGGTGGTTCCTGGAGGGCAGAAAGAACCAAATTCAGGTTTCACTGCATTAAAGGGTGACTAGAAGGGGGAACAACCCCAGTAACCCCTTGGAGGTAGGTAAGGACCAACGAAAGAGAGGCAATAGGACAGACAAGGCAGAGACCTGGGCCTTCATGCTGCTGAGGGCCAGACGTCAGTCGGTCCAGTCCATGAAGGAGGAAAGCCAGGATCCCGAGCTACAGAGAGTTTGCGATGAAAAGTGAGCGATTTGCACAAGGCAAAGTAGGCCTTCCAGGTACAGAAGTAAATAAATCAGATGGTGGCCTTCCGGGCTCAAACCATTGTGGAAATGACAGCAGAGGACAGTCCCTTGACCTTTGACACCTGGGTTTCAACAGCTATGCTGTTAAAATCAGTAAAGCAGGATGGACAATTGGACCTTCAGATAGGACATCTGGGCAAAGTGGAAGGCGCCATGAATGTTAGTAACTAGTCAAGCAAGATCTGTGAACCAAGCCCTGCATAACTAATCCAGATACCAGGAGCGCTGGAATGCCCTTGAAGAGTGTGCCTGTACCATAGGGCCACTAGCGCATTCACTTCCCAAGAAATCTTTATTATGACCACAAATATGGGAAACTTCTGATAAGAGTCTGGCAGCAAACAGGAGCAACATCTGGAGTGCCTCCTTTGCTCGGTTGTGTCTACTCAAGTGAAAGGTTTGCAGACAGGGATAGTTCTCCCCCAGCAGCGAATGCTCTGGTTGCAACACCCAGTAGACGTAGTAGCCATATAGGACCACTCCTCCAGCCTCCCAGAATGCAGTACTTCAAGCAGGAAGATAGTGAAGACATACCCTCCAGTAGGGTGGCTAACACAGTGAAATTCTGCCCAAAGGATTTCATATAGAGCATTACTGGTATTTACAGCACCACTTACTGGCCCCTGCCAACTGCAGCAAGACTCCAATATCAAGCACCCTATCCCAGAGAGTACACACAGAGCCTTATAGGTACATGTAGTTTCACATATCTTCTGATGGCTTGTGCCACCAGGGAATTGCAAATGCCTCCTGATGTTGGTTCAGGCACTGCATGCCCAATCATGGCACTGCAATGGATTTAGGATCGATCAGTCGGACACATCCACTAAGGGAAGGTTCCCTCTGGGCCCTACACTCCATGCAGGGTTGTTGCAACTGATTCCACCACTACAGGAAACTGTGCATTTGGAGGAGGTGCTCAGAGACAGGGCCGGGACAAGGGGGGGCAGCTGCCCTGGGTACCATGGTATCATGTGAGGTGGGGGGGCACCTCGAGATTAGGGGGAGGGGATTTGTGTTGAGAAGGGGAATTTGGGGAGCGGCAGGGGGTAATAATTGTTCTAGGAGGGCAAATTTAGGGAGGTGATTTGGGGGGATTTGTATTGGGAGGTGGGATGGGGAAGAGGATTGGTGCTAGGAGGGGGGATTTTTTTTTGGGGGGGGGGTTGTGCTATAAAAGTAGTATGGTAGAGGGGAAATATATTTTTTTGAGGGGGGGTATGATTTGGAGTGTGTGTGTGTGGGGGGGGATCCGTGCTTGGAGGGGAAATTTAAGGGATAAAAGATTTGTGCTAGGAGGGGGGAATTTTTTTTGGGGGGGAATAGATTTGTGGTGGGGGCATAGGGAGGGAGAGAGGGTGTGAGCTGGGGGAGATGGGGGGGCAAAGATTTGTGCTGGGAGAAGGGATTTCAGCAGGTTGTGGATTTGTAATGGGAGGAGGGGGGGTTAGGTTTAGAGGGTGAACATGCAGATTAGTGCTCAATTTTTTTTGGGGGGGGGGGATTTTGCTGACACATAATGTTTGAAATATTGGGGGGGGGGGCACAATTTGGAATGTTCGCCCTGGGCTCTAGATGACCTTGTCCCGGCACTGCTCAGAGGGACTACCGGGACCTATATGTCCGGCCCGTCACTCAGCAATGCAGTTGATTGAAGACAAAAATCCAGGATGGAAAAAAACTTGAAAAAAAAAGAGAAACATTTTCTAGGTCCTTCAATATTAAGGAGAAGTGGGAAAGAATCGCCCACTGCACATCATGTGATAAAAGGCACATCTGGTAGACAATAAGTATACTTGTAATCTGCTTGCATGTCCATTATTAATTAACGTTAAGGTGTATGAAGAAGTTGCCAATCCATTATTTACCCTTCCCACATGGCTGCCTACTCCTGTTTTATCCTACAGAAAAACATCAGCCAAGATGATGCCCCTTCCCCTTAATGGAAGGTTACTCATAAAGCTGTTTTGTAATGTCTTCATATACCCACTGCTCATTGAACAAGTATGTTCTTCCTGTATGGTTTCAACAGTTACCCACTTGAGCTTCTGAAGGTTTTACCTCCTTCATGACCATGCCATTATTTGCATTTTGGCACTGCGCTACTTTAACCACTTCAGCTCCGGAGGATTTGGCTGCCCAATGACCAGAGCACTTTTTGCGATTTGGCACTGCGTCGTTTTAACTGACAATTGCGCAGTCATGTGACATTGTACCCAAACGAAATTGACGTCCTTTTTTTCCCACAAATAGAGCTTTCTTTTGGTGGTATTTGATCACCTCTGCGGTTTTTATTCTTTGTGCTATAAACAAAAAAGAGCAACAATTTTGAAAAAAAAAAAGCAAAATTTTCTACTTTTTGCTATAATAAATATCCCCTAAAAATATATAAAAAAAAACTTTTTTTCTCCCTCAGTTTTGGCCGATATGTATTCTTCTACATATTTTATAGAAGAATACATATATAGAATACATATATAGCGTATATTGATTGGTCTGCGCAAAATTTATAGCGTCTACAAAATAGGGGATAGTTTTATGGCATTTTTATTTATTAGTAATGGCGATGATCTGCGACATTATGGCGGACGCATCGGACATTTTTTACACTATTTTGGGACCACTGTCATTTATATAGCAATCAGTGCTATAAAAATGCATTGATTACTGTATAAATGACACTGGCAGTGAAGGGGTTAACCATTGGGGAGCAGGGAAGGGGTTAAGTGTGTCCTAGGGAGTGATTCTAACTGTGAGGGGGCTGGGCTTCAACACACAGGACAGTGATCACTGCTCGCGACACCACTTCTTAAAGGGGACGTACCTGTACGCCCTTTTGCCTACCAGTGCCATTTTGCCGATGTAAATCGGCGTGCGCTGGTCGGCAAGCGGTTAAAGTGGTAAAAAAAAAAAAACAGTTTTTCTTTTTAAACCTACAAGGCAAAATTATAATGTGCTAGGCATCGCATACTAGAACATTATCTGAAACTCGCCTTAAAACAAAGCCCTCCAGCAGTGTGCTTCTCCGCTGACAGGGCTTCCATCTTCACCCGGTCTTCCTTCCGGGTTGGTGGGATACGGTCCTTTGATTGGACAAGCTGCGATAATGTCACTCCCGTTTATGTGCACAGGAGCCGCTGTTCACTGCACAGTGCTCTGAAGGAATGTCACAGTAGTTTGTTCCTTCAGAGCGCATGTGTCGGTGACGTCACAAGTAATTATTTTACTGTACCCATAGGTAAGCCTTACTATAGGTAAAATTCGTCCATGGGAGTTTACTCCCATTTTAACTGGCAATTGCACGGTCATGCAAAACTGTATGCAAATTAAACATATATTTTTTTTTCACACAAATAGTTTTTTTTTGGTGGTATTTTTATTTAACCAGTTGCTTCCTTTCCTGCTCTGTACACAAAGCATCTCCTGTACATCCAGGAGACTGCCTGCAGTTTCTCCTTTCCCTTGCTCGCTCCGTGCACAGCCCCATGAGACCTGGTGTCTGTAGAAAGAGGAGCTCCCAATCCTACAATCGTCAGCCAATCTAACTGAATGAACACTGTAACAGCCAATCACAGTGATCATTCAGTGTAACATTTGTAAAAAATAACAAAAGTAACACAGTAGCTGTCTTGTCTCTTCAGTTCCCTGACAGACAGTATCTGTGAATGAGAGAGTTGCAGCTAACACAGAAGAATGTTTATTGTGTGCAAAGGGACTTTATTAACCCTTAATTACCTGGACATGCTCCTATTTAACCTTTATTTTGCTATTTAACCCATTCATTTCAGTAGATCACCCTGTATAAGCACTATTCAACAGTTTCATCTCCTGTTCCAAGTTTCCATTTTAAATTATTTGTTGAAAAATAATAGAATACTGTTAAAAATATGCGATTTATGATATACCTTATTTTCTTTTAAATCAATAAGAGCTTTAAATTACCAATGCATTATGAGAAGAATGAAATATATGCAAAATGTTTAACAAAAAAAAAAAAAAAAACCATTTCCTTTGTAAATAACTTTAACATGCTTTCTAACAAAAAACAAAAATGTTTATTTTAGTGTTGCAGTAAATAGAACAAGCAGCAGAATTAAATGTATGTTTCCCCGCCGTAATGGTACTTGTGTTCGAAATATTGCTGATCAAATTTTTACTCTTTTTTTCCCCCCTTAAAATGCAAATACATTAAAAAATTCTCAGAAAATCTTAGGATCGAAAGAAAGTCCCATTTGTTCCCAAAAAAACCATATATGTATCAATTCTGTATCAGCAGTAATTACAAAGTTAGGTAATTTAAATGAGTTAGTTAATAGCAGAAATGTGACAATATGGCCTGGTCCATAGGGGGTAAACAGGAGCTGAAATGGATAAACAAAAATAAGACCGAAAATTTTGAAAAAACAAAACATTTTTTTTCTGCTTTGTAATAAAAAATATCCAATAAAATTAAGAAGACCCGTTTCAAAAGAAATACAAAAAGTGGCAGAATAATTTCAAACAATAAGCCACATAGTCAACAATGCCACAATTTAGACACCACCTTCCAATCTTGGCAGCTGAAGCTTTATCAATCTCCGATTTGTGATAGTGTTTTTAATATATATTTTAAAAACTTTCTAGAATTTTCAATTTTTTTGTAAATAAAAAGTCATACACGCAGCTTTAGCGTACAAGTAGAATTTATTTAAACAAAAGAAAAAAGGTACAAAAGAGATATTGATAGATTGGGCTACATAGAAAACAAAATGAAGGCAGAAAGATGCAGCTCCTGCTCGATTTACAGAAGTGCCAAGTTTGTGAAGTAAAAGGGGAGGTTGCAGATAGCAAAGTCAACATTATTAACAATTACAGGAGTTAATCTTATTTATTTCATTTTTTTGTGAAGCCTGTGACAATTCTAAAACCATCCTAATTCCTGCTATAGATATATGCTAACTTAGGCAATGTTACCTCATCCAACTAAGTTACAAAATCTTAGCTTTGCATACTACAAAGAAAACAAAAAAATGAATATATACACATACACACAATGTATGATAGTGAATGCCCCTTCTAATAATAACAATTATCTATATTTTATCTTTAAAAACCCTATTTGAAATATCAGCTATTTGTGGAAGTATACAAAGTGCATATTGGGCAAAAGGGTGCATAAAAGGCGCAGATGGAATTAAGCAAACCTAAAGCATTGAATACCTACCTAATCAAGTTTTCAGAACATGGACACCTCCAGGGACCTGCAACATCAGGTTGTTTCTTATTGTAAGCACTTCTAGTGCCCAAATTCTGGATTTTGCTCCTACATGTTTTCTAAGGCTTCTTTGTGGCCTGTTAATGCAGTAGGTAGTGTAGGTAAGTTTACGTAGTGAAAAGGAGCATGACCAGGTTATAGACCTATCAAACCAGGAAATGTACATCATAGCGCCTGAGCATTATGGTCTCAAGATAGGGCCTATACTAAGAAATGACAATGTGCAGGCTCCTCAATGAGTCTGCTATGTGCTGTCAATGCTATATGCAAAACTTCAGCTTTGCTTTAAGGGGAAACTTGGATGCGCAGTCAACATTCAACCATTAGGCAATGCTGTTGTCTTGATCTTTCATAAACACTTGGTTAAGTGTGTTTTTTTTTTTTTTTTTTTGCAGTCTATGCAAGAGGAGGGTGGAGGAATGGCCAGACACTGCCTGCACCATTTATCTCTTTGATGGGAAATATGGTAATCAAAGTTTTTCAACTTTCCAATAAATCACTACCCAGAATGCAATTGGCTTGATATAGTGACCGTCATCTGATGTATAAGGGTAGCTTTACTGCCCATGCCTACATAATCTCCACAGTAACTGCAAAAGTACACTATGGAAGCTTGGCTATTCATTCAGCTTGCAACCACAGGAACCCCAGACAACAGATCTTAAAACTGGAGTCTCAAGGATAGTAAAGCAGCCCAAGAATGCCTTTACAAGTCCTGCCAAGCCCCAGCTAATGAAGAACTTAAAATTGCCATAAAGTGCGCTCTGAAATGTATAAGCCTAGGATTACATATGTGCGTACATATGTCATGGGTACAGCAGCCCATATATATATTATATATATTTATATTTGAACAGGCTGCTGCACCCACAAGAAACGCAGGGAAATCTTGATCTTGATGCTGTGGCACCATGTGTTGTCACACATGCAGGTGCCAATATGTGGGGGTGCTAGTAAGCACAGAAGGTTCCAGTGGGCAATGAGGAAGAGCAACATCTGGCAAAAGGAGTAAGATAGCCAGTGTGTTACGAAGAGGACATACAAGGCCAATCCAATACCTTCAGGGTACTAAGGGCTAGGCGTTTGGAAAATCCACACAGAAGTTACAGAATAAGGAATAGGAATAGGTTTCAAGATGAAGTTCCCCAGCATCACACTACATGAGAACTAACTCACGTGATTGCAGAGTACAGAGAATCAATTATCATGCCCTAAGGAAAGCGAAACACTCACCCTAGAGGTTGGAATGTGCCTGACTGGTGAATATTAGTGAGTTAGAGATGCTGGAAGATCTCTGAGCAAAAGTCTGTAGAGCAGTAATATAACTAAAGAACTCTGGTCAGAGTGGCAGGCAATAACCAGGGCACCTACAAAGCAGAGGGAAAAATACAGAAGGGCAGCATTGAGAACAGGGCAAAGTGACCTTTTCCAGTAATGATGGAAGCCAATGGAATGGAAGCCAATGGAAGTTGACTGGTACAAAAGGCCAGGTTTAAAATGGTAGGGGCAGAGTGGCTTCTCAGCAAATGATTCATAAAATTAGGCTCAAGAGCCTTGTAGTAAGAGGTCTCCAAGGCAACTCAAAAGAATGGACCAGGGGTAGATCATGATACAGGGAGGGGGAGAACAGATCATACATGTAAGGTAAAAGAGGACAAATCAATAGAGAAGTGTGATAGGGACCCCCTTCCTTCCAAAACCACCACAATGTAAGGACAATTGCAGGACAAAGAATAACAGTGTGCGAGTCTTATGCCCTGTACACACGATCGGACATTCCGACAACAAAATCCATGGATTTTTTCAGACAGATGTTGGCTCAAGCTTGTCTTGCATACACATGGTCACACAAATCTTGTCGGGAGTTCCGAACGTCAAGAACGCGGTGACGTATAATACGTACGACGAGCCGAGAAAAATTAAGTTCAATAGCCAGTGCGGCTCTTCTGCTTGATTCCGAGCATGCGTGGAACTTTGTGCGTCGGAATTGCGTACACACAATCGGAATTTACGACAACGGATTTAGTCCGGATTGAGATCTCAAATTTTGATGGAAAATGTCCAATGGAGCCTATACACGGTCAGGATATCCGACAACAAGCTCTCATCGAACATTTTCCGTCAGAAAATCCGACTGTGTGTACGGGGCATAAGAGTGAGCAATCAATATCAACTGCCAGAGCAAATAATATATACCTGTGTCAGGACAGGGATCTCAAATTCACTAAACAGTCAGGTCAAAAAGGGGACGCCAGCTGAAAACTCTGCAGCTTGAGACCTAACCCCAGTCCCTACACCCCTTTCATGTATGTTTTCAGATGCCTTCTCACGATTCAGATGATGTGTATGGTCATCTTCACCTCATCTCCAGTACTTGACAGTCCTAAATGATGCCAAGGGTGTTGCTGACATGATGACATCAGTGATGCTCTGCTGATGCAACCCCAAGGGGCGAGTCCAGAATACCTTGCACGCACAGAAAGTGAAAGAAAGTTGAATGTTTTGTTGCCAAGGTATTCCCTTTAATGTTAAACGTTGGAAATTTTCTGACTTCATTACACCTCCAGTGTTTTAGCAGCTCACCGATTGCTTTTCCTTGTTGCCTTTATACATGTGGAATGAAAATCTCAGATACACTTACAAACATGGGCCGAATGTCGGATGGTATCGATCGGTTCAATAGAAACTGGCCAACATTCGGCTCGTATGTACTGTAGCCGGTACGGCAGAAGCCAGCCGGCCAGCTTCTGTTAAAGGGGCATGACCAAAAAATGGTCTTCCGATTCCTAATGACTGAGAGCACTGACCGGAGTGTTCTGGCAGGGGGGTGTGCCCCCTGTCAGAACACAACAGAACTGGAGGGGAGATCCATGTACTAACATTGCATAGTTAGTACAGCAGCTCCGATCTGAGCTGTCAGTTTTTTTTTTTGTTCAGCCTGCTGGATTGAACGAAAAAAAAAAAAAAAACACAACAAGTAGTGTGTACCAGGCTTTAGTCTCTCAGCATAGACAATATGTAAAGCAGAAAAGAAAAACACAGTCTGGTGGTTTTGTTTTTTTTGCTACATTCACACAAAAATAAAATGCAAGGAAAAAAACTGTACATTTGGACACAGTATATAAACACAAAATATACACAATAAATATGAGGGTACTTTGATTTAATTATTAAGCTATACAATTATGCAAGCGTGTTTGGAAAGGCTTACATTCCTATTAGTCTAGGGTTATTTACTAATTTGCAGGCTCACTCTACCTTTTGCACATTACACCCATATTTAGGGTGCAAATAATAATCATGGTGCAAATAACCACACTCGCAGTCCACTCACTAACCAACTGAAAGTCTGTACCTCTGTGCAGACACAGAGCTCTAGGAAGAATCTGAAGGAGCCACGATTCCCTAATCATGGGTGCAATGCTTTTCAGGCTCCTATGCAAAAAAAATAATAAATGCACATCTTTTCCCAGCAAATATATCTCCATTTATTATTGTTCCATAAAAGGTGGACTTAGCCTTTAAACTAAAGCAGAGTTTTTTTTAAGAAACCTATAGTGGTTCAGGAAGGAAATACATGTGAAGCATATAGTTATAACATATATATGATATATTATGTATTTCAGTACATAAAACACAGTTTGCAGTACATATGTTTCATATTCAAAGGATTGCAGTATCAACATGTGTTGAAAAAAACTCAGCAAAGCAAGGACTGCGGTGTCACTTTTCATGAATAGCACTTCGCCTTGAAAGGACTTTGGTACCAAATGGTGATAAATAGAATTTAGCAAGGACTATGGTGTTAAAGCGTGTCTAAACCCAAAGACAAAAATGTAATATTTTTCAGCTTACCAATTATTAGATGTTGTGGTTGCATGCTTTTTATTAGGCTTTTTTTCTTTATTTTTACCTGGGAATCCAGTAAATCTGTTATCTTTCAATTTGCTGTAACAGGCAAAACCGTTCAGCAAAAGTGGCAGTTAGAGGGTTGAGACAAATCATTCAGCATTAACAAGGGTGTTAAAATAGTGAGTTTTTATTTATGTATTCATGTATGTACAATCTTTATACCAAAAGGAAAAAACTGTGTTGTAATGACTTAAAAGTGTTAGCTGGAGTTCAACTTTAATTTGCTAAGCTGGAAATTCACTGTTAGGTTTTTTTTATTTCATTCAGCTAGCGGCCTCAAGGGGGGGGTTGGGGGGGCGTGCTGGGGAAGTCAGATAGAGTAATCCTTCCCTTCTGAAATGTTGTATTCGGACAGTGTCACCCGCAGCTGTCAGGATATACTCATCAGTGGCTGCAGCCACTAATCAAGAAAAACCTTCCAACATGTCCCTTCAACAGAAGTCTCAAATTATCATCAAGTATCAAATAATTGACTTCCATCAAGTGGAGACACACTGATCCAAATTTGTCCAGTCCCTGCTGAAACTGGTTATAAACTGAAATTCATCAGCTTTGGTCAAGTCATCTAAATGTGGTAGTGCATCTAACATTACCGTCTTCACAGTATATAATAATAATAATTGACTTCTAACAAGCAGGGGTGGCCACACACTGATTGAAATTCATCTAGTCCCTGCTGAAACAGATGAATTTCAGTGTATAACCAGCTTTAGTCAAGTCCATCCAAGTTTGTTAGTGAGTCTAACATTGCCCTCTTCACAGGTTGACAGTGCTGCTGACGAAGAGTGGCTCAATTGTATAAAGTAGAGCCCCAATATAAAGAGAAAAAAGACAACTAATGCAGTCACCACATTTAAGGATTGGTAAGCTGTTACAAATATATACATTTGTTTTAGATATGCTTCAATCTGTGATTAAGGTATATCTCAGCTCATAAAGACTGAGGTACCAACCTGCCAACAAAGCTCATCTCAGACAGGACAAAGGCACAACCAAAATGACCATGTGTGCTTGATCTGCAGGTATTAGCTAGAAGCGGGAAAACTTGAAATGTATGGTGAAAAATGTATAACAGGCAGGCAGACAGACATCCAAACAACAATAAACACATCAAATGAATGTGGGGCAATAAAGAAGATCTGTAAAAAGAAAAATAGGGGAGTTGCCATTGATGAACTTCTTCTAAAAAGACTAGTTGCTTGGCTGTTCCTGGTTGCAATACTTTCCGAAACATTGACCTGGGGCATACATGCAGATTAGAAAGTTAGTGGGAAGACAGAAATCCTGTTCTGCATGCAGAACATACTGAAGTCATTGGATGGAAAGGATGACAATGGTGATCTTCAAATTCTCTTTGTACACATTTCCAGTAATTCAAGGAAACCAATTCATTATAACGGAAAAAAAATGAGCACTATAGTGGAATTGCTACTTACTGCCACCAAAAGTTAAGCTTCTGTTTCATAAAACCCAATTGGCAGCAACGGGCAACAGAACCACTTTTCAGTTGTAATGAATAAGCCCTGAGAAATCAGATTAAATGCTATTCATCAATTATTGACAGCACATTTTAATGTACAAGAGGTTTTTTTATCAAGTCAAGTAGTTAAAAAAAAAATATTATATGTATTAATCACTAAGACAAATGAATAACAAGAGAATGTATATACAAAATAATTTACTGACATTCATGGATATATGTAAAGTTGGTGGATCTTATCAGAATTTAAAATGAATTGCTAAAAAATTAGACCTTTGTTAACTTATTACTGTCCATGTCTCAGTTGTTCAGTTTCCATTCACTTACTGCACTATCACTGGGAAAGTAAGTGAGAGGAAAACTCACCAACTGAGATGCAGACAAGCAATAAAGGTCTTAACAGTGTTTCCAACACTGTTCAATTCTATCCAAAACATAATTTTGACTGCAGCTTGACATGGTCTTCCTGTCCAGTAATCCTATGAATGAATATGGCCAAATTTCAATGGCAATATCTTTTTAGGCCAACAAAAACTACTGCCTGTGCAGAGTAAAGTCAAATACAACATCAAACATCTTTATATTGGTGCATGAGCAAAAATCTTTTGTTTATTCATCTGTGCTTTACTGCGTGAATAAAACAAAAAAAAAATCTACCAGTTTTTACCATAATTCACTTGAAGTACAACTGAGAAGATAAAAGCATTGCACTTTTGGACACAAGCAGATTAATAGTAATAGTGGCAAAATGTTTGAAATATTAGCCATATCAGGGAGAAACTTATTTGAAGAGCTCTAACTCTAGGCCACTTGCTACATTATATCTATGAGAAGAGTGAAATGTGAGTAGAACAGCAGCAACTGAACCTTAGGTACTGCTTACACAAGACAGTGAGACACTGCACAACAAATTAATAAGACAAAATATGTTCATTATAAAAACGGTCTTTCTGCAACACATCAGATATCCTACATGGCCTATACACAGCATACGTCCACGGGCCACCTGGCAATTAACATTGCACTGATATATGAAAGTCAGTTATAATTCATAATCTTAAACGGACAAGAGAAATTCTTCATAATCCAGTAGAATGATCTGTTACTGTAATAATGAGTCTATCACAGCTTCTGGTTTCGCAGAACGCTTTCTAGAGAACAAGAAAAAAAATTATATGAGATGAAGCACAACTGAAATCTCTCCCAGTCAGAAAGCAATATAAAATGTGCTATAATAATGTAATAGTAATAACATATTTTCAATAATGTAATTTCTTTGCAACTGCTTTCTGCCGATTTAAAAAGAACAGGTTTACTGAATATCGGTACAGATCAACCTTTGATTGTTTTCAATGGCCTACTAATTTCTCATGATATTCAAAGGAATGGACTGATTTTACATACTACTTCCCTGTACTCCCTAAAAACAAACAACAACAAAAAAAAATCCTTTTTTAGACTTCCTTCCTTTATTTTTACCTGGGAATCCAGCCAGTAAGTCTGTTATATTTTAATTTACTTTAACAGGCCAAACGGTCCAGCAAAAGTGGGAGCTAGAGGGTTGAGACAAATCATTCAGCACTGAAAAAAGTGTTTTTATTCACTTATTTACAACCTTTATCCAAAAGGAAAAAAAAAAAAAAAACTGGTCTTGTAATGACTCATAAGTTTTAGCTGGATTTCAACTTCAATTTCTTAAGCTGTCAATTCACTGTAATTTTTTTTTCATTCAGCTAGTGGGCAGATTCCTCCATTTACACAAAAGAGGCAGAGACACATCGTATTCTGACAGTGGCACCTGCAGCTGTCAGGATAGACTCATCAATGGTTGCAGCCACTGATCAAGAAAAACCTTCCAACATGTCCCTTCAACAGAAGTCTCAAATTATCAAGTATCAAATAATTGACTTCCATCAAGTGGAGACACACTGATCCAAATTTGTCCAGTCCCTGCTCAAACTGGTTATAAACTGAAATTCATCAGCTTTAGTCAAGTCATCTAAATTTGTTAGTGCATCTAACATTACAGTCTTCACAGGTTGACAGCGCTGCTAACCAAGGGTGGCTCGATTGTAAATCGTTGACATTACTATTAGGCCTCGTGCAAAGGACAGTAGGAGGTTGACGATACGGCCAACATAAAATTATGGGTATTTTCCTGCACCCAGTGAGCTGTAGATGCCTCAGTCTGCCATACAAGTGAATAGCTATACGCATATGAAAATACCAGTGCTTCTGTGCACCAGCGTTTACACGCGCATGTGTGTACAGAGCCTGTCCCTGAATAGTAACAAGCTTGTAGCAACGGCCTGACCATGTATGGGAAATAAACAGGCAACTCTGAAGGTCAGTACTGAATAACACTCTGTGGAATGTTGTAGAAAAACAAGATTTTTCAAGGACCTAGGGTGTGATTGCTCCATGAGGGAAGAAAAATCAAAAAACTTTCTAAATGTTCAGCTTTACAGGTCTTAAAACAAAAACAAAAAATGCATAGGATGCCATTGCTGACCTTATTGTGGAAAAGTTAGGAGCCTGGTTGGTATGCTGATGATTCTGAGTTACTGTTGTAGAATAACAACGCAGAGATGGAGTTCTGACTTCATTGGCAGCATTCTAGTTCTTGGTCTTGACCCAAAAAGTGCTTAAAGACCATATTTCCACTTTTGTAGTCAAATTCGAGAAAATCCCACTATATGTTGGTTATGTTCCCATTTACACAACAGGAATTTTGACTTACCTGTAAATTCCAAACTGTGAAGAACAGTACAGGACACTGACAAAGTAGTCATAGACACCTTGTGTGAGCATATAACCCAGCTTTTGAGGACACACCCACTGGGCACCTCCCCTATAACCCTGCCCCACTCCATGTGTTCTCAGTTTTGTAGCAAGCAATGCAGAGTAACCAAAGAAATGAAACGAGTTCCGCCTGTGTCCAGTACTGCACTCCAGGATAAGGAATTTACAGGCAAGTCAAAATTCCTCTTATCTTACTTGTACAGTACAGGACACAGGCAAATTCATAGACCCTGGGATGTCCCAAAGCAATGAATGAGAAGGCTGGGCAACAACTAAGCAAACAGGACTGTTCCAACAGGCCCAACAATAAGGGCCCTTTCACACTGGAGCGGTTTGCAGGCGCTATTGCACTAATAATAGCGCCT
Source organism: Aquarana catesbeiana (assembly GCF_042186555.1). Lineage (NCBI taxonomy): Eukaryota > Metazoa > Chordata > Amphibia > Anura > Ranidae > Aquarana > Aquarana catesbeiana. The sequence continues at coordinate 379,837,713 of NC_133326.1, read as the reverse complement.
GCAAACCGACCCAAAAGTGCCGCTGCTGTCTCTCCAGTGTGAAACCCTCGGGGCTATTGACCCTGCAGCCTCTGTGCTCACCATATGCAGCCTCCGTGACCCCCCCGCGCTCGTCAGTCCGGCACTTACCCCATCCGGGTGACGGCGGCGAGCTGTGGGACGGACAGGCGATGGCTCCTACATCCTCCATGGTTCCCGTGCGCCTCCTCCTCTGTTCCGCTAGGCATCCAATAAGGATATCTGTGTCTTCAGGTGGCAGGTATTAGACCCGCGCTCCCTGATTGATGGAGAGGCACTAAAAATTTGGAACAGCCTCCCATCAGAACAGGTCAGCGCACTCAGCCATTGGCGCTGATCGGATGTAGATTGGCAGACCTTTTTCAGTTATGCCAATTCGACAGAAGTTGGACATTTGGACGGCTTTTTCAGTCCGGCTGCCGTACACATGGACCGAATGTCCATAGAAACCGGCCGAGACTGCCAGATATTCAGCCCATGTGTATGGGGCTTAATAGAATATAGGAAGAGACCACACAAGTGGATTATATACTGTAGAAACGTTTTTGACACCTAATTATAATGTGAGCATATACAGTATTTTAATGGTAGATTTGTGAGGAAACATACTACACTATATAGTTTTCTAATTTTTTTTGGAGAATGTCACCAAGAAAAAGGCGAAATGATCATGCAAAACTGGTGTTCCATCATGTGAGATAAAAATAAATTTTATTTGAACTGGTCATGGCCTCTCCAAATAGACATCTTCCTTTAAAATGCATGTGTGACAAGCTTTTAACAGGCATCTTCAGCTGTCTAAGCTTTTAGCCACAATGTGAATGGAAATTAGAGCCATTTTGAAAATCTGTCTCATTAAATTCTAGGGCATCCACACAAAAAGGCAGAGTGGAAGGCAGTTGTTGTAATTGTTCTTTTAAGGAAAGATTCTGGAAAACAGGATCATGTTGTATTCATTGCCCTAGTCCAGTTAGCTGCAGTATGAAAACTCAAACTGCAGTGATAGTTGGTTGCAGGGCAGGACCCACCAAAGTAAAGAAAGTCAGAAACTTTCAGTCTCCAGAATTTGTGAAAGAAGGCACATCTTCAATAGGTACAGTGAGATGCAGGTGTCTGTGTACCCAAAGGGGTATAACGAGAAGGAGAAGAACCAAGCTGCACAATGCCAAGGCTTTTATGGATTGCAACCATGAGCCATTCCATGTTAGCAGCCATGTTGCGGTAAGCCCCCTCTTCAATATAGCGGCGTTTTGGGAAAAAATAAATTTTGCTGCTTCCTCCAATACTGCCTCAATATCCTCTTCGATCCCCTCCTTCTATGCCTTATCTAGGGCAGGTATATCTGGATCTGACTCAGATAGAGAAATCGGAGTAGAAGAAGAGGCATTGTGTTTTTAAAGCCCTGTGAAAAGATGGCTGTAATTAAGCTGTTATAAGGAATTGCGAAACAGATGCAGAAACATCTGCTTCTGTCAAGTAGGTCACTTGTTGCATGCCTAAAACAGAGCTAGATTCTGATGCAGAGATCGGTGTTAGAACTGGCTCCTGCTCCACTGCAAGGGGCGCATTATCAGTGTAAGATTAATTCATGCAGCATGAATGTTTGCCTGCAATGACTCTCTTCCGCCTGGGCTCTACCATAGCTATGTATGTGGGTACTCCCCTGTGGGGTATTCATGGAGTAGGATGTGGAATATAGTAAAAGCGTGCCCAGAGGTAGAACGCTGGTGTACACCATTTTGTAGCAAATCCTCAAGGTGAAAAGACGAAAGGGCAGGGGGAAGCGCCTAAGTACCAACATATAAAAGGCTCTAGGCAGAAGTGTCGGTAATCCAGTTCTCGTTAACATACAATGCTTTTAAATGTTTAACCCTTTGTTAGGGCAGGTAGTGTGCAAATCTAGTTTACAACTGATTAAATTAAATCTGCCAGCACAGTACAGACAATGTTAATTGTGGCAAAAACAGATCCCCAGCACCCTCAAACAAAAAGAACTAATAAACTAATAGTATTTGAAAGCGATAGAATCTGATGAAAAGAGCATCTAAAAAAGTAAACTGCAGCTTTTAAATGTTTTTTAAGTTATGTTACCATGCCTTGAAAAAGTATTCATACCCACTGAAATTTTCCACATTTTGTCATGTTACAACCAAAAACGTAAATGTATTTTATTGAGATTTTATGAGATAGACCAACACAAAGTGGCACATAATTGTGAAGTGGAAGGAAAATGATAAATGTTTTCCAACATTTACAAATAAATATGTGAAAAGTGTGGTGTGCATTTTTATTCAGCCCCTTTGAGTCAATACTTTGTAGAACCACCTTTCGCTGCAATTACAGCTGCAAGTGTTTTTGGGGATGTCTCTACCAGCTTTTCACATCTAAAGAGTGACATTTTAGCTCAAGCTAAATTTTAAATATTTAGCTCATATAGCTCAAGCTCTGTCAGATTGGATGGAGAGCATCTGAACAGCAATTTTCAAGTCTTGATACAGATTCTCAATTGGATTTAGGTCTTGACTTTGACAGAGCCATTCTAACACATGAATATGCTTTTCTCTAAACCATTTGATTGTAGCTCTGTCTGTATGTTTAAAGTCGTGGTCCTGCTGGAAGGTGAACCTCCACCTCAGTATCAAGTCTTTTGCAGACTCTAAGGCCCCATACACATTATTCGATTTTCTGCAGATATGTGTCTTCAGATTTACCAAAACCATGTAGTGCAAGGGCCTGTCTGATTGCATACAAATTGAAACTCTTAAGGCTTGACCTCATATTATATGGTTTTGATAAATCTGAAGAAAAAATCTGCAGAAAATCGAATAATGTGTATGGGGCTTTACAGATTTTCGTCCAAGATTGCCTTGTATTTGGCTCCATCCATCTTCCCATCAACTCTGACCAGCTTCCCTGTCCCTGCTGAAGAAAAGCACCCCACAACATGATGATGCCTCCACCATGTTTCACGGTGAGGATGGTGTGTTCAGGGTGATGTGCAGTGTTATTTTTCCGCTACACATAAGGTTTTGCTTTTAGGCCAAAAAGTTACATTTTGATCTTATCTGACCAGATCACCTTCTTCCACATGTTTGCTGTGTCCCCCACATGGCTTCTCGCAAACTGCAAATGAGACTTCTTTCCACAATGGCTTTCTTCTTAACACTCTTCCATAAAGGCCAGATTTATGTAGTGCATGACTAATAGTTGTCCTGTGGACAGATTCTCCCACCTGAGCTGTGGATCTCTGCAGCTCCCCCAGAGTTACCATGGGCCTCCTTGTTGCTTCTTTGATTAATGATCTCCTTGCTCGGCCTGTCAGTTGGACGGCCATGTGTTGGTAGATTTGCAGTTGTGCCATACTCTTTCCATTTTCAGATGATTGATTGAACAGTGCTCCGCGAGATGTTCAAAGCTTGAGATATTTCTCTATAACCTAACCCTGCTTTAAACTTCTCCACAACTTTATCCCTGACCTGTCTGGTGTGTTCCTTGGCCTTCATGATGCGGTTTGTTCACTAAGGTTCTCTAACAAACCTCTGAGGGCTTCACAGAACAGCTGCATTTATACTGAGATTAAACTACATACAGGTTGACTCTATTTACTAATTAGGTGACTTCTGAAGGCAATTGGCTCAACTAGATTTTAGTTAGGGGTATCAGAGTAAAGGGGGCTGAATACAAATTCACGCCACACTTTTCAGAAATGTATTTGTAAAAAAATTTGAAAACCATTTATTTTCCTTCCACTTCAGAATTATGTGCCACTTTGTGTTGGTCTATCACATAAAATCCCAATAAAACACTGTATTTATTAGCATATAACACACACTTTTTCACCTTGAAAATCAGGTGCAAATAGTGTGTTCGTGTTATGCGCCAATACTTCAATTTTAGCTGCCTCGGAGGGGACAGGGAGGGGGGCGGGATGAGCGCCGTCAGATTACATAAAGTGAGAATCTCCTGTTTACTTGTCGGCCTCCTTAATAGGAAATCCTGTCTCCTGGGCCGCAATTGGACCACTGTTCTGTCTATCACAGGAGATTCTCACTGTATGTAATCTGTCGACGCTCGTCCCACCTCCCTCCCTGTCCCGTCTAGGCTGCAGATGGGCATTGATCAGGCTGCACTGGTGGCAATGGCGAGGCTGCTGCATTGGAGGCAATGGCGAGGCTGCTGCATTGGAGGCAATGGCGAGGCTGCTGCATTGGAGGCAATGGCGAGGCTGCTGCATTGGAGGCAATGGCGAGGCTGCTGCATTGGAGGCAATGGCGAGGCTGCTGCATTGGAGGCAATGGCGAGGCTGCTGCATTGGAGGCAATGGCGAGGCTGCTGCATTGGAGGCAATGGCGAGGCTGCTGCATTGGAGGCAATGGCGAGGCTGCTGCATTGGAGGCAATGGTGAGGCTGCTGCATTTATGTAGACTGATGAGCCTGCATTGATGGCACTTGTGGGGCTGCAGATGGGCATTGATCAGGCTGCATTAATGGCAATGGTGTGGCTGCAGATGGGCACCAACCCTAATTTTGATTCAAAGTTCCTTATTTAAATTTTTTTTCCCCCTGAAACTTCCCTCTTAAAATTTATGTGCATGTTATACGCCGATAAATACGGTACATTTAAGTGTTTGGTTGTAACATGGCAAAATGTGTAAAATTTTAAGGGGTATGAATACTTTTACAAGACACTGTATATGAAGGGTTACATTTAACAAAATATAATATAGGTGTTATCCAAATTTGGCTGCAAAAGTGGAAATACACTTATGTCGAAGGATCAGCATGACAGCCAGACAGCTAGTATTTTTAGCCAGAGGCCAGCCTAGGCAACCTACATACAAGAAGTTTATGTCAAATTTATGAGTGGATCTGGATTACTGCCAGGTGACATAAGAAAAATCTTAGGAGGAACAAGAAGCACTCAGCAAATCAATATTATTTAAGTAAAAAAACATTTTTTGGTGGATTTTTATAAATAAACAGGGCAGACTTGAATGCCAAAAAGGCTTACTAGAGTGCCCTGCAAAACTGCTTTCATTAATAACAGCATTTTGCTCGCAACTAGCTAGTCTGTCCAATGCTTTATATTATCTTGGGGTCCTCCCAGTTCCTATCCCTAACACTATTCTGCATACAGAACGGAGGAAAATCTTGAGCTTTTTTATACAATCTTTTTAGCAATCAATTGTATATAATCCCTCTCATACTTAAGAAAATGTTGAAATTACCTCCAACATAACCAATTTGTTAGATGCAAATACAACATTTTGTTAATAGTCACCTCATACTAAGCAATGGTTACTCCACAACTTTTAACATTTTTTTAAAGCCATTCCAAAGGCCTTGTTTATGCTCTCTATGTCGCTCTTTGTGAGTCTCCAGGCTTTCCATAACCCAAATATAAGCAAGTTGGAAAGAGACTTGGGAGAGATGCTGGATCAGGTGGACTGGAACAAAATTTGGGAAACTACCATGAAATTTTTAACCAATATCCTGGTGGAAGAAAACCCTTATAAAATATTATCTCTCTGGTATATGACACCAAAACACAGTCAAGTTTGTCCCGGTCACTTCTACTTGTTTTTGGGGCTGTAGAGAAAAATGATACTTCTCTTGTACATTTGGTGGCACTGCCCCAAAGCCAAACGCTTCTGGATTTGAGTATATAACATGGTGAGGACCGTCTTACATTAAAAAAAAAAAAAAGACACAAGTTCATCCAGTTCAACCTACAGAGAAAAAAGAACACAGACACACTAAGGCTACTTTCACACTGGGGCGGGGCGATAGCGGTAAAGCGTCGCTAACTTTAGCAGCACTTTACCGCTGTAATAGTGGCGCTTTACCACTGTAATAGCGGCGCTTTTTAACTCCGACAGCGGCTGAATAAAGGGTTAAAAGCGCCCGCAAAGCGTTGCTGCTTTCCTGATCCCCCAAGAGGCAATCGGATATTCCGTGGATCAACTTTACAAATAAATATTAGAATCTAGTTATACTTGTGCATTTAGGAAATAGTACAAGCTTTTTTAAAAACAATCTTATGAGCTGGTCAAATCCAACTGAGGGAGGCTATTCCACATTTTCACAGCTCTTACTGTGAATAAGTCTTTTGGCATTTGGAGATTAAATCTCTATTCCTCCATAAAGCGTGCCCCTTGTTCTGTGTGATGACTTTAAAGTGAATAACTCTACACCAAGTTTACTATACAAACCACTTATGTATTTTTACATGCTGCTCATATCCCCCTTAAAGGGATTGTAAAGTTTTTTTTTTTCTTTTTTTTCCCCTATAAAAATAACAAACATGTTATACTTACCTGCTCTGTTGCAGTGGATTTGCACAGAGCAGCCCGGATCCTCCTCTTCTTGGGTCCCTCTACTGTGATCCTGGCATCCCCTCCTGTTCAGTGCCCCCACAGCAAGCAGCTTGCTATGGGGGGCACCCAAGCTGAATCACAGCTCCCTGTGTCCATTTATACACGGAGCCCCAACACGGCCCCGCCCCCTGTCTCCCCTGATTGGCTAGTTGACTTTGATCGATAGCAGAGGGAGCCAATGGTGCTGTGTCTGACCAATAAGGAGAATCTCGGACGGCTAAACAGTCGTGGACATCGCTGGACAGAGAGGGACTTCAGGTAAGTATTAGGGGGGCTGCTGCACACAGAAGGCTTTTTATCTTCATGCATAGAATGCATGAAGATAAAAAATCATCTGCCTTTACAACTCCTTTAATCTCCTCTTCTCAAGAGAGAATAAATTCAGTTCCTCTAATCTTTCCTCATAGCTGAGCTCCTCCATGCCTCATATCAGTATGGTTGCCCTTCTCTGCACTTTATCCAGTTCTCCAATATCCTTTGTGTATACTAGTGAGAAATACAGAACTGCATATTCTAGATGAGTTATTACTAATGATTTGTACAGGGGCAAAATAACAGCAGCTTTTCATTGTTCTTTAATCTACTTCACCCTTACTATAAATCTGGTGTTTGCTAAAATGTTAATAAAACTTTACTTTAATTATTGGTAATTATATTTGAATTATTTATTATTGTAGGACTTTATTGCGATGGGACTCTGAATAGTTTATTATTAATTATGTAGAAGAGGTGGGATTAAATAAGTTTGTACTTCTTCCCACTCCTTTCGGATATGTAAAATAAATTATTTTTTATAGCTACTTTTCTTGTCTTCTCTTGCAACTACCGTAGTTGTTTTGTGATGGTCAACTACTAAATGATTACTTCTTTTATTTTTTATGTTTTTTTTACATGTTGGAAATAAACTACAGCTAACTTTGTGGAAGAAAGAAATACAGGAGTAGTAGGGTAAACAAAAAAACAAAACAAAAACTTTGATACACACCTTCGACCAGTTTTGGGTCTTGATTTTCCTTTTGATGTTCTAGGTCTTTCAAGCTTCATCAGGGACTGCCGCAGACTTTCCTCAGTGTAGGCCAAATATACATGAGACAGGTCAACTTCAAAAGGCTGCATTTGATAAACAGAAAAGATAGATGTGGTATTTCAGAAAGCTAACAAAACTTTTTGTGCTGTGAGCCAATGCATAAACCAGGTTCCCTGAACCTTAGAGGTTAACATAAAACCATTGTTCTGGCACACAAGGATAATGCATGTTGCTCTTATCATACTACATCATCGGCTCTAAAATACCCAGCTCCTGACACATGAAAACTAGCTGTGTTATTTAAATATATGAGTTTGCCGTTAACATCTGTAATGCTTGAATGGAACATTGTAGCTTAAAATAAAAACATTAATAAAACATAAGAAAATGCGAAATCCGGTTCCTGATCAGATATGAATAAATGTTAACATGACAAAAGGTGAACTGTGCAGTGTTAGGTTTTGGTAAACACTTATCGCATTTGTTTTATCTGACCAAAGCTACAGTAATTCTTGGCATGACAGTCATTCTGATACTGTTGTGGTCTCTCCACACATGTACACAGTTTTTTTTGTCATTAAAAGGTCTCAAATTATTAATATAGATTTAAGCTAAACACTTTATAGTGCATTCATTTAAAATTGATTATTTAACCGCTTTAGCTCCAGAAGGTTAACCCCCCTTCATGACCAGGACATCTTTTGCAATATGGCACTGCATTATTTTAATGGCGGTTGTGCGAAGCTGTACACAAGCTGTACACAAATTCAATTGATGTCCTTTTTTTCCCTACAAATAGAGCTGTCTTCTGCTGGTATTTGATCACCTCTGTGGTTTTTATTTTTTGTGCTATAAAACAAAAAAAAAAAAACGACAAATTTGAAAAAAAAAATAAATAATTTTTTTACTTTCTGCTATAAAACACATCCAATTAAAAAAAAAAAAAAGTAAACAAAAAAAGAAAAAAATCGAATTTCTTCATCAATTTAGGTCAATAAGTATTCTGCTACATGTTTTTTGGTAAAAAAAAATCCCAATAAGCGTATATTGATGGGTTTGCGAAAAAAAGTTATAGCGTCTACAAAACTATGGAATATTTTTATGAAGTTTTTATGTATTTATTTATTACTAGTAATGGCGGCGATCAGGGACTTATAGCAGGACTGCGAAAATGCAGAGGAAAAAAAAAAATCGAACACCAAGTGACACACTAGATTTTTTGGGGACCAGCGACACCAATACAGTGATCAGCGCTAAAAAAATATGCACGGTCACTGTACAAATGACACTGGCAGGGAAGGGGTTAACATCACGGGCGATCAAAGGATTAAATGTGTTCCTAAGGAGTGCTTTGCAACTGTGAGGGGGGGGTGTTTTAACTGTGGGAAGACAGAGATCCATGCTTCTGCATAGCAGAAACACAGAATCTCTGTCTTCCCTACTAACAGACTGGGGATCTGCCTTGCTTACATAGGAAGACCGCCAATCTGCCTGTCCAATCACATCGGGAGCGGGTCGCCAACGGTGCGCATGCGTGCCGCAGATCCGAAAGTGCAAAGTAACTTACCTGTACGTGAGTTTGCGCAGAGGAGCCCCTGCCCCACAGGGGCTGCCAATCATTGCCCATTGGTGCTGCCAATTAGTGCCCCCTCATTAGTGTCACCTACCAGTGCAGCCTAACAGTGCCCATCAGTGCTGCCTATCAGTGCCCACCAATGCCACCTCATGAGTGCCCACCAGTGACACCCCTTCAGCCTATCAGTGCCCATGAATGCTCATCAGGGCCCATCAGTGCAAGCCTAATCAGCGCACATTAGTGAAGGAGAAAAAAGTACTTGTTTGCAAAATTTTATAAACTATGAAAAAGTTGTTTTTTTTAAAAAAAAATTTCAGGTTTTATTTGTTTATTTAGCAAAAAACAAGAAACCCAGTGGTGATTAAATACCACCAAAAGAAAGCTCTATTTGTGTGAAAATAAATGGCCTGGGCAGGAAGGGGGTAAAAGTAGACTGAACGTTTCTTTTTAAATTTAGGTAATGACATCAAATATGTTTTAAGTAACTATACACATATCTAAATCTGACAGCCACACTAGCAGAACTACATTTGTTTCAAAGAATCTAGCCAGGAAGAAAGAACAGCTTCCCTAACATTTTGTGATAAGGCGAGTATCATCAATGCTTTGAATCAATTCAGTGGGCTATCTTCACAATATATATTGCAGAGTACAGAAGTACAGCGCTGAGCACTTTAAAGCCTCCTAATAAATTGTATTTCACAATGGTGGAAGCTGAAGATGCAACAAGATCATTTCTGGCAATTCTTTAATCATGTATAGGTGGTGATAGTTGCCCTAATGAATCCACACCACCTACAGCAACCATGGTCTCCTTCACCGGTTAAAAGTGGTGGCAAATCTTCACTAAATACATGACAAATAGCATTTTCTACTACAGCTGGCATTTTATTTGGATGTTCTCGTCATAACAGCATGTAACCTTAGTTATGTAGGATCAGTATATCTTAAAGTGGAGTTCCACCCACTTTTACAACTCTTCAGCATCCCTCACTAAACTGTGCACTGTAAACAAATTGGATATTTTTACATTTTTTTTTCTCAGCACCTACTGTATATCTGCTGTATTAATTTTTCACTTCCTCCTCCCTGGCCACGGCCCATCGCATCATTTCCTGTTTGCAATGCCTTCCGGGAAGTGGCGGCAACTTCCTCTGAAACTGCTGTTGCTATGGAAACCTGGCCTGAAACCTATTACACTGCTTGTGCTGCACTGAGCATGTGCGAGATCTGCAAGGATGAGATCCAGGAAGAAATACAGTCTAGCTTCAGATGCCCACACTTAAGATGGCCACGGCCTGCTGTAAGTTTATAAAATAACTACTGCTATAAACTAACAAAACAGACCTTAGTTTACAGACTAACTTTACTAGAATACATTAAGCTTGTGTATTAATGGGGTATTTTTATCTAAAAAGTATAATTTCGGCCGGAACACCACTTTAATGAATTTCCGTTAATCACAACAATATTATAAGTAATTAGCTCTGCAATGTCTTGCTGGTTTCATAGCAAACACACTTTCTACTGGTACCCTGCTGTAGCACATATAATACAGGTATATCATATATATAGGTGAAGATAAAAGTCATCTTACATCCTTCTCTTTCTTGTCTAGTATGGGGGTTTGCTTTCTCATATTGTTTCCAGTGTATGCAACACATTTCTTAAAAATGAAAGAGACAAGAGAACAGGTTATTATAAAAAAAAAAAAAAAGTGTATGTATATATACACGCACACACACACACACACACACACACACACATATATATATATATATATATAATCACACACACATGTATGCGGCATATTTCAGAAGAAAGAAATAAGAAAAGTATTACAGTGGGGACGGAAAGTATTCAGACCCCCTTAAATTTTTCACTCTTTGTTATATTGCAGCCATTTGCTAAAGTCATTTAAGTTCATTTTTTTTCCTCATTAATGTACACACAGCACCCCATATTGACAGAAAAACACAGAATTGTTGACATTTTTGCAGATTTATTAAAAAAGAAAAACTGAAATATCACATGGTCCTAAGTATTCAGACCCTTTGCTCAGTATTTAGTAGAAGCACCCTTTTGATCTAATACAGCCATGAGTCTTTTTGGGAAAGATGCAACAAGTTTTTCACACCTGGATTTGGGGATCCTCTGCCATTCCTCCTTGCAGATCCTCTCCAGTTCTGTCAGGTTGGATGGTAAACGTTGGTGGACAGCCATTTTTAGGTCTCTCCAGAGATGCTCAATTGGGTTTAAGTCAGGGCTCTGGCTGGGCCATTCAAGAACAGTCACGGAGTTGTTGTGAAGCCACTGCTTTGTTATTTTAGCTGTGTGCTTAGAGTCATTGTCTTGTTGGAAGGTAAACCTTCGGCCCAGTCTGTGGTCCTGAGCACTCTGGAGAAGGTTTTCGTCCAGGATATCCCTGTATTTGGCCACATTCATCTTTCCCTCAATTGCAACCAGTTGTCCTGTCCCTGCAGCTGAAAAACACCCCCACAGCATGATGCTGCCACCACCATGCTTCACTGTTGGGACTGTATTGGACAGGTGATGAGCAGTGCCTGGTTTTCTCCACACATACCACTTAGAATAAAGGTCAAAAAATTCTATCTTGGTCTCATCAGACCAGAGAATCTTATTTCTCACCATCTTGGAGTCCTTCAGGTGTTTTTTTAGCAAACTCCATGCAGGCTTTCATGTGTCTTGCACTGAGGAGAGGCTTCCGTCGGGCCACTCTGCCATAAAGCCCTGACTGGTGGAGGGCTGCAGTGATGGTTGACTTTCTACAAACTTTCTCCCATCTCCCGACTGCATCTCTGGAGCTCAGCCACAGTGATCTTTGGGTTCTTCTATACCTCTCTCACCAAGGCTCTTCTCCCCCGATAGCTCAGTTTGGTCAGACGGCCAGCTCTAGGAAGGGTTCTGGTCGTCCCAAACATTTTCCATTTAAGGATTATGGAGGCCACTGTGCTCTTAGGAACCTTAAGTGCAGCAGAATTTTTTGTAAGCTTGGCCAGATCTGTGCCTTGCCACAATTCTGTCTCTGAGCTCTTCAGGCAGTTCCTTTGACCTCATGATTCTCATTTGCTTTGGACATGCACTGTGAGCTGTAAGGTCTTATATAGACAGGTGTGTGGCTTTCTTAATCAAGTCCAATCAGTATAATCAAACACAGCTGGACTCAAATGAAGACATAGAACCATCTCAAGGATGATCAGAAGAAATGGACAGCACCTGAGTTAAATATATGAGTGTCACATCAAAGGGTCTGAATACTTAGGACCATATGATATTTCAGTTTTTCTTTTTTAATAAATCTGCAAAAATGTCAACAATTCTGTGTTTTTTTGTCAATATGGGGTGCTGTGTGTACATTAATGAGGAAAAAAAATGAACTTAAATGATTTTAGCAAATGGCTGCAATATAACAAAGAGTGAAAAATTTAAGGGGGTCTGAATACTTTCCGTCCCCACTGTATATTATACATATTTATACAATGCCAACAGTTTAAAACACACACAAATTATATATAAAAACTCATACCAATTGCCATTCACCAATATCTTCATTCCAGTGTACATAATTTTCAATCATTTCCTAAAGAAGAAGCAACAAATTAGAAAATTACCTTTGCTGTGATTAGTAAAAAAAAAAAAAAAAAGGGGAAACAATACAATACCTTTACATTATTTCTGGTTCTTTTCCCTTTTATGGCCCACTTTCCTGTTCTAGTTATATAAACAAATGTGTTTTGCTTCTGGTTCATATGCAAGGCCATGAAAAACAATTTGTATGCAGTATTTCACAGGGAAAAAGCTGCAGGCTGCATTTTTACAGCAGCCCACAAAAAACACGGAAAATATTCCATTGAATACAATATACCGTATTTATCGGCGTATAACACGCACTTTTTTTCCCCTTAAAATCAGGGGAAAATCGCGGGTGCGTGTTATACGCCGATCCCCTGCGATCCTGACCTGTCAGAACTAAAAAAATCGATGACCGCGATTTGAAAATGGCGCCGCCGGCGCCGAAATACACAGTGCCGGTCCTCGGCTCTTCTCGGCGGCTTTCGGTTTCACTCGAGCGCCGCCCGAACCTAGCCGAGTATACTCGGCTAGTTTCGGATAGCTCCGCTCACCGTCCGAGTGGAACCGAAAGTAAACGAGAGCCGCCGAGAAGAGCCGAGGACCGGCTCTGTGTATTTCGGCGCCGGCGGCGCCATTTTCAAATCGCGGTCGGCGATTTTGAAGCTCAGAGGCTTCAGCAAGACTGCACTGGGGCAAGGCTGGACTGGGGCAAGGCTGGACTGGACACTGGGGAAGGCTGCACTGACATGGCTGCACTGACATGGCTGCACTAGCAAGGCTGCACTAGCAAGGCTGCACTAGCAAGGCTGCACTAGCAAGGCTGCACTAGCAAGGCTGCACTAGCATGGCTGCACTAGCATGGCTGCACTAGCAAGGCTGCACTAGCAAGGCTGCACTAGCATGGCTGCACTAGCATGGCTGCACTAGCATGGCTGCACTAGCAAGGCTGCACTAGCATGGCTGCACTAGCAAGGCTGCACTAGCATGGCTGCACTAGCAAGGCTGCACTAGCAAGGCTGCACTAGCAAGGCTGCACTGACATGGCTGCACTGGGGCAAGGCTGCACTGAGAAGGCTGCAATGATGGGCATTTAAATGTAAGTTTTTTTCCCTTCAACTTCCCTCCTAAAAGTTTTTTTTCCTTAAAATTCCCTCCTAAATTGAGGTGCGTGTTATACGCCGGTGCGTGTTATACGCCGATAAATACGGTACATGTTTTCACTCATTTCTGTGTGGCTTGGTTTCTTACCAGAGGCCGTGCAATGAACCCTGGAAAGTTTATACTTTTTTTTAGTATTTAATCATGATCATATTTAAAATTTCATGGCACTTTTTTAAAATCTACACAGAATCTATATGCACCCTCTTTTACTAATCACCTACATATATCACTGTACAGATTATATCACCATGAACAGATTTGACTTCCTTGTATATTTGCAGTAATTATTTCTGCAGAATATAGTCCCATGCTAAACCAGAGTACCTCTTTTTTGCGTCATCATTGGAGTCCTTACAAACAGAGTAGGCCCTATTAAAAGTTATGTAAATAAACTGCAGTGCCCACTAGTGCTGCAATTTATTTACATAGATATCGGGATTGACATATATCAATTTCTCTACACTGTGCACAGATTTTTATTGTTTTTTAAATTAATAGATATACTACTGTTCATAGGGCTCTCATTACATCAAAGCAGGGAAATCTTCCTTGCTAAAGTAAACCTATAACAGCAGAAGTGAAGAGATGATAGATGGTAGAAATGTGTTACCTGATAGTCTTGGGGAATAAAATTATCAATAATGATCATCTGAAGACGAAGCTCTCGACTTAGCTGCCTGATGTTCTCCAATAGCCCCTCTATTTCTCTTTGGTGTTCTTGCTGCAGATCGGCCATCTAGCATTGCGGCAAACAATAAATAAGTAGTAAATGTAAAACAACACAATATACTTTAAGAACACAAGGGCATGACCTGAAACTAGCAGAAGGAAAAAGGTCAAGACTAACCTTAGGCCCCTTTCATACTTGTCAGTTTTTCTTGTTTTTGCCTTACCAAAAGTGGAAATAAAATGCATGACCAGTAAATCCTATGGAGCTCTTCACACCAGTCAGTTGCGGGTCAGTTATGTTTTCAAAAGTACTTCATGCTGTATTTCTGGTGAATGTTTGGTGCGGTTTAAAAAAAAAAAAAAAAAAAGCCAAAAAACTCACCTCCATATTGAAATGAATGGAAAGCGCATTAAAAACACATCTGAGGTTGCATTTTTGGAGTAACATGTCTTTTTTTCCAGATGCAAAACCCACCGGAAATGCGTCAAAAATGCATATGAGTTTTTACAACAAATCAGCGTGAAAGCAACTTTTTTAGCTATTATTTTACTGTATAAGTAGTGAATATTTGAAATAGACTTCCAGGACAAATAGAGGTTTAAACAGCAAGTAACTATAAAGATTGGTCTATATACAGACAAAAAAAAACCCCCGGGAGGAAGACTCCATGGACCAATCAAACCAGTTAGTCTTTTTTCTGCAGTCAGTTTCTATATTATATTTCAGAGATATATATAGATTACTTGACAAATATTACTGTAATGTAATTACAGAAGATTGTATTTAACTATACAGATACAAAAATGTTTGCACTAACAATGACTCCTTTAATACCATTAGCTCAGTTATTTATGTGGTTTCATCCACTGGCTGCCACTACTCAGAAGGGACCATCGGCTGGATGCACCTAATCATGATAGCACATCTGTGAATGATATAGTAATTTGTGCTGTGCAAGAGGACAAGACATTGTATTTAAAGGGTGTTGTAATGTTTTACATTTTGTGCATTCTCTGATAATTCTGTTTGTGTTCTAAAATACTAAGTGCGTGTGATCACAGAAAATGCAGAAGTAACTGTAAATAACTATAGAGTGGGCAGCAAGTAAACACAAAGGAGTGTAAAAAATGTCAAAGGGGATGGGATTTCCCAGTTGCATCACCAAATGATTGCAGAGGAAGTGTTGGTTCATTCCAAACTATGTGGAAATTTAATGTAGGAAATTTACATTTACTATTACTGTGCAAACCTACTGACATTGTATAATATGAGGGAATGGACATTCTAAACAGTCAAAGCCAAATCCTGGTCAACATGATGAAAAAGAATGTAATATTAATAGCTGTCCACCAAGGTTACTCGAGTTTTTAAAACACTATCCAATAATTCCTATTCCATTGGCTGGAAGGATTACGCTAATGTCTCAGAAAAAAAACACTGCAAAAAGGTTAAAGGATAAGTTCACCTTTAAAAAAAAATAATAAATGCACATTTTTTTTTCCCAGGTAAAAAAATTAGCATTTACTATTTTTTTCCTTAGGAGCCTGTAAAGCATTACACCAGCAATCAGCAGATCGCAGGTGTAATGTAAGGCTCCTGTAGACTGTCAGTTTAGCTATCGCCTGTACTTCCGATACAGGCAAGCAATTATTTCAGTCCAGGAAGTTCCAATGAACTACGAGGATGCTCACCAGTGCCATTGAGAACCCCAAACCCAGAGGCTTACAGTATTAGTAATCTATTCATTCACAGAACTCAGTGAATGAATGACACAGCCACGTGAGCAGAGCCCTGCACAGCTGCTCTCTTTTCAAATTGTGACAGCAGGTGTGGAGAGAATATCCCTGGCCCGCTGTCACATGGGGAGGGAGGGGGGGGGGGGTCAGGCAAGAGCTGCAGGAGCTGGAACATGTAACATATTCCCAAAGGTGAACTTATCCTTTAATGTACAACACCTGTAAATAGTTCCAAAATTAAAACTATATTAAAATAGCTTATGCTTTTTTTCAAACTTGTAAGCACATACATGGTCAGCTCTATTTTTTTTTTTTTTTTATTTACCATGAACCTGTGTTGGCCTAAAAAAATTCCTAAAGTAACAAAAGTGCCAAAAGGTAGACATTTCATAGCACCTGCAAGCACCTGTGAGAGTTTATATATTGTTCCACTGGTGCTTTGGTGCTTGGTCCCAGGCCTAGAAGGTAGCCTGAGCCCTGCCACAGAGAGACAGTTAAAGACTCATATTTTGATAGCATCATAGAATGCTAGTAATCCATAATAGTTGTTGCCTTCAACACTTTTTTAGGTCAGGTGTTCAGTATATTTTAGGAACTCTGTTACCTGTCAGCTTAATTTTCATTCATGAAATAGTTAGAAGTGTAGCAAACAATTACTATTTAGTAATTAATAGTGAAAAAATAATGGCATTATAATAATCAATGAAAGATGTATGAGGACATTAGTTGCACAAACAAGAGTAAGAAAAAGATAGGCATAGCAGAACAAACCTCAGACTTGGCTGCCATTAGCATGGTCCACACTTTTTTCAATTTTTTGGTTTTACCCTGTGCCTCCTCCTGTAAGCTTGTGTACTTTTCTTCAATATCTAACCGTTCTTGCTGCATGACATAAAACATTCAAGATAAACAAGAAATAGCAAGCATAGTATGGACTTATAACCTAAATATTTATTTGTATATGCATTCACTTTGTCCAATAAGAAATGTGCACACTTTATTGTAGCCCAGGGGCACTGTAGGCATAACTGTCTATTGCTATATACCAAATGTTCACTTAAAGGCAATAACCCTACATGAAAACATAGTTGCATTTGTTTAAAATTCATTTTGGTAACACCCAAAATTAGTATGCTTTACTCTTGGCACAACAGATAATTCAACAGTTTGTTAGTGCAACAGAAGGAGGGTAAAAGGGAATAAAAACTATTTTTTGTACATTGTCATATTTCCAATTCCAGTATGACTAGTTGTTTAAGTTGCTGTTCTCCAGATCAATTTCAATTTCACCAAAAAGGACTTTGAAGACTAATTCTACCTAAAAGATATTTATGCTGTTCAGGACACCAAAATGGAGATCTCCCCTCTTACCATGGCAAGCTAGCTAAAAGCTTTGCTTCTTTCTAGGGGACCAGTTACATTCTCTGGCAACCTTATATATCGCTAAAGACATAAGGTGTGAAGCCAGGCAGGAGATAAAGTTCTTTTAGACCCAGGATTGTTCATACCGAGTATAGACAACAAACCTCCTTCTCCTCTAGTTCTCTGCGAAGCTTCTCTGCTCTCCTTCTACGTTCTTCAAGTTCAGTATTTGATTCCTCTAAAAGCCGTTCTTGTTCCTCTGCTTTAGCCAGTAAATCTACCCCACCAACAATGACCTTCTTCTCCAAGGCAGAAAGTTTCTCTAGAAGGGACTGGTGTTCTTGTCTTAAAAGATAAAACAATATTTTATTTTTCTTTCTCAAATACATTTCAAACAAACATTCTGCTCCTAAATTAGCCAAAGACAAGAGCTGCTTGCAAATCCAACATGTTCCAATTATAAAATTGAAGTAGTAGATTACCATCAGCTGTTACAGATTCCCTCAGCACATACCCTCAGGAAACCAAAGTCTAAGAAAGTCTTGACTGCCTAATTTAACCATTACAAATTGCAACTGATTTTCGATGCAAAAATAAGCTGACATTTTCTCTTACATAACTTTGTATACAGATGTGATGATTACGTAAAAATTTGTTTCAGAAGACAAAAATGTTTCCCATCAGTTACATAAGTTTTTTTTAATAATTGACAGCCTTCTCATGGTCTTTTTGACACAATTAAAGAAAATCTGACAGAAAGTGAATTGATAATCTCTTTCTGAAAAGCGAATTCCCTTACTTCCAGGAACAAGAATGCTGAAAATCAATCAATGGTTGGGGACTCAAAACGTATCATAGCTTTTGCAATGATAGGCAACAACTATTCTTAGGAGGAGGTTGGCAATAGCAGCCTATAAGGTTTTTTTCATAACAGTATAACCTTCCTTACAAGTAAATAAAGTGAATCAGTTATTTTTTTTTTCCACCTTCTTTCATATATTATATAAATGGTGATCCTGCCTGTCCATGGGCCTTCCTCTTTCTGGGTGACGATGTTTTTTTGGCTTGCAGCGTACTTACCACATTATTGTCACCCTGAGTGGCCGCTGTAGTAATCTGAACTACAGGGCACCATCGTTATGTAAAAGGAGGAGGAGGGATATCAGCATTGTTACTAATAAATCTTCCCAACCACTGCCAATCAGCACAGGACATGTATCCAATGGGCAAATCTGCATCTGGAGGAAGTGACACAGGGCGCCCTCTTGGAGCCTTCCTCCAAATTTTAGCACAGTGAAGAGTTCAGCAGTCCCTGTGATGTAATCACAGGGACAAAGGAAGGGGTTTCTTCACTAGTAGGGAAAGGCAAGAAATAAACAAAAACACAAGTGACTGCCTATACATAAAAAGGGGGAAATCCATAAAAATATGTTGTACCAGAGAAAGATTTTAATACAGACATTTCTGGTGCTTCATATTATATGAAATTTCAGGATATTACTTGTTACATGCAACTTTAAGCTTAGGTTGAGGAGTTAGACTAATTGGTCTGAAGTTTCTCTTTATTTTAGGTACTTATATAGCGCCGTCAATTTACGCAGCGCTTTACATATACATTGTACATTCACATCAGTCCCTACCCTCAAGGAGCTTACACTCTAAGGTCCCTAACTTGCATTCATACATACTAGGGACAATTTAGACAGGGTCCAATTAACCTACCAGCATGTCTTTGGATTGTTTTTTTTATTTTTTTAAAACATAATCTATACCATCAGTGTCCACAGAAGAATGTGACTATTTACACCAAAGTGTCACAGCCACAATTGTGAGTATATCACAAAACTTAAATGAAAACAGAAATAGTCTGCAAGTGTTCAACTCCAGCCTCCACCCAGTGATTGGAAACCACCCTCCGTGTTACAACTATTCGCGTGCACCCCCCCCTTTCCTCGCAGCCAGCCCATTCCCATAAGTTCAGCATGCTTCACGCATGCGCAGTAGGAAACCAGCTGTGAAGCCACAGGGCTTCACTGCCAGCTTCCCTTAGTCAAGATGGCAGCACCAGCACCTGATAGCCAACTGAAAAAACGGCTCGGGTGTGGAAACTGCTGAATTCCTGGACAGGTATGTGCCCTAACATTAAAAATCATCAGCTACAGGTTTTGCCTAGAGCTCCTCTTTAAGTGCAAACTTTGACTAGGCCACTCCAAAACCTTGATTTTGTTTTTTAAGCCATTCAGATTTGAACTTGCTGGTCTGCTTTGGACCATTAGCCTGCTGCATAATCCAAGTACGCCTGAGGTCAGGAACTGATGGCCTGACATTCTCTGTATTTACTCCGGTTAGCTGTGTAATATTTGTTTGATGATCTATATCACTTAAGTGTGACAAATCTGCTAAAATAAAATAATAAAAAAAAAAAAAATCAGGAAGGGGGTAAATACACAGCGGTGTGTGTAATATATATATATACATACACACACATATACATATATATATATATATATATATATATATATATATATATATATATATATATATATATACACACACATACACATACACATAAGCCTAAAGACCAGGTCACCCTCTGAAGAGGCCAGGTGCCAAAAGCCAGGGGCTCATTCTACGCACTGCAAGTCGGACAAATCCAGAAAAAAATAAAAAATAAACAGGCTTCACAACTTTAAACCTTTAAATACTGACAACTTTATTGATCTGAGCAAAACGTACAAGGATTCCCAGTCTTGGACTTATTACTCTAGTTGTCAGTGCTCAAATTTTTCCTGAACTGGTTTAGCTTCTTCGGAATGCCTGGGTACTGAATAGGGAATATGAATTTTGTTTTTTAGAGCTCTTTCACACAAGTGTTCAGTCTAGATCTGTCTTTCAGTTTTTTCTTTCTGTAGATACATAAATCCAAGTCTGTTTAGGTCTGTAGAATTTAGGTGATCCCAATCGAAGCTCTACTTTTCCCCCTCTCTTCCTCCCTGCAATCTTTTGGGACAGTCCCAGAAGACTATAGCCATTCACAAAGCACAGCGCGGCTCCCACATGTGCAGTGGGAAGCTGGCTGTGAAGCCGCAAGCTGTCACAGCCAGCTGCCCAGAGTTAAGATGCTGGCGCCGGGAACCTGAAGGGTAGTAAAGAACTAGCCCGGGTGAGGACGAGCGCTTGATCCATGGACAAGTAAGATATTGGATTTTTAGCTGCTGACTTTTATTTTTTTTGTTACACAGTGAAGAACCGCTTAAAAAAGGTACAAATTTTTTTTTCCACAAACAATGAGAGTTTTAAACATTCCATTTGATTTTGGTATGAGTGACATTTCCCAAACGAAAACCACATACACTGTTGGAAATTTGTTTGTCGCAAAAAATTTTCCATCCTGCTCCTTCTAATTTTCTAATCAGTACAGTCTAAAATGAACATCGATATGACCCCACTCATCCCTTCAGGTTTTTTGGATGAGACCTACAACTGTGAATGAGGAAATACTTCACCAGTTTTACTTACTGTGCTTTTAGCAGGTCTTTCTCTCTCTTCTCCAGTTCTGCTCTCGCTTTATTCCTTTCTTCTTCCTCCATATCAAGTTTTGCTTCAAGAACCCTCCTTTCTTCATCGATCCGTGCTTGCATCTCTGCCATTTTATCAGGGGATACCTTTTTCTTGCCTATAAATATATAGCGAATTAATATGACAAATGCAGCAGTCATGCTGCCAAACTAAACCACCATCCAGAATTCCCAAACACGTAAAACGCAAAGCTTGTATTTAATCAATAGGAATACTAATCTGATTATCTCAGTCCTTTGCTAGAAGGCTGTGTACAATCCAATTCCAATATATGTTGTATAAATTGTAAAGTGTAATAAAAGAAAATGTAAATATGATGATGATGACTTGATGGAATAGGTCTGATTTGTAAAATTAAAAAACAACTATGCTGCCCATATTAATCAGAGATTCTAGTTGTTTGTCAACACAGGGTAAACTTTTGTTGTTAGGGCAAGACAACCCCTTTTCTTCCAATAGGCTTTAGAAATCTGTACAAATATGACATGTACAGTACATTACAAGGGGCAGAGTTAGCCACTGCTCGGAGCAGGAAAATAAAACATTTTGTGATATGCAACTGCAGTTACATTTGCTGCAAGCTTTCAAGAATGTATTTTTGTCAGGCAGGTTGGTAATAAATACAGTTGTGCTCATAAGTTTACATACCCTGGCAGAATTTATGATTTTTTGGCCATTTTTCAGAGAATATGAATAACACAAAAACATTTTTCACTCATGGTTAGTGTTTGGCTGAAGCCATTTATTATCAATCAACTGTGTTTACTCTTTTTAAATCATATTGACAACATAAACTACCCAAATGACCCTGATCAAAAGTTTACATACCCCAGTTCTTAATACCGTGTATTGCCCCCTTTAACATCAATGACAGCTTAAAGTCTTTTGTGGTATTTGTGGATGAAGCTCTTTATCTTCTCAGATGGTAAAGCTGCCCATTCCTCTTGGCAAAAAGCCTCCAGTTCCTGTAAATTCTTGGTCTGTCTTGCATGAACTGCACGTATGAGATCTCCCCAGAGTGGCTCAATGATATTGAAGTAAGGAGACTGAGGATGGCCACTCCAGAACCTTCACTTTACTGTAGCCAATGACAGGTCGATTATTGTCATGTTGGAATGTCCAAGTACGTCCCATGAGCATCTTCCTGGCTGATGAATGCAAATGTTCCTCCAGTATTTTTTGATAACATACTGCATTCATTTTGCCATCAATTTTGACCACATTTCCTGTGCCTTTGTAGCTCACACATCCCCAAAACATCAGTGATCCAACTCTGTTTCACAGTAGGAATGGTGTACCTTTCATCATAGGCCTTGTTGACTCTCCAAATGTAGTGTCTATGGTTGTGGCCAAAAAGCTCAATTTTGGTCTCATCGCTCCAAATGACTTTGTGCCAGAAGGTTTGAGGCTTGTCTCTGTGCTGTTTGGCGTATTGTAAGCGGGATACTTTGTGGCATTTGCGTAGTAATGGCTTTCTTCTGGCGACTTGACCATGCAGCCCATCTTTCTTCAAGTGCCTCCTTAGGCCTCTTTCACACAGACTGTCCGTTCAGGTCTGCCTGTCAGTTTTTTAGGCGGACCTGAACGGACGCTCCATAGACCTCTATGCAGCGTCGGATGTCAGCGGTGACATGTCCGCTGACATCTGACCCGCTCTGATCCAAAAAAGTGTGACGGAGGAAAAACCTACTTTTCCATCCGTCTGTGGATCGTATTGGGTGACGACAGACTCTACGGTCCATCCTCATCCGATCCCCCATAGAGGAGAGCGGCACTCTGACAGGTCCATCCCTGCACAGTGTGCAGAGAAGGACCTGTTATCTTCCTGCTCAGCGGGGATCGACGGAGCGATCCCCCGCTGAGCAGAGCGGGCTCCATACATGGACGCGTCCATGTGAAGGAGCCCTTACTGTGCATCTTGAAACAGCCACACCACATGTTTTCAGAGAGTCCTGTATTTCACCTGAAGTTATTTGGGGGTTTTTCTTTGCATCCCGAACAATTTTCCTGGCAGTTGTGGCTGAAATCCTAGTTGGTCTACCTGACCGTGGTTTGGTTTCAACAGAACCCCTCATTTTCCACTGCCTGATTAGCGTTTGAACACTGCTGATTGGCATTCTCAATTCCTTGGATATCTTTTTATATCCCTTTCCTGCTTTATAGAGTTCAAATACGGTACCTTTTCCCGCAGATCCTTTGACCATTATTTTGCTTTCCCCATGACTCAGAATCCAGAAACGTCAGTGCAGCACTGGATGAAAGATGCAAGGGTCTGTCAGGAGTCCAGAAACTCTTTGACCTTTTATACACACACACACTAATTACAAGCAAACAGATCACAGGTGAGGATGGTTACCTTTAATAGCCATTCAAACCCCTTTGTGTCAACTTGTGTGCATGTTATCAGGCCAAAATCACCAGGGTACATAAACTTCTGATCAGGGTCATTTGGGTAGTTTCTGTTGTGATTATGATTTAAAAAGGAGTAAACACAGTTGATTGATAATAAATGGCTTCAGCCAAACACTAACCATAAGCGAAAGAAATGTTTTTGTGTTATCATTCATATTCTCTGAAAAAAGGCCAAGAAATGCCAGGGTATGAAAACTTATTAGCACAACATTTTTGATAACTTGACACAAATTTGGTTAGTTGAAATTCAGTTACGTGTTAGCATTCCAGCATACATTTAATAGTATATAGTACTGTTGGTAAGAAAACTCCAACTTTTATTATGCAGATAGTCACAGCAACCTCAATACACACTTTGGATAAGCACTTGCCTTAAAGACCTAAATCAATGTGAACTAGGCAGATCAGTACCTGCAACAGACCACCATATCACTTAGAAAGACTGAGCTCAAACCCATCACACCAACCTGCTGGTTCTTGCGTTATCAAGCAGTAGCAATTAAATCACAGGTGAGCAGCAGTGAGGAGAGAAAAAAACATGGAAGTTATATTACTCTTACAAAAACGTAAACCTGGTCACTGGCGGATTTTGATGACTTAGGCTGAGACTTTGGGAAACTGAAGAAGCAAAGTAATATATTTAATTAAAAGGAGTGCATTTATTTAAAAAAAAAAAATCAAGTAATTTTCCCAGTAATTGTGCAGATGGAGCAAAAAAAAAAAAAAACAAACAATGTTATTAGGCCATTTCCTGTGCTGGTTTAATGATTAGAGACTTATATGATACTTTGTGCCCGCTAGTGGCCAAATGCAGTATATTCTATTGAGTAAGGAAGGGTTATAACCCCTGCCAGGTTCGTGTTTTTTCACCATCTGTGTCCCATTGCGGAGATTTCCCTTCACTTCGTGACCCATAGCCAAACGGGAAGCGAGAGGAAATCCCTACAAATGAAGGGAATTCCTTGGGGACCCCCAGGTCACCAGAACTAGTGTCCATATTGGATGATTTCCCTTCTCTATTATGTTTCTAGAGACAACCCAAAATTTGGGATTTTATTTTTATTTAACTTTCAGGACAAATAGAGAGAGGGTGACTTGCTCTTATGGAGGGCACAGACAGCAATACAAGCTGACAGGGGTTTTAATCGGTCTCCACTCTATCCAAAACTAAAAAAAAAAAAACAAAAACAAAAAACAGAAAATTGTATCATACCTACCGTAATTTTCATTCCTGACGCCAATCCATGGCAGCATACTAGTGATAGGCTCCGCCTTTCCCCCCTCCCTCGGGAACAATGAAACAGCATAAATTAAAGGCCAGTTAGGCCCTGCCCCATTCTTCATAATTAGCTAGATACCGAAACACACAAGGGTGGGTCCGTATGCTGCCATGGATTGGAAAATTACGGTAAGTATGATACAATTTTCCGTTTTCCTGAAGCCACCATACTAGTGATACATTTCCTAGCTGACAGGGTGGGTTCTACTTAACAAACCAAAATAATTATATATATATATATATATATATATATATATATATATATATATATATATTTTTTTTTTTTTTTAAATGGGACAGAAGACTGAACAGTCATTCCTCCGAAGCCCACTGATGACAAGGCACCCAGATCTATTCTGTAAAGGTTGAAAAGGTATGCTGGGAAAAGCATGCCACTTTCCTGTAGAATTAATCCATAGATGCTTTCAACTGGACTGCCTATGAGGCCTCAACCCCTCTGGAAGAGGATGCATCCTGCCACTGAAGGAGGCTCACGACCCATTTCCCATCTGCACAACCAATCTTGTTAAAGTCCAGGAGGCAATCTCTCTTGCCTGATGAATTCCATCTGGAACAGTGAAAGACTTAACATATGAACTGAAAAGAGCAATTGTGGACAGAAACTTCTTTCAAGCTCTGGGAATGACCAATTTGTGTGGTTTTCTTGCTTGAACGTCTTGAAAGTTAGGCAATGGACAGTTGATTGATAGATGGAGAGCTGTCGCTACCTCTGATATAATCTGAACTACAGGATGCAGCTCTACTCCTGTAACAAAAGCAATATGCTTTTCTGAAGCTCTAAGGGCTTGAAACTCAAACCGACTTCTGTTTGACGATCTGTGCTAAATACTGGTTAGTAAGCGATGTCTTAAACTGAACACTGCCCTGTTGGAGTAAAAAGTTGAAATAAACCCCAACAGCATCGAAAGATTTTAATTGTGAAAGATTCTCTCTCGGTTGACGAAACCTCCTGTCTTCAAAATGTTGCAAACTAAAGGGCCTTTGGCCAAATTCTTGTTTTTGCTGACACCTGCAACCTCAAAAGAGTATAGGGTAAGGTTCATGTCCAATCTGACCTACAAGAAGACCAGAACAGCTGCCATCAGAGGTGCAGTAAGAATAATATCTTGCCATGCAAAATAGAAAAAAACACAAGTTTGTTCCAGATCTTGGCATAGAGGCTGTTAGTAGAGTGCCTTTCGCACCCCCCAAAGTAGAGCTCACTCTTGGAGCAATCTAGGTTCTGCAGCTTCCCCTTCCCACCATTATGCTTGCATCTCTGGTCTGTGCATGTGTGAAGGAGAATCAACTTCTGTATTCTGAAGTAGCCAGGAAGCACCAAGACTATGGTCAGAATGGAGGGGTGGTCGTGACTACCATGCTCATTCTTGACAGCTTCCAGAGGAATTTCATTACGAGAAAAGTTGGGGAAAAACATATACAGTAGGCTTGATTGCAGTTTCATGGAGAAACTCAGCTTCCGTTCTCTGCTTTGGGGAGCGGAAACCGATTCAGACCTCTTCTTAAATTGGCATTTGCTGTGAGAAGCAAAGAAGCCTGTCTGTGGTAGGCCACCTGTGGACAAGCCTCCCCCTCATGCTCTGGCAAGCTTGCATGATGGACAGTATGTCCGTGTATTCCAGTCCCCTAGGAGGTAAATTGCTTCCGGAATTTGCTGGTGATCTTCCGACCCAGACATTCTGTGTTCTACATCTCCCAATAGGATATTGCCGCGAGATCCTCTCTGGAGCTGAAAATATGCAATTGCTGTCCTGTTGCTCAACCGCAAGAGGACTAGACACCCTTGATTCTGTGTAGCAAGGTCAAAGTGATAAAAAAGGCTGCCTGACCTTCCAGCGCTTTCGAGACTACCTTCCTTGGCTAGCAATCTCTGCTTGCCTTGGCCGACAGACCCTCGCAGTGCGCTTTCCAGGGAGTCTTGCCGATAGGATTCATCACATTGATCCAGTAAGATGGTTCGTGACATCCTCAAGGTCTTTCCATCACCGCGGACCGCTATACATACTGTGTGACACTGACCATAGCTGTGCCGGATCCTGTTTCCTCCGTTGTTGTTGAAACTAGTACCGGTGCCCATGCACCCAAGGAATCATCGGTATGAATGACAACATTACGGCCAGGAGGCTGAGACACCTAGAAGTCGTCCAAGAAGTAGAGACATCTGATCTCAGAATTCTCCTTATGACCGTCACCGTCCTTTTCTGATGGAAGCAAAACAGAGGAACCAGTAGAGCCCCCACAAGCACTTTAACTGTTGGAAAGCAAAAGTTGGCCTTTTTTTTTTTTTTTTTTTTTTTAATGTAGAAAAGAATGACACCCAGGTAGTGGCGAATCTGGAGACCCTGTTCTCCAAGAGGAACTGACACGGCACTGAAACCTCTGTGAATATTCTTAGAGATATTCATAGGCTAAAATGTAGGCTGATAAAGCGGAGATGTGTCCAACCAATCGCCAAATTTACTTACTTTGGAATAAAAAAGAAAAGAAAAAATTTTGGGATGTAAGGCTAAGAATCCTGACGATCTAGCGAAAGCCTCCAGCCATCTGCTGCAAGCGAATGCTTCTCTCTAACCCCCGCGACCTACAAACAGGGATGGGAAGGAATCCTACAATCTCTCCTGTGAGATGGGACCAGGACAGCTCCCATCTGAGTCTGAAGTGTCTAAGTATTGTAACCGCCGTGGTTGCGGGGGATCTGGCAGCTCCGAGGGGGTGAAAAAAGTCCAGAGAAGGAACAGTGAGGAATCCACCGAAGTGACCGTGAGTGCCTATCCTCCAAGGATCTGCACAATCCACTGTCCAGTAACCCGTGATGCGTGCCCACTGGGACTTACCTTAAAAGTCTGGGCATGCGCCCGGTAAAAGGGTTTTGTGGGTACCTGCGGTA
Organism: Aquarana catesbeiana; assembly: GCF_042186555.1. NCBI lineage: Eukaryota > Metazoa > Chordata > Amphibia > Anura > Ranidae > Aquarana > Aquarana catesbeiana. The sequence goes on along the minus strand of NC_133326.1, from coordinate 379,810,014 downwards.
CAGCCAAAGATTTTCATTTATGGACCTTATGAAAGGTTGCCCCTAGAGGAGCGGAACCTAGCGGGAGAAACACATTTCTCCCTTTAATTATTATTATTCATTTTTAGTTATATATTTTTTTTTACTTTCCTGCTTTCTGTTATGGACCCTCCTCCTGTCACTTCCGACATGGCTGTCTCTGGTTTCATATCAAACAGAGATCTTGCACTATAAAGTGACTATTCCAATTTTGTTTCTAGGAAGCCAAACACAGCTCCGGGTCTCAACCATAGGGTACCCCTAGCCGTAACTGAGTATAGGATTGCCTTGGCCAGGCACCAGGTTGATACATGGCCAGGTCCCAAGATATCAGCCCTAAGGATTTCCTCCCCAACCATATCCTGGGAGCAGAAACCCAAAGTACCCGTCACCAAGGTAAGGGCCTCTGTTGAGTGGCAGGCCCTTCCCAGCCACCACCCTATTGAACAACAGCCGGTCCCACTGTGGGCATGGATTTCAGCGATGCTATATCCGCCTTGAATAAACCAGTTTCCTGATGGAAAAGTGACTGCTCATTGTAAATATGACTTTGTCTTTTAACCCATATAATGGTCTACTTGACTGCCTGGATACACAGTTCTCCAAAGAAAAACTGACAACAAGTAGCTCCAGATCTTCCTCTGGTGCAAGGGAGCTAAAATCATTTGAAGGCTGCGACCCCCTCCTCAAGAGTACTGAGAGGATGAGTGATCCATGAGGCAGGTTGTTCTGCTAGTGGCTAGACCCGCAACAAGGGGGCTGGCTAGCTAGAGTAATTACAGTGAGTTTAAAACAGAAGTTTTGTGCCACCTGATAAGTAATAAGGACATTCGGTATTACCTGTCAGCTGCAAACTTCAACTAGGCTGACTTCACTCACCAGCCTCCTGGGCATAGGCACTGTGCCACAGGTCCTGCAGGACTCTTGTTGGGGTGCTGGATCTGGGAAAGAAGAGCTAAGCCGTTTTCCTTAGAACCTCTCTCCTGAGTGGGAGCGGCATCCGAGCTATGCTTCTCTGAAGAACGTCCGCCTTTCTATGGCCTCTGGCTCTGGCCTTTGAGAGCGTGGGCGCGGAGCTGAAGCAAATCAAAGCAAACCGCATGAGAGGGCACTCCTTTCCTGAAAACTTACTGACACGGTGGTCCCCACCTAAGTGTTGAGGGTCTTTTGTATGGGTGGTGACTGATACTCGAATCATGGAGAAATGGGACGACCAGCTGAGAGACAGACAGCCGCAGAAAGACCGAGAAGAGGAAAAATAGATAAGGCAACAGCGACTTCGCTTCTCCCTCTATTAATGTATATCTAAATATATACATACACATATATATATATATATATATATACACACACACACACACACACACACACACACATCTACACACTCTCTCCTCCCCCCCCCCCCCTTTTTTTTTAAAGCAATATGCATGCATATATAAATACATGCACATAACGCTCCATATAACACCCCCCCCCCCCCACATACATACTAACCAACATATGAACATAAACATATATACACAAACATATACATCAACATATATACATACTGTAGAGGGTCAGCCTGTGGCAGGGTTGAGAAGGAGTTAATCGAAGAGGGCAGGTATTTCCCCTTCAGACCTGCTTATTGTCAGTTGGGCTGAAAGTCTCAGAGAGCTGTTTGAGTAGGAGAGAGAGAGACAGCAGCATGCTGTGTGAAAATGTCCATTGCTGGATGGTGTGCTGGGTGAGCTTAACCACAAAGACTGTAGCCCTGATTAGAGCCATGAACTATTGCCTATAAGCCTGTGTGCTGCTGAACTGTGAGCTGTACCTGTGTGCACAACCGTTTGACAAGACAAGTCTGTCTTATCTTATGTTTAGTTTGCCATTTTGCTGAATAAAGCCACTTATGTTTTAATGGACTGTCTCTGAGCCAGCTGTCCACCCCTCTGATCCCCTACAATACACATATCCATATCTCTCTATCTCTATAATATATATATATACACACACACATATATATATATACATACATATATATATATATACATACATATATATACACACACACACACACACACACACACACACACACACACACCCTGCCCCAAACCTATACATACACAACCTACAAACATAAGCTATACCTACAGCCGGCCTAGGACAGCAAAGGACAGAGAACCTGTCTAGGGAGAGTAATGTACCCAGACCAGTGCCACTGCGGGAGGAAAAGAACAGGAGGTGCAGAAAATGACAGGAGACAAACAAAGGCAAAGGTAAGAAGGATGCAAAGCTGGCCTCCCCAAACCCAACAAGCGTTGCAGACACCAACCTTAAAGGCAGATTTCATTCCTAAAGAGGAAAAACTGCTCAGCTCCATCGAGACCCACAGAAGGAGCTCCCAAGCTACTCTGGGGCTTTTAGCAGCCTGATACTGGGACTTCGTACTGGGAGAGGCTTAACCCAGCCGACAGCTGCCTGGAGGCAGAGGGGGGAACATAGTACTGCTTACTCTTCACTGGTGCGTGGAGGTATGAGGACAAAAAGAAGAATGGAGCAGGGCCTAACTGGCCTTTAATTTATGCTATTTCAGTGGTCCTGAGGGAGGGGAGAAAGGCGGAGCCTATCACTAGTATGCTGCCATGGTGGCATCAGGAAAAAGTTTTGCCTTTAGTTATACTTTAACATTAGTTTTTGCCCCATTCGCACTGAACAAATGTAAATGCCTTTCTCTGGGCAAATTGCTATGCAATTTTTTTTTTTTTATAAATACATCCCTTAATTTTTAAAATCCCATTCATTTTTGGCATCATGTAAATTACACATAAGCAACATGCAGCCTTAACAGGAACCGTACTAAAGTAGTGCCAATTCTTAAGTGCAGTATCACTGTGGTAATAACCAATTACAATTCAACCTGTTGCAGTCAGACTGGTACACATTGAATTAGAATTCAGTACAATGAGTTACTGAGATAAAGAACAAGAATGTTTTGTGGTGATAACAACTGGGCACCCCAGAAACTGAGTGAGAACACAGGTATGACATATTTTAAATAACAGGGCAGCTGTGAGCCCCCCCTCCCCCCAACTTGAGTAAACAGTTTGCTAAGGCAGGCCATAGACGGTGCAAATCTTTTTCCTGCAATGGCGGGTTGTAGGAAAGATATTTGCCCTATTCCCACATCAGCACAGTCAGTGCTGACAGGGGAATCCCTCATGCCAAGCCATTGTCTGCTCCCGGCCGGGGAAGAAAGTGATTATTGCTAGAGGCTGTAACGGCCGCTAGCGATAATCGCAACTGAATCCAGCAGGCTGGTTGTACCCGGTACATTCAGCCTGCCCACACACAGTTCGAATCTTGGCCGATTCCTGCAGAACTGGATGAGATTTGAACACTCTATGGCCGGCCTAAGAGTCTGGACACTTCGGAGTAGCAAAAACCATTTTGCTGGCCATTACTTAGATAACTAACAAACAAGGATTTGCTAAAGCTGTAAATAACGAACTGAATGCTTTATCAGAAAGTCTGTAACGGAACACTGCAGTATGTCAAAACTTGCTTATCATTCTCAATGTCTGTTAACAATAAACATCTGCCGAGATTATGAGCACTTCCCACTAAGGGAATTCGCCCATCGTAAAACTGTAAACCATTTTAGTTTTGCCACATTCTGAACCTCAAGGTATTTAAGGCCTGCAGTCCAGCAGAGTTACACACCCAAGTGTTGTTTTTCTTTCCTATAGCTATATGTGGTGATATTCTAAGATTGTAAGGTTTGCTGACGCAGAGAATAAAGTTAAGTCCAAATGAGCTGCCAGCATACACCCACAGATTTATGACTCCTATAAACTTCCTCTTTTTACTACTATTAAAAGCTAAGTCTGTGGTCACTTGGTGTGACTCAGTGTCCAATCACGGCTGATCACGATGTCAATAGGAAGAGCCGTTGATCGGCTTTTCCTCACTTGTGTCTGACAGACGCGAGTAGAGGAGAGCCGATCGGCGGCTCTCCTGACGGGGGGCTCTGCGCTGATTGTTTATGAGCGCAGCCCCCCTCAGATGACCACACTGGACCACCAGGGATCGCCACTAGAACCACCAGGGAAGGGGGCAACATGTGGATGGCCAGGTATGTACCCCATGGTCATCCACATGTGCCCAGTCAGTGCCCAAAAAATGGGCACTGATTGGCGCCATTATATTGCAGTGATGCCCAATGCCACCCTTAGGGGCATCAGTGCCACCAGTGTCATCAGTGCCACTCAGTGTCCATCGGTGCCACCTGTCAATGCCCATCTGTGCCCACCTATCAGTGCCCATCAGTGCCTATTCGTAACACCTATGAGTTTCACCCATAAGTACCCATCAGTGCCACCCATAAGTACCCATCAATGCCACCTACGAGTGCCCATCAGTGCCACATACCAGTGACACCTATCAGTGCCACCTATCAGTGCTCGTCAGTGTCACCTCATCGGTGCCCATCAGTGCCGCTGTATCAGTGCCCGTCAGTGCAGCCATATCAGTACCCGTCATTGAAGAAAACATACTTATTTACAAAAATTTTTAACAGAAACAAAGAAAAACTTGGTTTTTTTTCAAAATTTTCGGTCTTTTTTTATTTGTTGCGCAAAAAATAAAAACCGCAGAGGTGATCAAATACCACCAAAAGAAAGCTCTATTTGTGGGAACAAAATGATAAAAAAAATTGTTTGAGTACAGTGTAGCATGACCGCGCAATTGTCATTCAAATTGCGACAGTGCTGAAAGCTGAAAATTGGCCTGGGCGGGAAGGTGTCTAAGTGTCTGGTATTGAAGTGGTTAAGGATAAGAAAAAAAAGGGGGGGGGAGCACTGGACTGCACCAAAAGCAAATCAAAAACGCACCAAAAATGCGCATTCAAAAAAGTATCTGGAACGCATCCAGACTGCGTTTCTATGCTGTGAACTGGCTCTCTCTCACAAAATACTATGCACTTTAAAAACAGTGTAACTGAGGCTCTTAGTCATTGTTGTGTCACATGAGAGTGTCAGTGTTAAGACTATATGTATGTTTAAAGCTGAACTCCAGCAATTATATATATTGCACACCTATTTTGGAGCTTGACACAATGCAAGTATACTTCTAAGGGATGAAAAACACTGTAGTAGTTGGTGTTACTGCAGCGTTGGCCACAATACTCCGGGTCCTGCTCAGGTTCCCCACTGCATACTGACCATAGGGAGTCATTCGCTTGGCATCACCATTGTTCATTGAACTCTTTGTTTTTTTTTAATGAATACAGGGTGTTCTCTGATTGGACAAGGTGAACATCATGACATTACGACCCCTCTTCTCCACCTCGCCCAATCAGCAAATGGTGACAGTGCCACATGAGCGAACCTGTGCTCAGTGTGCAATGGGGCAGCCATTTGCACAGAACCTAGAAGATTGTGGATGGCAATGTAGTAGCCAATGCTGTATCTTGGCCTAGGCCAACAAGGCCCAGGCCTAGGGCAGCACTTAGCAGGGGGGGCAGCACAAAAAGTGTCTCCGTTGGCTTGCACTACCTTTTTAGTGCAGCGCCAGTCTTATGGGGTGCACTGGGCTGGGAGGCAAATCGGTCTGGCATCCCCATAAAGCGGCTGCACTGCTGCTGGTATTATCATACCGACAGGGACGCCATCAGGGGAGGACAGTCCATACATATGTAGGGGGCCCGGGCGGACCCCGACCAATGAGCTGTTGTGTGGAAGGTCAAGTTTTGACGGTCCTCTCAGCACAGTGGACCTCTCGCCTGAGTTCTTATCTACAGAGAGACAGATGCCATGACAGGAGGCTGAAACTGTCTGGAGAAAGTCAGCTGACAGGCACAGGCCCGTAGAGTGAAGGGGAAGGAGCTCTCCACTGTGTGAGGAGATACCATGTCGGGAGAGGTGCAGTGGAGACACGTGGAGGGAGCCAGGCAGACTGTAGGTACCGAGGCTGAAAAGAAAACCACACCAGTTGAGTGGAAATTGTAGGACAACTACATAGCTGCCATGGGGCTTTTAATCTGAGTAGTAGGGATGGTGTAGCTGCCAGGGAGACTGAGATGGTCAGCTACACTTAGGAGGTAGGTAGTAAGACTTTCCTGCAAACCTTTGGATGATCACAATCTAATTTTATATATATATATATATATATATATATATATATATATATATATATATATACACACTGTATATACTAGAAACCCCTGAGGGCTTTTGAGCTTGCAATGATGCATATGGCAGTTAAATATTAGGAAATCTTATGTATTTGCCTTTGGCAGAGGAGTTGTTATACAGTATATTATAGTGACTTACCATAGAAATCAGTTACTGGTAATCTATATAAGAGGTAGATGTTGATGTTTAAGCAGTAGATTATATAGCATGGGGTACCCAGGCCCCAGGGTAGAAGGAAAGCTACTCTGTTTGGGTGAAACTTGCATGGCACTTACCTAGCTGCCAAAGGGCTTTTAATCTAGGGATGGTGCAGACACAAGGGACACTGACATGGTCACCTATACCCAGCAGGTAGCTTTAGTCTGTATGGTGCGGAGAGCAGAGGAGTGTTCAGTTACTGTGTCTTCAGTGAGGCTTACACGCTGCTCCGACACTCGGGAGCAGATTTTATCAATGTCCTGTCTCATGAGACCCATTTCAAGTTGCACCGCCTCAATATTAGTCGTGAGTGAGACTTGACAAGTGGCTATGTCCGCCATAAAGCTTGGTGGGGGAGAGGTGCCCTCCAGCGTGTCCGTCTGCGATGCCATGTTGCTCTTTCATGGGCCGCAGGAGGCGGGATCTGTACCTCTTCAATCAGCGGGAATCTCAGCTGCTTTCCTCTACCAGGGGTTCCCTTGGAGGAGCAGCGTCTCATCTGGATAGAATCCACTCATGGCCAGATAGAATAGCGCCCAGGAGAAGGATAATAGCAGGGTCGGCCAGCAAAGCTCTGGAATATGCAGCCGCTCAGGTCGCCATCTTGGACACACCCCCTGGCAGGTAGGTAGTAGGACTCTCTTGCAATCCTTTGCTTGTGTAAGTTTACATATTAAGGAATCTTAACTTTATTTCTGTTAATTGCTAAAGAGAAAAAAAAAAAACTGATGGATTTGTTCCTGCCCCCAGTCCTTCCTTTGCTTAATGCCTGGACCACATACCTTCATAATTGTGCTATATGTTTTCAGCTGCACCACTGGCATGGTTATAGTCTCTTAGTCCTCACCATAAATTTAGCAGAAATTTGTGCTTAAAGTAGAACTATAGACAACACTTTTTTTTTCATTTTGGATAGAGTAAGGGAGGGTTATAGCCCCTGCCAGTGTATTTTTTGCCATCCCTGTCCAATTACAGAGATTTACATTAATTTCCTGCCCCATAGCCCAACAGTAAGGGAGAAGAAATATCTGAAAATTAAGGGAATCAATCAACTTCTATCATCCAGTTCACACACCCTATGTATGGCCTTCCCCAAACCCAAGTCATACGTCAGTCACCAGCCTCACTCCTATAGACTGGCCATACCTTATACAATTTTCCTTTAGATTTACCAAAACCCTATAATATGAGGTCAAATCAAAACACTTTAAATTTGTATGCAAATCAGGCAGGCCCTTGCAGTACATAGTTGAAGGTAAATCTAAAGGAAATTGAACAAGAAAATCGTTTAATGTATGGCTAGCTTTAAGTCAGTCATAGATGATTTGAATCTTGCTGAACCAGCCGAGGGTCAAACCATGTTTGGGCAGGCTGAATGTACCCAAGTTGATCAATCGAAGCAGTCCCCACTGGGAGAACACAGTGATTTTTACTAGCTGGGAGAACACAATGGCTCTGCGGGAAGGATTCCCCTGTCAACACTGTCTGTGTGGATGGGGGAAATCAAGCAAATTTATGGCCCCGTATTCCTCAGTCATTTATCATTCTACCTCTGTATTCTTTTTATCCAATCATGCTTTGTAGAAGTTGAATTGTTGCCTGTTTGATAAATGACCGATAAAATAATGTTAGAATAATATGTTGATCTTATGTTAATGTAGGTTTTACTTGCATATAAGCTGAGGTGCAAGGAGAACATGTGCAGATACTTATATAATTTACCAAGTTTATGAAGGAAAGAGATTACGTAAGAAGGGCAACTGACTGTGTTCTGAGGAGGGATAACAGGAGGTATGGAAGAGAGGGGAGGGCATATTACGAGACAAGGGTTTAGACGAGGAGTACACCTGATAACCATAAAATCTGGAAGAGGAATCTTGGATTGATGGATAATGAGAAAAGTTTTAAAGAAGAATGATAAAAGGTTCTGAGAAACACAGTAATACATACATTTATAGAAGCTAATACCTAGATCAGCTTGTATTTAAGATTAGTATGTTTTATCATGCTTCTACATAGCCAGTGAAGTAAATCAATGAAGGTATATATTTGTTCAGCTGTATCCACCTATTCTATAGGCTGGTTCTCTGGGCATATCCGATATACTTGAGGGATTTTTCCATAGAATTTTCTTGGAGATTGTTTTACGATGTAGTTACCAGGTCTTTTCTCAAAATTTACCAAGTGTTTAAGTTTAGGACCAACATGCAGAATGTGATAACACGTGTGCATAACCAATTTGTACACACATGCTGGGGCCAATTTAGACAGGTGCCAATTACGTTGTGCCTACCAGCATGTCTTTGGAGTGTGGGAGGAGACCAGAGTACCCAGAGGTAACCCGCGCAAACACAGGGAGAACATGCAAACTCCAGGCAGACTGTGTCCTGGCCAAAATTCAAACCAAGGACCCACTGCTGGAAGGCATAAGTGTTACCCATGGAGCCACTGTGATGCAAACCAATACATTCTGTTTCACTAAATATTTTACTGTAAATATATAGCAGCAAGAACACAAAGACACAAAAATGGCAAGTAAAATGTGCTTCTTCTTCTTCAAAAAAAAGCTATTTAGGGCAGGGCATATGATCTGAGCGCAAAATATTCCACAGCAGAGCATTTGCAAAGTGTCAGGATGTGAAAAAAACTAAACGCAGTAAAGATGAAAGCATGCATTGGGGTTTCATCATCCATATTGCTTCAATAGCAGGTAGCAGTGCAGCAACTGAATGGGGAACACAGAGCATGTTCAAGCATTAGCTCAGGAGCTGCCACTCACTGGGTAACTTCTTATCCACTGGTCTCTCTATCACTGTGGAGTCTGAGTTGCTACTGCTGCTACTGCCTGGAAAGAAAAAAAGATGGCCCCAAAAGACATAATGGAACATAACTCATGGTAAAACAAATGTCAAACACAGCAAATGTACACTGAAAACCTGATCATCATCTGCATGCATTTTACCAAAATGCGCAGACTGGAACTAAACAAAGATCCTCTTTACCTCTTTTTACTCATGCAAAACCTTCATCCCAAAAAGAAAAGAAAAAAACTGATAACGTGTGAGCAGGAGTTTGGCTTTTGGTAGTACATTTAACACTCCCCTCCTCCCAAACTGACAATGCTGCTGTCTGCTGTGTCCCCTGTCCTTCTTCATCCAGAGTGGGGGCAGTCTAATACAGGAGGCATGTTACTGGCCAGGTCACCAGGTGAAAACAGAGGGGAAAAAAGCCAAGAAAAGAAAACTGATGATCTAATCTAATTATTGGTAAGCTACAATATAATACATTTTTGGTTTTAGGTTTTATACCGTTCTAACAATATCCCAAATGTCACTTCCTACGTCAACTTCAGAAGTGACGGAATGTGTTGAATTGTTTTGTATGTGTTCTTTCTTTTCCAAGCATGCGTAGGCTTCCTCTTACGATTTTTTTTTTTTTTGGATGAAAACAGTACTTCTTAAACGAATATCGGACGTAGAGTTCACGTACAATTAAAATTTTATAGTCTGCACATCCAGCTTTTGTCGGACGAAAAATCGGAATTGGCTGTTGAAAGCACCATACTAACGATCCGAAAATCGAAATTTAACTTTAATTTTCTTATCGTGTGTATGGGCCTTTGGCCTATTCTATCTACACTGAAAAAGAAAAGATGTCTATACTTACCTATTCTGAAGCCGCTCCAGTTCAGTCAATGCATGGGTTTTATTGCAGAGGAGAGACAGCGACAACGGCTGTAGAGTCTGGGTGGTGATGTCACCCATAGGCCTACTTTGGGGCAGTTGCTGACGGCTGTCCCACTCTGTGCTGAAGCTGGCCATGTGACTGGACCGGAACCGCTTCATACTAGGCAAGTATAGACCCCCTTTTTTTTTATTTTACAGGGTAGATAGAACAGTCTTAAAGTGAGTGTAAGGGTTCATTTTTTTTTTTTTTTTTAAATGACAAACATATCATACTTACCTCCACTGTGCAGCTCGTTTTGCACAGAGTGGCCATGAACTTGCTCTTCTGGGGTCCCCCTGGCGGCTCCTTCCCACATCAGATAACCCCCTCGGGGAAATGCTTCCCGGAGCAGATTCGCTTGCGGGTGCGCTCCTGAGTCCAGCATTCGGCGGCCATAGCCGCCGAATGCATGACTCGGCTCCACGTCATTGGATTTGATTGACAGCAGCGGGAGCCAATAGCTATAATCTATAAACTGAAGGACTTATGAATACATGATTGTGGAATTAATCATCTCAGTTTCCATTATTTCTTATGGGGAAATTTGCTTTGATATACGAGTGCTTTGGATTACAAGCATGTTTCCGGAACGAGTCCTCGCAATCCTAGCTATTACTGTACTTTGGAATGTCTACTTTCCAAAAAGGGGTCATTTGGGGGGTATTTCTACTTTCCTGGCTTGATAGTGTCTCAAGAAATGAGATAGGCCGTCAGTACATCAGGTGTGATCAATTTTCAGTGATTGGCACCATAGATTATAGACTCTACAATTTTCACACAGACGAAATAATATACACTGATTTGGGTTATTTTTACTGAAGATATGTAGCCGTATAAAATTTTAGACAAAACGTATGAAGAAAAATTACAAATTTGCCAAATTTTATAACAAAAATGAAGAAAATGCATTTTTTTCAAAATGTCAGTTTTTTTAATTTATAAAAAATAAAAATAAAAAACCCAGTGGTGATTAAATACCACCAAAAGAAAGCTCTATTTGTGTGAAAAAAAAGACAAAAAATTCATATGGGTACAGTGTTGCATGACTGAGTTAATTGTCATATAAAATGTGAAAGCACTGAAAGCTGGAAATTGGTCTGGTCAGGACTCAGGAAGGGGGTTTAAGTGCCCAGTGGGCAAGTGGTTAACCACTTAAATACCAGGCACTTAACCCCCTACCTGCCCAAGCAAATTTTCAGCTTTCAGCGCTGCCACTTTTTAAATGACAATTGCGCGGTCATGCTACACTGTACCCAAACAACATTTTTATCATTTTCTTCCCACAAATAGAGCTTTATTTTGGTGGTATTTCATTACCTCTGCGGTTTTTATGTTTTGCTAAACGAATAAAGACCAAAAATTTGGAAAAAAAAAAAAAAAAAAAAGTTTTTTTTTTGTTTCTGTTATAAAATTTTGTAAAAAAGTACGTTTTCTCCTTTATTGATGGGCACTGATAAGGCGGCACCGATGAGGTGGCATTGATATGCAGCACTGATGGCCACTCATAGGTAGCACTGGTGGGCGACACTGATGGGGTACTTATGGGTGGCACTGCCGGGCATTGATAGATTGCACTGATAGGCATCACTCGCAGGCATTTTTAATGGGCACTGATTGGCAGCTGCCTGATTGGCATACCTGGTGGTCCTGTGTGGTGGCCATCCCTGGTGGTCCTGGGCGGGCATCCGCGGGGGGCTGCGCTGATAAACAATCAGCACAGACCCCCCTGACAGGAGAGCCAACGATCGGCTCTCCTCTACTCGCGTCTGTCAGACGCAAGTGAAGAAAAGCCGATAAATGGCTCTTCCGGTTTACATCGTGATCAGCCGTGATTGGACACGGCTGATCACGTGGTAAAGAGCCTCCATTAGAGGCTCTTTACCGAGATCGGTGATGCGGTGTGTCAGACTACCAATCGCTGCGGCTTATCCTGCTGCCCACCACCCAGCCGTCATTTTGCTATAGGCCGGGCGGAAAGTGGTTAAAGTGGAACTTCACTCTCTCAATCAACATTGACCATTTTTAATCCTTATGCTACTAGATTAGTAAATAGGTAGGAATGTATATTATATTTACTTGTTTTAAACTATTTTGTTTATCATTTTGTTAGTTACTTCCTGGTTTCTTGCCTAGGCAAATTATGTCATACATCCCAGGAGTCTTATGGAGGGGAGGGGGGGTTTTCTCAGTTAAGCACACCCTCCAGCTTGTATGCCTGAACTAAGGGCAGATGGGTTCCAGAAAGTCAATGCTACATGAATCATCTGCCCTTACTCAAGATGGATAAGTCCAGAAATGCTAAGTGGTGTTTTTTTAAAGTGATTTCTCAGTAAAATAAAGCATGGAGATATGGATGAATGGGGGATTGTTATTTGAATAACAAAAAGGAATTAAATAGCGTTTTTCTTTGTGGTGCGCAGATGCAGTGTAGTTTCACTTTAAATCAACTTCTATGCCCCCTACCGTCAACTATCTTTGTTGCACTAAACTACACATCGCATGGAACATTTTAAACTATATAATTACTTTCTTCTACAAAATGCAAAGCACAAAAATGAGACGGGCTGTATAATTTTAAAAAGGGACCTTATTTCAAAGGGAGATATTTCAAATAATTTTAAACAAGAAATATTTTAATACTAAAATTATATTAAAAAATAAATATTACATTCATTGAGAACCTCTTTAAAACAAAACTATTATTACAAATTTGTGATAAAACATTGTAAATCAAAATCACTGTTCAAACCATAAGGCACCGAAGTATTAATGTCATGTATTCCCATAATAATTATAAGTGGATGTCCAGAGCACTCCCCCCCTCCTTACATCAGATGTCAACAGCTCCCCACCACCCAAAGTCAAGCGTCCCCCACATCACAGTGCACCCTCTTACCTTTTGCTGCTGCTGGGAAGAAGCTAGGGACAGAGCTGGGAAGCAGAAAGTGCAGGGTCTTTAAGAGGACCAGGAGGAGGAATGGAGTCAGCTGCTGGAGTCTTATGAATGCTGAGCTCAGGGGATGTGGAAACAAGGGGGTGCTGCAGCTGCACAGGGAGGCGCAGGATCTGTAGGAGTTGTTCTGTCTTCTCTGCTGCTGAGACGGGGGGCAGAAAAGCCTCTCTGCAACAGCATGGAGAAGCGCGAGATCTGGATGAGGAGTTCTGTCCTCATCTCTGCTGCCAACTACTGGAGACAGGGTGGGGTGGAAACGAGGGGGGTGCTGAATCTGCAGGAGAGGTGCGAGGGTCATATGGAATGGCCTGGAGGGCCAGATTCAGCTCGCAGGCCTTTCGTTTAACACATATGCCATAGATGATCAATCCCTTCGGGTCCCAATTGTGGAAATCATGGAAATGTCTTGAGACACTGTGCTTACTGAATCCTTTTTTTATATTGTTAATATGCAAAAAAGCAGTGTCTCAAGACTTTTTCTGCAATTTCCCGATTATGATCTGAAGAGATCTATCTTCTATGGGATAGATAAAATTACCAGTAATTGGAGGGGTTCCAATCTCAAAAAAGAAAGATCACAAAATGAAACCTGGTAGATAACTTAATACTTAATACTTTAGTGACTGATGGTTTGAACACTGATTGTTTGATTTAAATTGCTTTATCACAAAATTTTAGTAATAATTTTGTTTGAAAGAGGTTCTCATTTAATATATAGTGTCATTTTTAGTATGTAGTATATATAATTTTTGTATCCAAATATTTATTATATTTAGTTTTATACAGGCAGTCACCGGGTTACAAACAAGGCTTGTTCTTAAAGTGGATGTAAACCTGATTCATGAAATTTGACCTAAGCACATATATATCTGTAGTGTTTTCTTTTTTCTCTCCAAAGCCCTAAGTCCAGTGTCTTTCTGCTGTTCCATTCTTCTGTTATCAGCATGATAACTACTGACAAGATCTCGACACAGGAGATAAAACCAGCCTGAAATTTGTGCCAGGGTGGGTGCTATAAATAGATAAGCAGAGCGCTGGTCTATTCACAGCACAGCTCTGCACATTCCTTCCTTCCTTCTTTTGCCTAAGTGGGGGGGGAGTGAATTTCCTCCAAACAGCACACACACAGTGTATGCCAAGAATCCACACCCAGTGCTGAAAAGGAAAATCTCTAACACAATGTGCACTTTCTAAAGAATACAGCAAGCTGAAGGCAGCAGATATATCTGTAAAACTTATGTAGGAGGATTTGTTTCATCTCCATGTATCTGAGTCTGTTAACTTTACTGGGTATATGTGAGGGTTTACATCCACTTTAAGTTGAATTTGTATGTAAGTCAGAACAGGTACATTTTTTTTTTTAAGTGTAGCTCCAGCCAAAAAAAAAAAAAAAAAGGTTTATGTTTTTTTGGATAGCATAGGAAAGGGTTAACACCCCTGTAACATTTGTTTTGCTGTCTGTGTACCTGTTGAGAAGATTTAAACCTCCATTTCTGTCCCTATGACACTTGGATTTTAAAAATGTTGTGTTGTTGTGGAAACAAGGATTGGTGATAAAGCTTTTCCCTTCCTAGGAGGTAGATTTCCTCTCACTTCCTGTTGTCTCCTTCCATTTGTAGGTATGAGTCATTTGTAAGTCAGATGTTTGTAACTCAAGGACTCCCTGTATAGTTTTAAATTATTTGAACTATCCCCTTTAAAAGGCCCCGTTTTAAATTATAATGTCCATCTTATTTTGGTACTTTGCATTGTATAGAAACGAGTGATCTTAGGCAAGGCAATTTTTTTTTCTTTTATGCAAGTGCACATTTTTTTTTTCTTTTATTGGAAAAATTTTATACACATACATGACACAAATGTGCACATTAATTCTCTACATCATTCATTTATATGTAGCTCTTGCCTGAGAACACCCTTCCCCACCCAACCTCCCTCCCCGATCTGTTATCCTTGTTGCCTTTCTGCTTTAGCCTGTTTCTATCATTCCCTGTGAATATTTTTCAGACATTTTGAAAGCATTCCATTTTGCCCAGGTAGCACTGTAACCTTTAGTCCGTCCCTGCTCAGCACTGCATAGGTAATCCATATTACTGATGTATTCCACTCTCTGTAACCACTCTTTTATAGTTGGCTTCCTAGGACACAGCCATTTTTTTGGGATAAGACCTTTTGTAGCGTTGAGCAGGGACGGAACCAAAAGTTTTTTTATATTGTTTCGGTGTTTTAGTTGTCCTATGAAATAGACAACTCCAGGGGTGTTGTGGGATCTTTTCCCCTGTTATCGTATCCGTGTATTCTAGTATTCCCTGCCAGTATTCTTTTATCTGAGGGCAATCCCATCATATATGCATTGTTGTTCCTAATTGATTACAATTCCTCCAGAACTGTGGGGAGTAATTTGGCTGAGATTTATTAATCCTCACTGGTGTCAAATGCCAACGCACCATACATTTATAGTTTGCCTCTATCAAGGTTATGACCGTTGCATAATTGTGTACTGCACCAGCCATTTGTGTTTTCTCTAATTTTTTTGCCCATGTCGTGTTCCCATTTTTCTATGAATGGTGGGGGCTCATGTCCTAAGTCTGTTAATATTTCATATATTTGGGATATTCCGTGTTTTACCAGTATTTTTTTGTTACAGAGCTTTTCGATTGGGGTTATTTCTTTCTCATCTCTAATTTTTTTGAGGGATTGTACTTACCAAGTGTTTTATTTGTAGGTATTCCCAGTCATTTAAATTATACCACCCATGTGTACTCATTAGGTCCTGCTTTGTCATAATTTTTCCGTGAGTTGTGATGTCCTTTAATTGTGCGCTCCCCAGTTGTTTTCCCATCTGTGCCCCGTTCCCCGGAATAAAAAAATTTGTAAAGGGGAATTGTATTTCCATTTTTCTTCTTGGTGCAATGTATCCCATATTTTAAGTACTGTTTTGGTTAACTCGTGTGTATTTGTGCTGTGTGTTCTAAATTTCGGTGGGATCCAAATAATTTTTTGAAGTTTTGTCGCGTAGAGAGTGTGTCTTCCATTTTCACCCAATTCTTATTAGTGTTTATATTTGCCATTCAACTAATCTTGCTAATATAATCCCCTTATAATACCTTTTTACATCCGGGCATGCCATCCCCCATTTTTTTTTCCTGGTTAGCAAATTATTGTTTACCCTGGCTTTTTTATTCTGCCATGCATACTTCAAAATTGTTGTTTTTATTATTTAAAAAAAAACTTGATGGTATTTCTAATCGGGAGCATCTGGAATTTATATGTTATTTTTGGTAATATCACCATTTTATTCTACCTATCCATGAGATTGGTCTCCTCGCATTTTTTATCTCTAATTTAATTTCATTGAGTAATGGGATATAGTTGGCCTGATATAGCTTTTCTATAGTGGGGGTTAATTTAATTCCTAGGTATGTTATTTCTTTTTTTTTCCCAGGTGAAAGGGAATTCTTGTAATCATTTTTCCTCTTTTTTTATCTAGGCCGAGACTCAGTATTACTGTTTTTATGGGGTTGATCATAAAGTTCGTGAGCTCACCATATTCTTTCTTTTTCCTCCTCTCCGACTTTTACTCCACCTATGTCTAAATTGCTTCGTATTTTTCTTAGTAATGGTTCTAGTGCTATTACATACAGGAGCGGTGAGAGCGGGCACTCCTACCTAGTACCGTTAAACATCTCAAAGGCAGACGACATACTCCCGTTGACCCCCACCCTGGCCGTGGGATGTTTATATAAGTTGCCGATCCATCTCACGATTCTTGGTCCCAACCCTATACTCTAGAGTGCTTCCATCATGAATACCCAATCGACTCGATCGAATGCCTTTTTGGCATCGATCGATATTAAAATCATTGGGGGCCGCTCCTTTTCTTTTTTCATTAATAGAATAGTTGTTATACTATTATCCCTGTCCTCTCTTCCTGGTACAAAGCCGGATTGGTCAACATTTATGAGGTCTGGCATGAAGTTTTTTAATCTTGATGCCAGCATATAGTTGTGTCAGCGTTTAATAACACTATGGGCTGATAACTAGAACAAATAGTTCTGTCCTTCCCTGCTTTTGGTATAACTGATATATTTGCAAGGAGAGATTCCCTTCTTATTTCATCATTTTCACCTATTCTATTAAAATAATTACATAGTTCTGGGACTAATTGTTCTTTAAATCTTTTGTAGTATTTAATTGAGAACCCATCTGAGCCTGGGCTTTCCCCCCCTGGTGTTTCCTTTAGAGCTTGATAAATTTCCTCTTGAGTAATAGGTTCCTCCAATAGTTCTGAGCTTTCTGTTATTTTTGGTAGGTTAACTTCCGCTAGGTATTCCTGTATTTTAGATTTTCTGATCTCTTCCTCTTGTTGTGTCTCCGTGCTTCTAATTGCATATAATGCACTATAATATGTTTTAAAAGCGTTTGCGATATCAGTTGTTTTATATTTCAATTCCCCCTTCTCATTTTTTATCTTTTCGATATAATTTAAAGGTTTTTTTTCCTTTGCTATTTTTGCTAAGTATATCCCCGGCTTATTCCCCCACATGTACCTTTCTTTCGCCACATTTTTAAATAGTTTTCTAGTTTCCTGTTCCATAATATCATTTAGCTGGGCCCTTTTTATAACAATCTTCTGTTGTGTTTCTCTGTCAAGTTGTGTTTTATGTTTTAATTCCAACTCCAGCAGTTCCTTTATTACATTTTTCATTCTCTCTTCTTCTTCTTTCTCCCTGCTCCTATGGAAATCAATTTTCCCCTGATGTAGGCATTATGGACCTCCCAGATTGTTGCCTTTGAGACATCGGGTGTATCGTTTATACTAAAATATTGTTCGATCTCAGTCTTTATTATTTTTCCTATTTCTTCATCATCTATAAGGTCTTCATTCAATCTCCATGAGCCTTTTCTCTGTTCTACTTCACTGAATCTTATCTTTACTGTCGCCGAAGCATGATTGGAGAGAGAGATTATTTCAATCGCTGCTTCCATAACCTGCTCCAGCGTTTCGTGATCTAGTAAGATTTAATCTAATCTCAAGTACGTGTCGTGCACCATTGAGTAACATGTATAGTCTTTTTTTCTGAGTATAGTGTTCTCCATACGTCAACTGCTGACTGTACAGTTTTTTTTTTACCAGTTTTAGTTGTTTATTTTCACGATTCGGTGCACGAGATGTACTGTCCAACTCTTGATCTATTGAAAAATTAAAGTCTCTTGCTAAAATTAAATGACGTTGTTTGAAGTCTGTTAGAATATTAAGAATCCCTTTTAGATATTTTTGGGGGCGTTTATTGGGGCAATATACGTTTGCTAACATGTACCTTTCACTTTGGAGAGTTCCTCTGAGGAACAGGAAGCAACCATCTGGGTCGACTTTCCTTTCTTCCAAGGTGGAACTGATGTTTTTTGCTATTCCAATAGCAACTCCTTTTGCTCTCTTATTTGGGGAGTCAGCATAATACCAAGTTGGAATCGCACATGATTACAATTTAATATTTGAGTCCAGTGCTATATGCATCTCCTGTAGGAAGATCTACAAGTGCAGATCTACAATCTGCAAGTGCACATTTTTTAATGTTTTTAGGTTGTTGGAATAAAGAATATTGCACAAAAGGTCTTCTCCTTTTGCTGCTCATTTTTGGCATGCTCAGCATGGTTCTGGAGGTGAATCAGTTTACAGGAACCTAATTGGGGTAGTGAGAAGGACCAACCTAGAAGGTTACCTGAAAGAATTGTACAAATATGTTCTGGACACACTTATTAAATGAAGGAGTCACAGCGTTTACGGTGAGTGTGAACTTTGGGTTGGAGCACATTGTGGAATCATGGAAGAGGTGTTCTGTAGTTTACAGTACACATTTATTTAAATGGAAAAAGCACTATTTTAAGAGCACAGGATTTATGAAAGACTTTTTAATGAAATGAACACTGTTTGCAGAAAGTTTATATTTATTTTTATTGCTTTTAGTTTAACCTCCTTAGCGGTAATCCCGATTGTGGGTGAATTTTCCATACCAAAAGCGGTAACCCCGAGCCACACTCGGGATCGCATCGCAGGATCCAGGCAAAGTTACTTACCTTGTCCCCAGGATCCTATGAGGTCTCCCCGCTGTGTGTGCGAGTCGTGTCCTCCGCCGGATCTATCACAGTACCGGGCTCCGTTCCCTGCGAGCGTTGCTACACACCAGGATGGAGCACAGCTCCAAATTCAAAAAGTGAAAAACACATTACACATACAGTACACTGTAATCTTACAGATTACATTACTGTATCACATTATTTCACCTCCCTTTTGTCCCTAGTGGTTTGTCCAGTGCCCTGCATGCAGTTTTATATTATATATACTGTTCTTTATGCCTGGAAACTTGAGATTGTCCATAGCAACCAAAAAGTGTCCCTTTACATCAAAAAGTGGTTTTAGACCAGCTAGAAAACAGAGATAATAAATTAGAATCACTTGCAGAATTGAGCGATAGTGATTCATGGGGAAATTCGTCATCAAACACTGAAAGTAACAACAGCGACAATTCTGCAACTGAGCAAATTTCAGTGTTTTTGATTTGATTACATTGAATAATTTATTATTTGTTATAATTATTTATAGTTATTTATCATATTATAATTTATTATTTCGTGTTTCAAACTTTACCATACCCGGGCTGTGTACTAGACTCTTGTTTGGACAGACTTAAGTGCGTTATTCCTAAGAATTACAGGCCTAAAATATAAAACGCCAAATTTCCATGCAAAACATTGTACTGCTTTAAGCATCAAAAATCTGACATAATCATACCACCAGGGAGGTTAGTACTAAAGCGCTGATTGTTTTAGATTGTCACCAAAGCATATTCATCACGTTTATGGTCATCTTCATTGTTTATAGTGTTTATGAGGGTTGCACTTTAAAGTAAAAAAAAAAAAAAGCACAGTTTGGGTGTGAGTAGCTTTTTAAATAATTTATAAAATGTTTCCCATTGGAAAGCACAGGATCCATATTATTGCTATACATTAGACAAAAAGCTCATCTAGGAGCAGCAAATGATGGAAATTGTTAGATATTATTAAGATCACATCAATTTGCTTAGTCACATCAAATTTTATCAGATCAATCAATTTAAACTGAAAAAGGAAAGATTTAATCAGCAGACCATTATTGTTTCATTAAAACTGAAACTTCTGTTTCATGATAAAATTAAGATGAGATAAAGTAAGAAGACAAAGTTATTGTGCAGAAGTTACACACCTAGCGGCATCTCCTAGTCTGCATACAAATACTTTAAAACATTATATGTCAAATAAATTTTCTGCAAACAAACGATGATGATTAATTTACATTTGGCATCTGTTATATAATTAACCAATAGCCGACCAGCCGCCGTCATACTGCGGCAGGTTGGCTCTCCTGGACAAATCGCCGTAGGTATACAATCAGGCGCGCGGGCGCCTAGGGGGCGCACCCGTGGTGATCGGATTCGCTTCAGAACCGATTAGTCCCCAGGCCCAGGCCAATGATTTCTGGCCTGGACTTGGTGATCGGTTCTGGCGAATGAGAGACTGTCCTCAGCCTGTAAGTGTAAACACAGGCAGAGCAAATTATGTCATCTCCCCTCGTGGAGCTCTTTTCCGTTCCAGAGAGAGGACATCTAACCATGAGTTGCACAACACTACATTAACACCAGTACACATAGGTGTACGCTTGTCACCCCTTGATCACCCCCCCCCCCCCGTTAACCCCTTCACTCCCTGTCACAGTGTCACCAATTGCAGTTTTCACTGATCACTGCATTGGTGACTAATAAGTGTTAGGGCAGTTTGTAGTAGGCCACAGTAGGTCTAGGGCACCCCCCAATAAAGGTTTAATCCCTTGATCGCCCCCGAGTTAACCCTTTCACCAGTGTCACTAATACAGTGTATAGATCTATATTCTGATCGCCGCATTAGTGTCACGGGTTAGCCGGTTAGTTTCACTGTCAGCCTTTTATAGTGTCAGGGTACCCACATATATTACCGAATAAAGGTTTTTAACCTCTTGATCACCCACCCAGTTAACCCTTTCACCCCATCCCAGTGATCACCATATTAGTGTCACTGGTGACGCTGGTTAGTTAGTTATTTTTTTATAGCGTCACGGCACCCGCCATATATTACCTAAGAGAGGTTTAACCGCCTTATCACCCGACGGGCGACATCAATTTTTCAGTTTTAGCGTCAGTTAGGGTCCGCGTCGCCCCAGGCAGCCTTAGATTAGTGCCAGTAGCACATGTACCATACACCTCCCTTAGTAGTAGAGTGATGGATCAATATCTTTGATCTGATCAGAACTAGATTAGCATCCCCAGTAGTTTAGGGTTCCCAAAAACGCAGCGTTAGTGGGATCAGCCCAGATACCTGCTAGCACCTGGGTTTAGCCCCTCCGCCCAGCCCAGCCCACCCAAGTGCAGTATCAAATCGAACACTGTCACTTACAAAACACTAAAACACATAACTGCCGCATTTGCAGAGTCAGGCCTGATCCCTGCGAATGCAAACAGTTTTATTTTGTAGCGTTTGAAGCAGTCGCTGACAATTAGGTGCTCTTTTTGCCTGCGAGTCTCACTAGTTGTACCAGTAAATCTAGAGGCAACAATATCAAATCGAAGGTACACTAGTGAAGAGGCCTATACGTTTCTGAGCATGACAGATGAGAGTGAAGAGGAAGTCACCCATCTGTCAGATTCAGGCTCAGAATACGAACCTGTAGACAGCAGCGGCACCCTGACAGATGGCAGGGACCACTTCTTCATCGTCAGAGCTAGGGTCAGGTGTACCCAACCCCGTTCTTCTTCTTCTGTTGAGGTGCAAGAACTGCAGGGCTCTCATATGGAGCAGAGAGCCAGTACTAGTGCCACTCATCCTTCTAGTGAACTGGCAAGCACCAGCGGCCTAGTACATCCTGGTCGTAGTCAAACCAGCACTGCAGTATTACATGGTGACGTGGCGAGTCCCATAAGTGCAGGTCAAGCTGGTGCGGTGGCTAGCACAAGTAGTGTCCCGCAGGCACCAAGAAGGCAAACACAGGCCCGTTGAGCCCATAGTGCCCTTCCTGCTGTATTTGCCAATCCTAATTGGGAGCCCACCACTTCTGCAGCATCCGTACTTCCCCCATTCACTGGCCAACCCGGAATTCAGGTGGAAACAGTTGATTTTACGTCACTTGATTTTTAGTCACTGTTTTTCATGGAAGATCTCTATAGATCTATTGTGGACCAAAGCAATTTGTATGCTGGTCAATTCATTGCCGCTAATCCCCAGTTGACCCTTGCCAGAGATTAGAAACCTAATACGGTTTCAGAATTTAAAACCTTCCTGGGCCTATCCCTCCTCATGGGCATAACTAAAAAGAGTGAGTTGCGGTCATATTGGTCCACTGACCCAATTCCCCATATGCCCATGTTCTCTGCATCCATGACCAGCGCTAGATACGAGCAGATCTTGCGATTTATGCACTTCAACGACAATTAACTCTGTCATCCTCGGGGTGAACCAGATTTAATCAGCTCTACAAAATTCGGCCCCTCGTAAACCACTTCAACAATAGTTTGCAGCCTTGTTTACTCCCGATCAAGTTGTCCGTGTTGATGAGTTCCCGATTAACAAGCGTGCCAGATGCAGGGTCAAGTTGTATAAGCTCTGTGACAGGGCAACAGGCTATACATATTGTTTTATGGTTTAGGAAGGAAAAGATAGTCACGTGGACCCCAAGAACTGCCCAGATTACATAGGGAGCGCTGGTAAGATTGTGTGGGACTTGGTGTCACCCTTATTTGGAAAGGGGTACCATTTGTACGTGGACAATTAATACACAAGTCTGCCACTTTTTAGTCACCTTTTTGATTGTGGAATTGGCGCAAGTGGCACCTTGGGATCTAATCGCGGGGGCTTACCCCAGCGGCTTGTAGATTCCAGTCTTAGGCTGGGGGAGAGAGCCTGCTTGAGATGTATTAATTTGCTTGCAGTAAAGTGGAGGGATTCACGGAATGTTTTTGTTCTGTCCTCCCTTCATGCAGATATGACAGTCCAAATTCCAACAGTGACTGGTGTTGTGGAGAAGCCCCTCTGTGTCCACGAATGCAACCTTAATATGGGAGGGGTGGACCTCAATGACTAGCTAATGGCGCCGTACTTAACTGCCCGTAGAGCCAGATGCTGGTACAAAAAAAGTGTCTGTATACCTGTTTCAATTGGCTCTGCTGAATGCTTATGTGCTATACAAGGCATCAGTACAAACTGGATCATTTCTTAAATTACAGGAAGAGGTCATCACAGCCTTCAATTTCCAGATGGTGCTGTGCCCCAACTTCCCAATGCAAATGCAGTGAGCCGGATGCATGAGAGGCATTTTCCGTATGTCCTCCGTGGCACTCCTACCCAACAAACACCCCCCCAAAAGATGACACGTCTATAGGAAACGCAGATACAGGCATGACACCAGCTTTTATTGTCCCTCCTGTCCTGACCAACCTGGTCTCTGCATCGGTGAATGTTTCCAACGCTACCACTCATTAGTGGAGTATTAGCGTAGGGTACAGCACTGCACAGTCATAGAACACACTTTCACAGGGTCTCCAAAGATGCCATCGCATTTTGAGAGACAAAACCTGCAACCGTTACAAAAAAAAAAAAAAAAAAATTATATCATCATCTTGTTCTCTCTCTCTATTGTTCTGCTGATTTACTGTATTTTATGCTTACCTGCAAGGATTTATTGTTACTATGTTTTATCGTGTTTGCTTTGCAGGTATGTAATTCTTTTATACTTTACTGTTTACTGTGTTTTATTGTTAATCACTATTTTCTTTGTAGGTACGCCATTCAACTGTAGCACTGATTTATCTATCTTGACAGCAACAGCATTTGCTCTCACGATACGTAAATCAGCGACTCCAGCACTGTAGGAGGCGATTTCACCACCACAGTTTAAAAAAAAAAAAAAGAGCATATATGCTGAAGCAGGGGCAGGGATGGAGGGGCGATTTGCCCCATGCTTCGGCATATATTTTTTACTATTTTTTTTGCACAAATTGCAATAAAAAAAAAAAAAATAGGATTTTTATAACACCTTACCTGTAAAATCCTTTTCTTTTGAAGTACATCACGGGACACAGACCCATAGTAATTACTATTTGGGGTTATAGTCCACCTTCAGGTGCTGGACACTGGCACACCCTAAACAGCAAGTTGCCTCCCTATATAACCCCTCCCATACCAGTATACTAGAAAGAGGGGCGGGACCTCCGTGCCCCGTGATGTACTTCAAAAGAAAAGGATTTTACATGTAAGCTGGTATAAAAATCCTATTTTCTTTAATCGTACATCACGTGACACAGAGCCATAGTAATTACTATGTGGGATGTCCCAGAGCAATGCAAACTGAGGGGAGGGAGACAACAAAAGTAGGGCACCATGAGATCAGAGGACTTATACTGCTGCCTGCAGTACACTGCGCCCAAAGGCGACATCCTCATGTCTTTTTATATCCACCTGATAGAATCTGGTAAATGTATGGATTGAAGACCAAGTTGCGGCCTTGCAGATTTGAGCCATGGAGGCTTGGTGATGCACTGCCCACGAAGCACTAACAGCCCTAGAGGAGTGCGTTTTGATTTGAGGGTAGAAACTACCTCTTTAAACCATAAGCTAGAACGATTACTTGTCGAATCCATTTAGAATAGTAGATTTCCATGCTGCCTATCCTCTTTTAGGACCTTCAGGCAATACGAACAAAATATCCATTTTCCGAATCTCAGCAGTCGTCTAAGTAGACTGCTCTCACCACATCAAGAGAATATAGTGATTTTTCTTCCATAAAACAGGGTTCTGAAAAAAATGAAGAATGAATAATATCCTGGTTTAGATAAAAACCTAATACTACCTTTGGTAAAAAGTTAGGATGAGAACGCCATACTACCTTATCCTTGTGAACAATAATAATATGGCTCTTTACAAGAAAAGGCAGCCAATTCTGATACCCTTCTTGCAGCAGAAATGTTTATCAGAAAAAATTGTTTCCTTGTCAAAAAAAGTACCAAGGGAATATATTGGTCCAAAAAAAGGCTGTTTTGTAATGCCGCCAAAAACTAAATTCAAGTTCCAAGGGTTCAGGGGTGACCTAACCGAGGATTAAGCCGTGTTACCCCAAGATAGGATATGATTCACCTTTCTCTGGGCTGCACAACTTCTTGTGCTCCCTTGGTGATTAATATAGGCCATTGCTGTGGCATAGTCAGATTGAATCCTGGCAAGACAATACTGTAAACTGACAGTTCAGGCCCTCAGAATCAAGTGCTCTGCCTGAATTTCTAGAATGATAACGGGCAAAGTCATTTCTGATCTGGGCCACTTCCATGGTAACTGAAGGAAGGATTTCCCCCTTTGCAGATTTTTGGATATTAACCATAAACCGAGGCTCCGGTGTACCCAGCCTACAGTACCTGGTATTTCCAGTTGGTCCATCCGGGTGTTAACCAGGCCCGACCCTGCTTAGCCTCCAAGATCAGACGAGATCGGGCACTTTCAGGGTGATGTGGCCGTAGGCTTTGGAGTCAGACACATTGGGAATCTAGAGCTTGAACCTTTTGTTCCAAGCCGATAGGACAATGTTTTGCAGCAGTCTCGAATGAAACTGAGCATAAGGAAATGCCTTGAATGAAGCCACCATCTTTCCCAACAACCTCATGCAAAGTTGAATAGAAGAATTAATCTTGCTTCTACCACCTAAATCAGTTCTTTAATGGCGCTGATCTTTGCCTGGGGCAAGAATACCCTTTTCTGGGTGTACCTATGATCAGACCCAAGTATCTTAGACCGTTTCATGTTTTTAAAGAAGATTTCTCCTAGGCTGAGAAACCGCCCTAGATATTCCAGGTAGTTGAATGTGGTGACCACAATTTGGTCTAAGCGGGCTACTGGACTATCAAGAACAGATCGTCCAGGAAAACCATAATCGTTATATCTTGGGCCCTTAATCTCGCTAGAAGAGGGGCCAGAACCTTTGTAAACACTTAAAGTGCAGTAGCTAGACCGGAAAGCAGAGCTACACACTGAAAATGAAGATTTTCCACCTTGAAAAGTAGATATTACTAGTGAGCGAGGAAATAGGCATATGGAGGTATGCATCTTTGACGTCGATTGACACCAGAAGTTCTCCTCCTTGTAGGATGGAGGTAACTGATTGGATTGACTCCATACGAAAAGAGTGGTTATATTCAGGAATTGAATTTAGATTTTTTAGATCCAGAATGTCCATTTGGATTTAACCAAACCCCAACCTCTGCTCTTACATGGGGGCCACCATGATCACTTGTCACAAGATTGTCCAATGCTTGAGAGAAAGACTCCTTTTTCTCTGGATCCTTGGGAACGTTTGATCTGAGAAAACGAGGAGACAGGAACTCTTGGACTTCAGTTTGTACCTTGGAGCTATTGAGAAAGTCCCCTATTCGTCTTGACACTCTTCCTGCCAGATCCTTGAGAACTGCAGAAGAATTCCCCCTATTGAGCGAGCGAGGGCGACTCCTCACAAGGAGGCTTCAGCATCTTGTAGATTTCCTCCCCCAAGACCTCTTTTGTCCCTGGGGTTAACCCTGAGGATTACCTTTTGAACCTGATGGCAGAAGCCGACATGACTGCCTGGAGGCTGATGCCCCTGGCACAGAAGAACGAGCTTTAAAAACGAAAATACATTTACTCCTTTTCTTAAATGGCAAAAGGGGTACTTTTTCCACTAGAATTTCTTTGGATGTATTATCCAAAACATCCCCAAATAGCTGTTTCACCGCAAAAGGAAGTAACCAGGAGCTTCTGCATGGTGCTTAGCGAAGGGTGCAAGGCCTGAAGGATAGAATCTCTCAAAGCAACTATTGCAAAGCTGCCAGATCCTGGGCCTGCTGAGCAGGATAACCTTGAACATCTGTTTAAACTGGTCTCTCAACGATTAAGCAATTACTGTCAGCGCAGGCTGAGATACTCAATCTGCCAGAGAAAAAAGTGCTTTTTTTTAATAGGAATTCCAACTTTTTTTCCGTTGGATCCCTAAGCATTTGAGCATTGTCTGCCGGACAAGTCAAACTCTTATTCACAGAGGATATAACAGCGTTAATTTCTGGTATACCCTACTTACAAATAAATGCGTTTGAAAAAAAATCACAGCACAATTACTGTGTGAAAAAAAATTGCAACACCTATCATTTTAACCTGTAGAGCCTTTGCTTTAATGCATATTTTTCACGCAAACAAAAAGTGTCAGAAATTGCTTTTTCTTCAAGTGGTTAGTCAAGTGGGTGATGTGTGGCATAAGCTTCTTATGTTGTGCATAAAATACCAGGACAGTTCAAAACCCCCCAAATGTAAAGTAGACACCCCAAGCTATTTGCCGATAGGAATGTGGAGTCCATGGAATATTTTATATTTTGCCACAAGTTTGGGGAAAACTACATTTTTTAATTTATTTTTTTACACAAAGTTGTCACTAAATGTTATATTGCTCACACATGACATGGATATATATATATATATATATATATATATATATATATATATATATATATATATATATATATATATATATATATATATATATGCACCCCAAAATACAGTCTGCGCCTTCTCCTGAGTACGAGGATACCACATGTGTGAGACTTTTTGGGAGCCTAGCCATGTACAGGACCCCAAAAACCAATCACCGCCTTCAGAATTTCTTTTTACTGCTCACTATCTATCACAGTTTCAGAGGCCCTGAAATGTCAAAATAGCACAAAACCCCCCTAAATGACCCCATTTTGGAAAGTAGACACCCCAAGGTATTTGCTAAGAGGCATGGTGAGTAATTTGCAGCTCTCATTTGTTTTTGAAAATAAAGAAAGAAATTGAATTTTTGTTTTTTTCAATTTTCAAAACTTTGACAAAAAGCGAGGTCTGCAAAATACTCAACATGCCTCTCAGTAAATAGCTTGGGGGGGTCTACATTTTTCAAAATGGGGTCATTTGGGGAGGTTTTGTGCCATCTTGACATTTCAGGGCCTCCGAAATGGTGATAGGTAGTGAGGAGTGAAATCACCATTTTACGCCCTTATTTTTTTTGTCAACTTCCTGAAACTTGTGGCAAAATATAAAATACTCCATGCACCCAACATGCCTCTCAGCAAATAGCTTAGGGTGTCTACTTTCCAAAATGGGGTCATGATTGGGGGGGGGGGGGGGTTGTGCTATCTGGGCATATCATAGCCTCCAAAACTGTGATAGTGAGGAGTGAAATCACCATTTTACACCCTTAGAAAGCCTGAAGGCGGTGATTGGTTTTTGGGGTCCTGTACACGGCTAGGCGCCCAAAAAAGTCCCACACATGTGGTATCCCTGTACTCAAGAGAAGCAGCAGAATGTATTTTGGGGTGTAATTTAACATATGTCCATGACATGTTTGAGCAATATATCATTTAGTGACTTTGTGTACATATTTTTTTTTTGTCATTTTTCAATCGCTTGTGGCAAAAAATAAAATATTCAATGTGCTCAACATGCCTCTCAGCAAATTCCTTGGGGTGTCTACTTTCCAAAATGGGGTCATTTTGGGGGGGGGGGGGGTGTACTGCCCTGCTATTATAGCACCTCAAGAAATTAGAAAGGCAGTCATAAACTAAAAGTTGTGTAAATTCCAGAAAATGTACCCTCGTTTGTAGACACTATAACTTTTGCGTAAACCAATAAATATACGCTTAAATTTTTTTTTTTACCCGAGACATGTGGCTGAATGCATTTTGGCCTGAATGTATGACTAAAATTGAGTTTATTATGTATGTATTTTATGTTTTTGTTTTTTATAACAAAAAGTAGAAAATACCTTTTTTTTTTCTTCAAAATTTTCTTTTTTTTCGTTTATAGCACAAAAAATAAAAACCGCAGAGGTGATCAAATACCACCAAAAGAAAGCTCTATTTGTGGGGGGAAAAAGGACGCACATTTTGTTTTGGTACAGCATTGCGTGATCACGCAATTACCAGTAAAATCAGCACAGTGCCAAATTGTAAAAAGTGCTCTGGTCAGAAAGGGGGCAAATCCTTCTGGGGCTGAAGTGGTCAAACAACATAGAATCAATGTTTGTAATATAATTTTGCTGTAGGTAAGATGGTCATACAACAGACAGTTCTGATACATTAGTGGTGGAAAAAGGGTGTAACACTGCAACGTGAGTAACACTGAACTAATAATCAGATCATCAGTAAAACTATAAAAAGGGGCTTTCCACAGCTAAAATAAAAAAAGAAAGCATTACTGGCCATGTAAACCATAATAAAAAAATACTGCTATCTAGGGGAGCGGATGGGCTGTTTTTTTTTTCTCTTTACAGTAAAAACATTCTAAAAAGTTTAGAAAAAATTGGTAGGAGAAAGCTAAACATAAGGAGCAGAAGCCCACAAAAACAGTGGCAATTATGGGAAGCGCTAGCTATATTATTTAGACCGTTTTCAATTTTACTGGATAAGATACACCCTTCTTCTAAACCTATACCTGGCAACTTAAAGTGATTGTAAAGTCTCTTTTTTAACAAAATAACAAACATGTTATACTTGCCTCCATTGTGCAGTTGGTTTTGCACAGAGCAGCCTGGATCCTCCTCTTCATGGGTCTTCTCTACTCCTGGCCCCTCCCTCCTGTCGAGTGCCCACACAGCAAACAGCTTGCTATGGGGGCACCCGAGCCAAGTGTCCATTCAGACATGAAGCCCGGCCCCTGATTGCCTAACTGACTTTGGTTGACAGCCGCGGGAGCCAATGGCGCCGCAGCTGTGTCTCAGCCAATCAAGAGGAGAGTCCCGGGAGGCTAAGGCACTCATGGACAACGCTGGAGAGAGATGGGGCTCAGGTAAGTAGTAATTAGAGGAGGCTGCTACACACAAGGTTTTTTTTATCTTAATGCATTATAATTAAAGAACTTTTTGCCTTTAAAAGTGTTTCTCAATAATAATAGTGGACTAAAATGCATGTTCTTCAAAAAAGCACTGGGAAAAAAGTTTGGTAACATGCTTAAATTATATATAAAAAAGGTACAGTGCTTAGCACAATATAATTGTGTTCCAAGTCCATAGAATAGTGTCCAGGTATTAATTCCACAAAACAATCTCAGTGAAAAAAGTCCCACACTGTGCTGCATACAACTGTGCACAATTTACTGTTCTTCCTTTTTCTTCTACGGTGTTCCACCACTTGTGACAAACAATTGCACTTCCTACAACTATATGACCCCTGGAGGGTATGTTATGCTTAATCCAATGTTTATATGTTCTCAGGTGGTCTGGTTCACAGGTAAAGAGATCTCTTCCTCAATAGCAAAGGGTACATAGGCTGCCAGATCATTTCCACCACACAGAGGAAGAGGGGATCAGTGGCAGGATCAACAAGTATTTTCATAAAAAATGGAAGTATGAAAAGAAAAAAAAAAAAAAAAAAAAAGAAAAAAGAAGGAGGCATGCACTGTTAGTGAAATGTATTGTGAATGCTTTAATGTGATTTTTATTTTTGGGTTTACTGACACCAGGTGATTATGAATTTACCATGCTAGTGAAAAAAATTGCCATAACATATTCCTCATATTAAGGAGAGAAAACAAAAATTAAAACAGTGCTTTTTTGACGTCACGCTACTTCAGCGCTGCTTCATGTGCAGCTTGCGGATATCAGTGTAACTTCATGTAACAGATATCAATACAATTTGCATCGAAATCACACAGAAATAGTGCAGGAACTTTTTTCAAAGTTCTTGCACTCATGAACTGTCAAGTCGCATAAGAAGTTGCACTGGTGTGAACCAGGGCTTAGAGGTCTATTTTACCTAAGATTAACACAACTGGTGCAGAAAATTTAGGTGTAATTAATTACCTTATTTCCTATTCCAGAGGGCTCCATCCAGTGCTGCGACTGCTCCCTCACAGGTGCACTGTAAATTGCAGCCAGCTTTGGTCGCACTCCAGCCTCCTACGCATACAATACAGGTTTAAATATCCCTGTAATGTACGTGATGATGCTGAGGCTCCACCCACTCTTCTGTGATTCCCTAGACATAACGAGCAGCTAACCCTTGCAGTGCGGGCTGGTCCACTGCAAGGGTGGATTTTTTTTTTAAATTCCTTGAGTTGGAGTTTAAAGAATACAATGTAAGTTGTGCTTTGCAGGAACATATTTTATACCGCAAAGCTCAGATCACGTGTTATTAATGGAAAAACCCACGTTTTACCAAAGTACCCACGTTTTGGGACATATGTACCTCTGTATTAATTTACTGTATAGCCGGCTATACAATGTACACAGTTAAATGCCATGTCCCACTGTTGCCAAATGTATCTCATACTACTCTGCCATCATTTATCTGCATGACCATTTTTACAAACCAAAGAGAAATCTCCATCAGATAACCAATATGTGAAATGATTAGCACATTAGTGTGACTCGGTATACCTCACAACCCGCTATGACGCCACCAAAGTAGAATGAGTAGGAAATGCAGCAACATTTCTGATAACAGATGATATGATAAGCTTTGCTCTAGCAAGGCGTTCTATGATCTCAGTGGAACCATTTTTGGAATTTCTCAGCTTGTGAGTAACAAGGACTCTAGTATTTGAGGTCACAAACTGGACAGTATACAAACAAGTCTAAGATCAGATAAACGTTCCATTTACAATGTAAGAATGCAGAATGTGTCATTTGCTTTTTATTTACCGGTACTTTACTTATGTAATGTGTTTAAACCTTTTAGAAGTTGTACACTGTCAAATAAAGTGTACAACACTGTAAAACACTGTTGGTGTTTTACAAATACTGAGTAATAATAATGGTTAATTACATTTGACAAAGTTCATGCTATCTCATTATGAAAGCTGAAACCAAAACAAAAAAAAACATTATTCCATAAAGGAGAGGTTACAAACATTAATGTATGACTTCCTAAGGACCCCCACAAACAGATGTCATAGGTCACTGTAATCACTCTTGACTTCCATAAGATGCTTATGGTATCAGTCAAATCCAACAAAACCCCACACTCAAATTCTTTATATATCTCAAATTTGCTGAAAGCAAAGTTTGTATAAGTTAACAGCTTAAAATATTGCCTAGTTTGCACACCCTCTCAGCTACATAATTAGGAGTTTGACAAAAAACAAAACATTCTAAAAACACACGTCACTCAAGTTCAAGATACTGAACAAATATTCTTTGGCCCTAATGTGATGGAACAAAAAAAAAACAAAAAAACAAAAAAAAAACAAAAAAAAAAAAAAAAAAGCTATGGTAATACAACGAAGATAAATTTTAGGTGGGGAGAACTAACCTCTTCGTCTTTTTTTCTTTTCTCCATCCTCTCCAATTTCTCCATCTTCATCGTCATCCTCATCTGATCCACTATCTTCAGAACCAGAAATTTCCTCTCCTAACAAATTGAATAGATTTTATGAAACAGTGGGCCTCAACAAAAAACAGCTATAAAATACCTTATGTAAGTGCTTTACCATTCACTTGCTTTGTTTAGCACCATCTGAAGGACAACACTGCTGGAGTACAGGTCCGCTTTGTCTTTGTAGCTTTACTTGTGAAAGATTTACATTAATCTCATTTAGTTCTATTTAACCTGTCTGATTCGGAGTCTTCAGCTTAAAGTGATTGTAAACCCTCATCTTGTAAAACAACCCACTCAGTTTACAATAGAAATGAAAGGCAAAACATTTGTGTATGGATATAAAAAAAAAAAAAATAATAGGATTTTGATAACAGCTTACCTGGAAAATCATTTTCTTGGAGTACATTATGGGACACGGAGCCTTAAGTAATAACTTAATAGTATATAGGCACCTTCAGGTGATGGACACTGATATACCCAATCCAGGAAGTTCACTCCCTATATAACCCCTCCTCCTTCCAGGAGTACCTCAGTTTTTGTAGCAAAGCAATATACTTAAACCCCAAAAAGATGGGAGGGATCTCTGTGTCTCATGATGTACTCCAACAAAAGGATTTTACAGGTAAGCTGTTATAAAAAAATCCTATTTTCTTTATCGTACATCATGAGACACAGAGCCTTAAGTAATAACTTAATGGGACGTCCCATAGCAATGCTACTTGAGGGGAGGGAGACACAACCGGCAGGGTACTCCCAGACATGAGGACCTATACTGCTGCCTGCAGCACACTGCGCCCGAAGGCGATATCCTCATACCTCCTTACATCCACTTAATAAAACTTGGTGAATGTATTCACTGAAGACCAAGTTGCGGCCTTACAGATCTGAGCCATGGAGGCCTGGTGACGCACTGCCCAAGAAGCACTAACCGCCCTGGTAGAGTGCACTTTGACTTGAAAAGGGAGAATCTTACCCCTTAAATTATAAGTCTGAATTATAACTTGCCAAATCCACTTAGCGACAGTGGATTTCGGCGCTGCCTATCCTTTCTTAGGACCCTCTGGCATGATAAATAAGACATCAGTCTTTCTAATCTGAGCAGTTGTCTTTAAATAGATTTTCACTGCTCTTACCACATCAAGACAATGGTGTGACTTCTCCTCCCTGGAACATAGTTTTGGAAAAAACTATGGCAGGACAATATCTTGGTTCAGGAGAAAACCTGAAACCACTTTTGGCAAAAAGTCTAGACGAGGGCGTAACACCACTCTGTCTTCATGAATAATCAAGTATGTCTCTTTACAAGAAAGCGCAGCCAATTCCGAAACCCTTCTTGCTGAGGATGTAGAAACCAAGAACACCAGCTTCCTTGTCAGAAGGACTAAGGGAATATGCTGTTCGGTTCAAATGTTTGTCTGTTTTTGTAACACTGACAAAACTAAGTTGAAGTCCCAAGGGTTCAAAGGAGGTTTGACTGGCGGATTAGGCCGCATCACCCCTTGCATAAAACCCCGGACTAAAGAATGTGTAGCAAGCGGGCTTTGAAATAAGACCGATAAAGCTGAGACTTGGCCTTTAATAGTACTCAAGGCCAACTTCATCTCTACGCCTAATTGTAGAAAGGCAAGAATTCTGCCTATGATATATTTGCAAGGGTGCCAACCCTTGGATTCACACCAGGAAACATAAGCCCTCCAGACCCTATAATATATAGTTCTGGAAGCTGGCTTCCTTGCATTAATCAGGGTAGAGATAACTGACCTGGAAAGCCCACGTTTCTTCAGAATGTGGGTTTCAATAGCCAAGCCGTTAAATTTAGAGACCTTAAGGTAGGATGGAATTTCGGTCCCTGTGAGAGCAGATCTGGCCATAGTGGGAGGGACCATGGAGACTCCACTGCCATCTTTATGATTTCTGCATACCATGACCTTCTGGACCATGCTGGTGCTACCAGAATTACCGGCTTTCTTTCCAGCTTGATCCTGCAAAGAAGTCGAGGCAGCAACTGAATAGGGGGGAATGCAGAGATCAGTGCGAACTGATCCCACAGGTTCACCAACGCATCTGTTTTCCGAATGCGAGTGGATACCTTGTTCTGGCCACAAAGTTGACGAACTTCATGTTGAATCTGGACGCTAGAAGATCTACGTCCAGAGTCCCTCATCTTTGGCAAATAGTCCAAAAAATGTTGGGGTGAAGAGACCATTGCCCCTGGAATAACTGCTGGCGACTTAAGTAGTCTGCCTGCCAAGTCTCTACTCCCGGAATGAAGACTGCCGATAGGCACGGAACATTCCTTTCTGTCCAAGTTAGAATATGGTTCACCTCTCTCTGCACTGAGAGACTCTTGGTGCCCCCTTGGTGATTGATATAGGCCACAGCTGTGGCATTGTCGGATTGGATCCTGACAGGACAATCCCGTAACCTGGAAGTCCAGGCCTTTAGAGCCAGACGCACTGCCCGCATCTCTAGGATATTGATGGGCAAGGTTCTTTCAGCTCTTGACCACTGTCCCTGGTAAGTTGTCTTTTCTAGTACTGCTCCCCAGCCTGAAAGGCTGGCATCTGTCGATGCCACTTTCCAGATAACTGGTCTGAAGGATTTTCCTTTCAGCAGATTCTGGGTTAGTAACCACCAACTGAGGCTTTGGGGCACTCTTGGGGACAGCCGCATTGACAAGTCTAAAGCTTGAATTGTTTTGTGCCGCATTGGCAAGCCTAAAGCTTGAATTGTTTTGTTCCAAGTAGACAGGATACTATTTTGCAACAGTCTTGAATGGAACTGGGCATAGGGAAGCGCTTCAAATGAAGCCACCATCTTTCCTAGCAACCCCATGCAAAGGCGAATGGAGGGATCGCCTTTTGACCTGACCATCCGCACCAGCTCTCTTATGGAGTTGATCTTTGAAGAACACCTTTTTCTGGGCTGTGTCTATGATCAGACCCAATTACTCCATCCCTGATGTCGATAGACGCCAGAAGTTCTCCTCCTAATAGGATAGAAACTACTGACCTGATCGTCTCAATGCGAAAGGAGCGGATCTTCAGGAACCGATTTAGATTTTTTAGATCTAGAATGGGTCTGACATCTCCATTTGGCTTTGGTACCATAAAAAGGTTTGACAGAGTTTGTCTTTTTTCTGGATCTTTGGGAACGCTTGACCTCAGGAAACGAGACGGTGGAAAGTCCCGAAATTCCAGTTTGTACCCCAGCATTACCGTGGAGATGACCCATCTGTCCTGAATTTCCTCTTGCCAGACTTCTGAAAACTGCAGAAGTCTTCCCCCCACCCTGGCGAGGGGGGGTGCCTCTTCATGATGAGGCTTTAGCATTCTGCTTTGCAGGTTTCCGGCCCCAGGACTTCCTTTGAGTCTGGGCCTGACCCTAAGGTTTTCCTCTAGAGTCTGACGGCTGAGGCCGTCGCCACTGCCTAGAGGCGGAAGCCCCTGGCACAGGAGAAAGAGCCAGTTTAAATGAAGGGCGTTTATACTTTCTTTTGACTGGCAAAAGAATACTTTTCCCACTGGAAATTGTTTTGATATATTTGTCCAAATCATCCCCAAATAGCCGCTCCCCATGAAAAGGGAACCCAGTTGCTTCGGCTGACCAATTTTTTAACCACAGGATTCTACATAAGCGTAAGGTGGGACGCCTGGTGAACAGAATCTTTAATGGCATCTATGGCAAAGCATAATGCTTTTGGTAGTTTGGCCAATTCCCCGGCTTGTTGTGCAGGAACCTCTTTAAGGGCCTGTCTAAATTGGTCCTTTAGGGATTGACAGACGCCTAGTGAAGCGACTGCAGGCTGAGTAACGGCACCTGCCAAGGAAAAAGCAGGTTTTAACTGGAATTCCAACCTTTTATTTGTTGGATCCTTAAGCATTTGTGCATTGTCTCCCGAACAAGTTAGACTTTTATTCACACTGGAAATCGCAGCGTCAACTGCTGGTACCTTCCATTTTTTGGTGAATTTCTCCTCCATGGGATAGAGAACTGAAAATGTCTTTGGAGGTAGAAAATGCTTATCCAGGTGATCCCATTCAGCATAAATAAGCTGTTCTAGTAATGCATGGATGGGAAACGCATGCAAAGGCTGTGAAGGTTTTAAAGAACCCAAGGAAGAAACCGAGCTTTCAGGAGACTCCGTTAGGGGTAGCAAGAAAGTAGAACAAACCATCTCCGTAAGAGATTGTATCAGCAACTTCTCAGATTGTGAGGCTGAACAAGGTTCATCTACCATATTTTCCTCCACAGAGGAATCATCGGTTTGTCTTTCCTCCTGATCGGCTGAGGGTAATACCTCATTCTGTGCCCACTGTTCCCCTTGCAAAGGGTCTGAGGTAGGGGAGGGGGATCTAGCACGCTTCTTATCCATTTGAATGATGGATGCGATTAAAGACTCTAATCTTCCTTCCAGGGCCTGCAGGGAGGAGGAAAGGACATCTTCAGTCGCGTATACAGGGGCTGAACTGTGAGAAGCAGCTGCATCAAGTTGTTCCGATGGCTCACCCTGGCTTGCCATAATTGGCATTTCAGGTGAGGATGACAGTGTGGAGATACGACTGGAACTCCTAACGCCTGGGGGTGAAATACTTGTTTTTTTGTGGTGTCTTTTTTGGTACCCATAGCCCTAAGCACAAAAGCAGAGGCACTATTAAGTTGCACTATTTGCTGAACATAGTCATGACAGAATGATGCCGCTATTAAGTTCAGCCTAGTGCTGGGAACAAAGTCCTTCCTGTATCAGGAATGCCAGTTTGAAACCCTTACATGCCCCACAGCTCTTGTGTCCCGTGTGCAGCCTGCTTGCTCCTCCTCGTCAGCCGAGGAGAGACTGCTCCAGCCGTCTTTTTATTATCCTGTTTGCCTGGCGTGCGTCCTCGTGGACGTTGCACGGCGCTGCGTCTCCAAAAATCCGCCCCCCCCTCTTTAGTTTTGAAAATGTTCCCGCGCAGGCAGCTTTCATGTCTACAGACCCAACTCGAGAGGGGGGGGGAGCCAGAGCCCCTGGCACCAGCCAGCATAAGGAAACAACAGATGGAACAAATTTCGGGACCTCCACACCCCCCACGGCAGGGGGGGAGGGGTGTTTTACAAGGGGGTACACCGCTGATGTTTCCCTAACCCTCTGTCCCTTCAGGGGGAAGAAAAGAGCATTTTGGCAGATCTCTTACCTGAGAGAAATCCCCCTGCATAAGCTGCTGCGGCCACACACAGACTGACACTGATGCTTTACAGTGAAGACAACAGATTAAGGTATGTGCATAGACTCCCTCTAGTGGAGAATTAAGGCATGACAGCGTTTTTTTTCCCCCTTACAGAAGAAAGCATAGGTGGACTATTTAGTTCCTAAGTTTCTTCCCTTACCTTATCCCTGCCACAGGATTTGCTGAATTAACAGGCAATCCAACCTTCACCCATCACGGCGAGCTGCGTTTAGCAAACCTTCAAGGACCGGGTCCCTTTTTATCGGGGTTCCACTCCCTTGGACCTGTAAAAAGCACTCCACAAGGAAAGCTTTAGGTAATGTAGCATGACCAAAGCCCTGGATCCTGGGGCCCAGCCCTACAAAGAGAGGCGTTACAGGCAAAACCTCGTGCTTCGGATACAAGGCCCAGGTACCATCCACTTTGGCCTCAGTGGCACTTTGGATGGATCTGGTCTATGGAAGCTATTTAAAAATCCAGCTTGGATCCCTCCTGGAGCTCCTCAGAGCACATCTTCACTCGTGACCAACACACAGACACTGGCGAAAAAACTGAGGTACTCCTGATAGGAGGAGGGGTTATACAGGGAGCGAACTTCCTGGATTGGGTATACCAGTGTCCATCACCTGAAGGTGCCTATATACCATTAAGTT
Organism: Aquarana catesbeiana; assembly: GCF_042186555.1. Classification (NCBI taxonomy): domain Eukaryota; kingdom Metazoa; phylum Chordata; class Amphibia; order Anura; family Ranidae; genus Aquarana; species Aquarana catesbeiana. Next base: position 379,771,665 of record NC_133326.1, on the reverse strand, counting down.
ATTACTTAAGGCTCCGTGTCCCATGATGTACGATAAAGAAAAAAACATTATAGATACCGTTTTTTTCTCTCTTTTTTTTTAATAAGTGATCACATTACCTCGATTCTCAGCTACATAAGAACCGGGGGGAGGAGAAACAGCAGCACACTGATTTTCCCAGTGAAAGGCTTTGAGATTGAGAGCCCATTACCCTTGTTCCAAAAGCTGAAAAAGCTGACAGCTGAAAAAGTCTACCTGAAAATTTTCCATACCTGGGATGAGAAAAACAGACAGGGCTGGAACAAGCAGTTCTGCCAAAGAGAGAATCAAAGAATTAAATCCACTTTTCTTTCCTACTTCTGGTGCCTCATTGATGATTAATGAAGGCCAATGATGCAGGAGGCCCAGGCCTGTGAAGGGAGAGACTAAAGTTAGTCCAGGGGCCAAAGATCCTGGACAGAAAGAAGCTCAAATGTCAGGCTCAGGCAGTTTAATTGGTGAGTTGGTTCTTGTGACAATTTACAAAAGTATGCACTATCTGCTGAACATTGACTGACAAGGACATGGAGAACTGGTCGTTTAACAGAGATCATCCAGGTTTACCATAACATGAATACCCGGAGCAGAGCTATGACCAGGGCAAGCCCACAGCAAAATGTCGATAGTGCTGGTGAGGAAAAAGGGAGGCAACAACCAAGCTAGCCATGACCTATGTCATGTGAAACTTTTGAACCCACAGAAACAAGTCAAGTTGGCCAATCTGGATCAATTTGCTTTGGAAACTACGACCAGGTTTGAATAAAAACCCCTGAAGACCTTCCTTGTTAGGAACTGGGGTAATGACCCCCTAAGAAATGAACTGATGAATAGCAGCAAGAATATCTCTCCATCTTTGTGGGGCAAATTCAAACACATGAGGCAAGGAGGAATCCGAAACTCCAGTTTGCTGCCCTTAGAAATGAAACTGGACCCAAACGCTTGGAAAGCCCAAGTGGGGGCAACCCTTCATTTGGAAAAGGGCTCCAGACTTAGAAATTTGAAATCCATAAAAAAATCTTCTGACAAAGAGCTTTTCCAGACTTAAGCTGGCCATACACACATTAGATTTTTTATTCAACCTGACTGGATGCAGGCGATGTTTGCCTGACAATTTTCCGTGTGCCTCCTTGATTTTTCAATAGAAGGACGTTGGAAAGAATGGCTTCCACAGGGCCACCCGCAGATAGAATTTAAGCCAGTTCAATAGGAACCAGCCAAACTTCACTAAGTTTATGGACATCCTTAGACTTGAAACTGGAGCCCTGAGATGAAGAAATTTTTTTTTCCTAATTTTAAGAGCAGAAGGCCTACCCGCAGGTGCCCAAGCCTTTTTCTGGGGGAGGAAAGTACTCTTACCCGCTGTGAACTCCTTGATGTACTTGTCCAGGGTGGGACCACACAGGCATTATCATTTGAAGGACAGCTGCTGGAGGTGCTTTTGTCCAGGAGTTCTGTCAACTAGCAATTGAGCCAAAGGATCCTTGGCACATTGACAGAGAGGAGGCTCATCCTGAAAATCTGGCAAAATGTATCCACCAGGCTGTTTACCCAGTAGTGTAATTCCAAGGGTAAGCGCTCCAAGTGGTGTGAATGGAGGGATTCGTTAGGATTCATCTAAGATCTTGGGGCATGCCCCTAGTCCAGGCAGCAAGAGTCTGCAGGGGCCATGAACGCAACTATGAGTTGCAAAGAAGAGCCTGCCAAAAAAAAACAGGAACCTAAAATACAGGATTAACAGGGGCCGTTGGTGTCTTGTGAACCCACATTTCTGGAACAGCCACAGGGACCATCCGCTTCTGTAGGAAACCCTTCTCAATATGACATTGCTGAGCAAAGGGGCTGAGGTCTAGCATTGTGAAAAAAAAAAAGGAGCACATAGTGTGTCAATAAGGGTAGCAATGGTATCTTTAAACTGGTTCTTCAGTCATCTTTTGAATAGTTAAAAGTCAGCAGCTTCAAAAACTGTAGCTGCTGACTTTTAATGAACAGACACTCACCTGTCCCAGGATCCGGTGCTGTCCAGCATACTGTGGACAGCCGGTTGTGACTGCTTGTGGCTCCACAGCCAGCTGCTCACTGGGACCTGTGACATGTCCCAGAAGGCTGCGGGGGGGGGGCAAACTTCTTGGATCGCTGTGGCGATCAGACCGGAAGTGGGAGCGGGTACCTGTAAAAACAAGCACCCGCTACCCCCCCCTCAAATAAAAATTATTTGTGCCAAATGTGGCAGAAGAGGCGGGTAGAAAAGGAAGAACGGAACTTCCTCTTTTGGCTGAAGTTCCGCTTTAGGCTTTGATGAGACCTTAGTCAAAAACATCTCATTCTGATCCAACTCCTCCAGGCTAGAGGAAAGATCATTCTAGTCTACCTCCATCCAAGGCATTAGCCATAAGAGCAAAATCAAAGGCTGACACAGGAGGGAAAACCGAAGTCCTAACCATGAGAATGCCCCAAAGGAAGCAATATGGCACATTCATACACAGTGAAGTGACCAAAATCACATCCATGCAACAGAGGCCAGAAAAATACTATCTCCAATTTTTAAAAGTCAGTGCTTCAGCTTCATGGCTGCAACACAACGTTTAAAGTCTTGCAGCTTCCAATACAGCCATATGCCCCCTAAGTGGCAGCACCCTGGGTCAGAAAGGGTGCAAGCCCTCTAACCTAGTTGTTTTCTTCTAGGTCTGGGAAGGTTTAATAGGTACCAGCCCTATCCTGGCCTTGCACTCCAAGATGGGCAAATCACCAAGGAGTCTTTAGGGACAGGGCTCCATCAGCAGCAGATCACGGTCCTGGACATTTATACCAGCCTGTTGGTATCTCAAAATAATGTGCCGAGGTTTTTAAATTTTTTATTAAAATACCAAACATGTTATATTTACCTGCTCTGTGCAATGATTTTGCACAGGGCAGCCCCGATCCTCCTCTTCTGGGGTCCTCCACCAGCGCTCTTGGCTTCATCCCTCCGAGTGCTATGGCGGTACTTGCGCATGCTCGCTCCCGAGCCCTGCTATGTGTGTCCATAAGACACCCAGAACAATGCAGCAAGGTAAAAAGCCTTCTGCCATTAAACCACATTGAGGGGAATGTTGGCATTAAAGAGGTAAGCTTCTCTCAGAAGCGAGAAGATGTCCATCACCTAATGACACTAGCAAAATAAAAAATGGAGGTTTGTTGGGAGTGGGAAGGGTTATATAGAGGCTGTCCCTGCAGGTTTCGTTTTGCCAATAACTGATCACCTAAAAATAGCTGCATATAACCCATGGTTATAATTAAAAATCTGTGTCCTGTACTGTACGATTAAGAAATTCAGATTCCTAAATATTTCCAGTTGTGGTTTATTGTCTTTAAAAGGCACCATATAGCACAAAGAAGTCTGGGAGCACATCATCGAAAGGGACATTTCTGAAAGCTGCCCATCTCCAATCTCCTTGAACATTCGTATCAGTCAAACATTACCTTCATCAAGTTTCTTTTTGAGTTCTTCAATTTCCTTCTGAAACTGGCGCAAAAGGGCATCTTTAGGATCTTCATTGATTCTGGCCTTATTTTTGATATTTTTTGCTCTGTTTGCATAACGGAGAGTGCTGATTGTCTCATCATAGTTGTAATCTGCAGGACCGATATTTGCGCACTGTAAAGTACATAAATGGATTGCAAATCATCACTAAAAAAATATGTGTAATGTTTTCTGACTGGCTTGTTTTCTCTATAAAATATCACAGTAATTTATCAATACCCCTCAGATGCTGACAACTCTGTAAAGAATAATGATCAGGTATATACACTGTGAAACAATATCGCCTGAATACTAGGTACCTTTGATTTTTTTTTTACATTTTCAAATATGTCTTAAGTGTTCATGGAAACATTTTACCAATTACTGCAAACTTAGGAATTCGGAACCATGTAAAGTTGAAAAGAGATCATTTACGCACTCATTTAATGCAGTCTTGTATGAGCTATAGTGTTACAGGCAGCATAATTTGTTGGACACTTAATACTAAGAGGACCTAATGCACACTGAAGAATAATGAATGAAGATATATAAATGAATTAAATTCATATTAAAAAAACTGGAAAAAAAATGTTTCATGACTTGTCCAAATCACAACTTCAATTTTTCACAACTACGTATAAGAGGAAACCTGTGCCTTCTCCTGAAAATTCTAGTTGTCTGGTTGCCATGCACGATCACTGACTTCAACACATTCAAGCAAATGACTTGCGTTCAGTAATTTAAGGTCACAGAGAAAACAGGTATTCTTTGTTCAGGGTCCATCTTGCATCAGAATAGTAGCAAAGTACCGTAGCTAACATTTTTAGAAAGAATTCAGCTTGGCACCCTTCATAACTCTTCCAAAACATGTTATCTTAAATGGCTTGACAACAACAATGGGGGGGGGATTCCTCCCACTGATACCATATATGTTCCACTATTCTTTCTACTGACGCCAACCATAGGGCATTATTCCTACCTGGACTGACCACAGGTGCAAGGTAATTTTTTACTCAACTCCAAATGGCCACAGTCTGATCTCCTTAAAGTCTTTAGGACAGTGAACTGGCTCTTTGCTTAGAAAGTTTGAAGAACCCTATTCAAGAGTATACCTGGAACACAAAATAAACCTAAGTATCTGCAGCCTTCGTGGGGACTATTCAATGTATTGGCAATAGTATGCTCATCTAAATGCTTTGAGGCATCAAGTGTTATTACGAAAAAGGTCACCTTCCAGTAAAATGACTGGCTACAATGTTATTAGAGAAAACTCAGCCTGCCAGAAAAGAAAGCATACAAGAGTTTATCTAATGTCATCTACAAAAAAAGTAAAAAATAGGTTTGAAGTACTGAGTAGAGGGCAGCACTTGCAAATTTAGTAGGTGTTGAGCTCTGCAGCTGGTTGTGAACATCTGATTACCACAACCTTGCTTTTGTCATATGGAAATATATAAAGGAACAGATTATCAGGTGTTCTCAACTAGCTGCAGAGCTGCTGACCATCTTCTTGACAAATGTCAGACTCTAGTTGCAATCCACCATTTCCTGCTCTGCAGGATATTTTCCACCTATCACATGATTTTTTCCTTTTCCCCCATAATGAGTTTTATTGAAATCACTTTATAGATACAGCCAAGATATAAATGGACATATTCAGAGTGTATTTTCAACAACAATACAGCCAAAATATCACAATTATCACAATTATCAACAATGTAAAAAAGAAGCAAAATATCTGCCCCGCAGGATCTGCAGATGCAATGGGTGGACGAAATGGTGTACTTGGGGGTACGCGTCTCGAGAGACGCATCCAGCTTTATCCCCTTAACCTAGACCCGGTGGTCCAAGTAGTCAAGGCCAAACTCAAAGCTTGAGAGAACCTTCCTCTATCCCTATCAGGCCGCATTAACTTAATTAAAATGAAAATCATACCTAAATTTACATACCTATTTCGTAATTCCCCACAATGGATACCTTGCTCATTTTTCACGAAATTGAACCAAATTTTCTCCTCCTTCCTCTGGGGTCCAAATCCCCCTAGATTTAAACTCTCCACACTAAAGCGTCCGGTGTCGCGGGGGGGCTGGAAATATTTTCTGGCAGGCCAGCTGGTCACGGCAGTTTGGTGGCTAGTACCGGATGCGTCCAACCCCGCTGCGGTTCTGGAGGCTGCGGTGGTTCGCTCTGTGGAAGCCCTTACACATTTACCCCTTTGAGGTCCCAAGGCTCCATATGATTTGACCACCTCCATGCACACGACTAAGGGCCTGGAGGGCAGGAATGGAACTTGAGAAGTTCCCACGAAATGCAGTCTCCCCGCACACCCCCCCCTTTGGGACAACCCTACCCTACCCCATCTCTACTCATTACCAGACCCTAAAATATGGGCCAAATGCGGTATTAAACTGATATCTGACCTCGCCACCGGTACCGCCATACACCCCTTCAATCACCTGGTATCCCAATACAATGTGCCTCCCTCGCATCTATTTCGCTATATGCAACTGTCTCATGCGTTTAAAGCCCAAATAATGCCCAACGACACGCAAATAGTGCAATCCGATCTGGAGAGGGTCACAAGATATGAATGCACAAAGAAACCGACCTCAGTCCTTTATGCACATCTCCTCAGAGTTTCCTCTCCAGATCTGTCAAAGCTCTGGCAGCGATGGACACAGGATATCCCGACACTAGACTCCGAGGATTGGGAGGACATGTGGGAATTCCCCTTCAAAATCCTGGTCTCACTTCGAGACCGTCTCATACAATACAAAATATTACATCGGGCATATCTCACCCCATATAGATTGCATAAGATGAGAACCTCCCTGTCCTCGGAGTGTTGGAGATGTACTGGGGATCCAGGTGATTTTATACACATTTTCTGGTCCTGTCCAGCAATTAAAAACTACTGGTCAGAAATACTATCTGTAATACAAGAAGTGGTGAGAACAGATATAACCCCAACCCCGCAGATCTGCCTTCTAGGTTTAGTGGAAGAATTAGCCCCCAGGATAGCAGAGAGAACCCTCATAGGGCTCCTGCTCTTTTATGCAAGGAAAATGATCACTCTCTGCTGGAAAAAACGTGCCCCGCCATCCATATTGTTATGGAAAACACATGTCAATAAAGTACTACCACTCTATAAGGAAACCTATCAAAATAGGGGATGCCCCAAAAAATATGAGAGAATGTGGGCCAAATGGCTAGCTGAGGCCTCCACGGCAACCGCAGACTGATTGAACAGGTACATAATACCACTCTACGGGAGAAAGTGATATTGCTACATTGGTTGATTTTATGGTAATGTAATCTCTGAAATGGGTTTATTTGATATCTAATACTGTCCCTTGGGTCTCAACTGATAAATCTGATGAAATACTTTAATTGAGCAGGAGCCAATACCGCACTAGGTTTGTTTGTTGTTGTTCTTTTCTTTCGGACATGCTACAGCTGTATGATATTAATGCTGGATGCAGCCCAATGGCCGGCTGGCACTGACTCCTGCGTGGGTCTAGTCCCAATGCTGTGGCAGGTTTAATGTTGTTAATTGTTTGTATGTCTTATACTCAATAAAAAGATTTTCAAAAAAAAAAAGAAGCAAAATATCTGGGTTCTGAACAGGGGTTACTACCATCCCTGAAAGATCGACCAGACCCAGGAAAAAGCTTGTATTGACTCCCATTTTTCTCCTCAACAATCCAAGCATCTAACAGAAACCTTTGGTGCCCTCAGCGGGACAAAAATTGGCCCCTTTGTGGAGGGGCCCGGGGATGTTACGTTGTCTCAATCATAAAAGGACTATGAGTGAATAATTTGTAAAGGAAGGAAGGGAGGACAGGGGTAGTGGCAAGGGCTCGAAAACAAAATTGCCCCCATTAGGAATGGGTGGTCTTAGGGAGCTGTATCCAGATTGTTTCAAAAAGTAGGGGAACCTGGATTAGGCACATCCTGATGGTCTAGGGACAAAGAAAAAGGGAGATAGAAAGAGAATGAGGAACAAGAAAGAAGAAAAAAAAAAAAGGGAGGGGGAAGGGGAGGAATGAGGGGCCGGATGGAGGTCGTAAGTGATTGGGGAAAAAAAGAAGAGAAGTTTCCTCCGTGGGCCTCCCTCCTCTCCTCGAGGCCGAGAACACTGTCATGTCAGAGGTCACTTACGGCTGTTATCAATTGAGGGTTAGACAGCTCCATGTACCATGGGAATACCATCCCAAAGATAGGACCATGCATGTATCCAATGAACATGGAAGAATCAGTTACTTGGGTCTCTCAGGTTTTGATATGAGGACGTCTCCACAAAGTGCATCCAACAGGCCCAGGCACATGAAAATTTAGTCATCTTCTGGATTTTTCCTGTCTTTAGCTAAACACGGATTATGAATTAAAAATCACACCTTATGACGAAAGCTAGGCTTAGTATTGTCATACCTAGTAACCTTCAAAACACTGCAGCTACAGAATACTACTGAGTAACCTCCTAGGCCCAAACAAAACAACATTAACAAAATACATTACTTGAAGGGAAAGTGAACACTGATGGACAATTTTAAATTTCCACTGCAGAGATGATAGGCCTGTAACATGTATAATGGCATTTACCATCATTGTCTTGGAATTCCCTCCCAGTGAATCCTGCAACAGTCGTGTAAGTTTGGAGTTCCTATATGGCACGTGAGTGCTCTTCCCATCAACCAGGGCGGAGATGACGTTTCCCAGGGTGGAAAGTGACAAATTAATTTTTGTGGCTTCTTTCAGTCTTTGTCCGGTTGCTCCTGTCTTTGTTTGTCTTTCAGAACCCTGAGTTGAAGAAAACAGTTATCGTTAGCAGCGTGTAATGCACCTTTTCCAATTCAGTGCTTTGTTTTTCTTAGCATATCTCTGAGCACATAAAGCATAAATATGCAGGCACATAATGCTATACATAATACAAAAGAAAAAAATGTATTTATTTCATTGCCACTGTGTTTGCTAGTATTGTTTCATTGATGGCATCCTCAAATATGTGGTGGTGACAGCAAGTCCATTGATTTATGTCATGATATACCCAAATTATCTGCTATCAGGTTTGGAATTCAATATCACAGAAAGTGATCAGATGGTTTTTCTACACACAAGTATTTCTGTTCATGGAGAAGCATTATGTATAATAAAAAATTATGGACCATAATCAACTGTTACACTTTTCAAGTTTTCATTTGCCTAGTATTTTTAGGTCACTACCTAGAAGCCAGTTTACTCATATTGGGGTTGCATGGGCTATGGGGGTACCTCATCCTTTATGATATTTTAGAACATAGGACTGATGTGACGGACTTTAAACGGTACCAGTGAAGGACATCGAAACAAAATAATACTAAATAAGTTTATTACAAAATTATTTAAAAATTATTTTTCAAGTGAAATCAATTCAATTATATGGTTCTAATCAATATGACCTCCAATCAATATGATCGGTCATTAGTAAATTTATAGATCTCTGTTAGTACAATGTCAAGATGTCAACGCGTTTCACATCTTTGCTTCATCAGGACCTTACATTTTTTACTTTAAAACAGAGATCCTGTTCAAAAGAAAAAAGAGCACAAACATTATTTGCATTTTGATATATCAACCAATTAGGTCAGAAGACGTACATTGAGGGCTACTTACATCTAGAAAGGAGCCCACAGTAAGTGACGTGCCAAGTGTCATAGGAGAGCAATCCGAAAGCTTGTATCTTCAGACAATAGGTAGATAAATATATATAATAGGAGCGATGGGATGACCATATGGTTCTATTCTGAAAAAAATATATACCAATAGACATAGGGCTGGTAGGTTGTATTGGGGGATGAGGTAAATGCTGAGTGAGGTATTAGCTGCAATTAGTGTGGTACTTACTAGGGATAAAATCCCAGAAGAAAAAAGGGGAGAAAAGAATTCCCTTCAGCCACGAATAGAGACCTGCAAGCCCTGCAGTTAATTCCTACCACCTCAACTGCAACACCTTGGTCGGGCAAGGGGCTAAAAAATCTGGGAGCAGGCGCGTACTTTCGGTTTGTTCTCGGCCGGGAATGTGGTTTGGCACATGTGCGGGATCAGGGACGGTGATTTTTGCCATTAGGGATGCCAATTTAAGACACTATGACCTGACAGCATCCTCACCTCCTCTCACCTGAAACATATAGCAATCAAGACACTGTTTTGGCGCCAACCACTGGCTATATTAGATCAATTGGTTGATAGAAGGACTGGTAGACGGTGCTGTGTTGTGTGGTGGGAACTAACCAAGGTGAGTGTAAGGTATATGCTGCTAATACACACATTACCAACGCTGTGTGGACGAGATTTGATTAACTCATTGGCTGCTTATAATTATTTATCTTATAGACTCTTTGGCTTGATCTAATGATTAGGATAAGAGGAGAGATGCTTGTTGTATAGTGATATTAACCGGGTATAAAGATGCTTTTTACAAGATAGACGAAGTGTGCATATTGTTGCAAACTACTTGAAGTGAATCCCTTTTTTTACTTGAACCCATATGTATATCTAGGAAATGGCACCATTGGTTCTTACAGTACTATCTTGGACTGTTTGCAGATCTCTAATAATATCTTCAAGGGAGATTAAAGGACTCTGGTTTGAACAGCACCATTGAGTAATATCTTTGATACTGTTGAGGTATACTCCTTTATATGTTTCTTTGCGAACATTTCAATAACCTGGATTTAGCACCTAGAACACTGACTATGCATTTTGTATGAATTATATAGGGGCAATGCTGGTGAATTAACTGCAGGGCTTGCAGGTCTCTATTCGTGGCTGAGGGGAATTCCTCTTTTCTCCTCTTTTTTCTTCTGGGATTTTATCCCCAGTAAGTACCACACTAATCGCTGCTAATACCTCACTCTGAATTTACCTCATCCCCCAATATAACCTACCAACTCCATGTCTATTGGTATATTTTTTTCAGAATAGAACCATATGCTCATCCCATCGCTCCTATTATATATATTTATCTACCTATTGTCTGAAGATAATAGCTTTCGGATTGCTCTCCTATGACACTTGGCAAGTCACTTACTGTGGGCTCCTTTCTATATACAAGTGGCCCTCGATGTCTGTCTTCTCCTAATTGGTTGGTATGTCAAAATGAATGTGTTGCACTCCCACCTAATCAAAACGCAAATAATGTTTGTGCTCTTTTTTTCTTCTTCTTTCTTTTGAACAGGATCTCTGTTTTAAAGTCAAGAATGAAAGGTCCTGAGGAAGCAAAGATGTGAAACATGTCGACCTATTGACATTGTGCTAACAGAGATCTATAAATTTAATAATGACCGATCAAATTGATTGGAGGCCATATTGATTAAAACCATATAATTGAATTGATTTTATTTGAAAAATCATTTTTTAATCATTTGTAATAAACTTTATTATTTTGTTTCGATGTCCTTCACTTGTACCGTTAAAGTCTGTCACATCAGTCCAATCTGCCTGTTTACTCATGTCAAGAGGATAGTTTCTAAAGCTGCTTTATTGGAAACTAGAATGGACAAGATTGAAAATAAATTGAAATGCAGTGGCTATCCCCTAATGCAGTGGTCATCAACCCTGTCCTCAGGGCCCACTAACAGTCCAGGTTTGCAAGATAACTGAAATACATCACAGGTGATATAATTTGCTGCTCAGTGACTGCAGTATTCTAGTCTGTATCTCCCCAAGGTAATACATAAAACCTGGCCTGTTAGTGGGCCCTGAGGACAGGGTTGATGACCACTGCCCTAATGTACTTAAAAAGGGAACAACTAGATCTCTCTAATGCTTGGTACACAGTCATTTCTTTTTTTCGTTCAACCCAGCGGAGTTTGCCATGTTAGTACAAGGATCTCCTCGCTGTTCTGACAGGGGGACCACCACGCCTCCCCCCTGTATGTAGTTGAGGCTACATACAGCACTGTGTTCCGGGTGCGAGCCAAGACTTTTTTGTCTCATACTTGTAATACGTACAGTTTATCTGATCGGTGTTCAGCCATTCATAAAAAGCGAAGTATTCTAGCAATAAATAGTCAGAGGTCATGACATCAGCCCACTTCTCTGACTTTGTATTAATTGCTATGAATAGCTGTGCGCCGCTCATACAGACTCCATTATGTTCTGGGTATGAGACAGGAAGGTCTGGGCTCGCACCTGGAACACAGTGCTGTATGTAGCCTCAGCAACATACAGTTTATACCGCAGATCCATCGGGCTCACATGTTAGTGAGGGACATAGTTTGTTTAGGGCAGCTTGCCCTAAACAAACTATATAAAGTGTAACAAAAGCTGGAGTTCAGCTTTAAAAACAGCCAAATGTAAAACTGTGCAGGCTAAGCTTTTGCAGAAAAAGTCTGGATGTTCAGATCTCAAGCAGTTTATACAGAGGGTAATCTCTGCCTATGTATTTCTCCAACATATGCTCTATTTTTATTATTATACAGGATTTATATAGTGCCAACAGTCTGCACAGTGCTTAACATAATGAAGGCAGACATTACAGTTACATTACAATTTGGTATTTTAATTGCGTAGGAGGGCTTTAGTTCTGCACACCTGTGACCCATAATCAGCTGACTGTGGGATAAAGTTCGCCGTCAGCTGACATCACTCAGCCAGTCCAGACTCTGGAGGGACCCCGACTTTAAATGTCAGAATTAGAGATGTAAAATTTCCAGAAAATTTGAAGCTTGGGAAGAAAAAAAAAACAAACAGTTTTTTCCGTTTTTTGGGGGGAAAAAACAGAAATTTTCGCAAAAATTGAAAAAAATGCTACATTACCAGTTTTTTGTCTTTTTAAGATTGAAAGTCAAAAATATAGTGTAGCCAAACAATTATCACAAACAGAATTTACTTTTTTATAATATTTATTTGTAACAAAGGGAGCAACAATCTCCTGAACTGCTTACTAGTTTATGTGGAACAGCCAAAAAGCCTCCACAAAACAAATTTTCAAAACCAAAAGTAACAATTTTTCATATTTCCTCTCCACAGTATTAAATAAAAATAAAAACCCCATTCTCATAAAAAGAATTGAAGATGGGGGAAGTGTTAAGAAGAGAGTGGGACTAAGTTTCAATGGACATTTAATCAGAATCATTTTCTGAGCTGAAATTGTCAGTATCCGTCTCTCCTTCTGTAGTTACTCTTTTTTGTCCGTCATCACAATTAGGAACTTCTAAAAACGTAAGGTTTGACCGGACCGGTTCTTGTTACAATAGCAGCACAGCACCTCCTAAAGGAAGAAATGCATACTGTTCTTGCATTGGAGGGTTCAGTTTGTTACCTAGGACTTGCTTGTCCTCAGTGCACAGAAATTAGAATAATCTGATATCATACATTTTTTTTAGAAATGATTTGGAAAATATTTGAACACTCTGTCTTAAAATATTGTATTCATCATGTTAAAATAAAATATTCCACTTTTTTTTTTTCTTTTTCCAATTTTTCCAATTTTTTGGAAAAAAACAAAAAAAAACTTTTTTTTTTACAGAATTTTTCCGGGCCTTCACATCTCTAGTCAGAATCCACCCAGATGGCTAACTGGCAGTTGGCTCAGCTTCACAGCACGTTGCCCATATCCTGAGCCAGTCACTCCCATCCCCCTCCACAGCCCAGAGCTGCAGTGAGGGCTGGAGGGGCAGAGCAGAGAGACAGTGACTGACAGTCCCCAGCTCTCTGTTCACTGGAAACTGAGAACTGAGCAATCAGCTGTTTGATCATTCAGGTCCCGGGCCTTAGAGACAGCGGGGGACAGATAACACATTTGGCCGATGCTGCATCCACTTAGGCGAGCGTTTGTATTTTTTAAATCCCACACTTGTCATTTAAAGGAAAAATGGAAAGGGTAGTTAGGCTATGTACAGATAATCTAAAGAATGCAAGGAACAAAAAAGATGCAACGGATAAAAACAATTTCATCGCAAAATAGCTTCATGAAGAACTAAAGGCAAAACTTTTTTTTCCATTTTGGAAAGAGTAAGGAAGGGTTATAACACCTGTGAGTTATGTTTTGCTACCTGTGTCCTATTCTGGAGATTTCCCTTCCCTTCCTGCCCCACAGCCACAACAGGAAGTGAGAGGAAACCCCTTCAAAGTGAGGGAATCCCTGGTTGTCACCAGATTTCCCCTCAGTTTCTCTTCTGGGGAAAACCCGAGATTTTGGATTTTCTTTCACCTTCACTTTTGGTGATAAAGGTAAACAAATAAAGAGAGTACATTTCCCTAACAGGGACACCTGAACGGTGTTCTAAACCCTCGCCACCCTATTTAAATGCTTGCTGACCGCCGGCTGTCAACTGACGGCCAGGCGGTGCAGCCCTCGTTGCGGGCGGGCGTCATATGACGGCCTCGCGTTCCCAGCCCACCAGGGGGCGCGCGCGCCGCCGACAGCAATCGCTCACGCCCGCCGTGTCACTGGCCACCCGGTGCGCGTGCCCGGCAGCCGCGATTGCCCGGTAACACAGCAGGACTGTGGATCTGTGTGTGTAAACACAGATCCACATCCTGTCAGGTGAGAGGAGACCGATGTGTGTTCCCAGCACAGAGGAAAACCGATCGGTCTCCTCACCTTGTGAGTCCCCGCCCCCTACAGTTAGAAACACTCATTAGAAACATAATTAACCCCTTCCCTGCCCCCTAGTGTTAACCCCTTCCCTGCCAGTCACATTTATACAGTAATCAATGCAGTGTATAGCACTGATCGCTGTATAAATGTGAATGGTCCCAAAAATGTGTCAAGTGTCCGATATGTCCGCCGCAATATAGCAGTCACGATAAAAATCGCAGATCGCCGCCATTACTAGTAAAAAAAAAAAATAATAAAAATGCTATAAATCTATCCCCTATTTTGTAGCTGCTATAACTTTTGCGCAAACCAATCAATATACGCTTATTGCGATATTTTTTTTTTTTTTTTACCAAAAATATGTAGAAGAATACATATCAGCCTAAACTGAAAAAAAATTTGTTTTAAAGAAAAAAAAACTGGATATTTATTATAGCAAAAAGTAAAAAATGAGTTTTTTTTTCAAACTTGTCACTCTTTTGTTTATAGTGCAAAAAATAAAAACCGCAGTGGCGATCAAATACCACCAAAAGAAAGCTCTATTTGTGGGGAAAAAATTATAACAATTTCATCTGGGTACAGTGTTGTATGACTGCGCAATTGTCATTCAAAGTGTGAAAGATGTGCTGAAAGATGAAAAATGGCTTGGGCAGGGAGGGGGTGAAAATGCACTGTATTGAGGTGGTTAAACAAAAAAAAAGTTTTGCCATCGGTTATACTTAAAATGCCTTCAATAGAAAAGTAGAGCTGCATTTTACTGCGCTTTACAGAACATAATAAAAGGCACTAAACCATTAACAGAATTACCCAATGAATGAATACTACAGGAAAACCAGCTGCAAAACCCTCAGTGGTAACTTAAAGTGTTACTAAAGTCAATAAAATAACAAACATGTTATACTCACCTGCTCTGTACAGTGGTATTGCACAGAGTGGCCCCCAATCCTCCTCTTCTTGTGTCCCTGGCGGCAATCTTGGCTCCTCCTCTTCTTATTCCGTCCCCATAGCAAGCAGTTTCCTATGGGGACACACTGTGCGTGCTCACTCCCGACCTGTGTGTCTATGAATCCGTGCTCCACAGACTAAGAGCCCTTTCACACTGGGGCGGTTTGCAGGCGCTATTGCGCTAATAATAGCAAACTGACCCGAAAGTGGCGCTGCTTGCATTCCAGTGTGAAAGCCCCGAGGGCTTTCACACTGGAGCGATGCGCTGGCAGGACGCTTTGCGGTGGTATTTAACCCTTTCTCGGCCGCTAGGGGGGGGTAAAACCGCCCCGCTAGCGGCCGCATACCGACGGTAAAACGCCGCTAATAATATTTTACCGCCGACGCCGCCCCCCGCCCCAGTGTGAAAGGGCTCTTACACAGCCAGACTTCCTCTTCACTGCATTGGATTTATAGCAGCAAGAGCCAATGGCTCTTGCTGCTGCTCAAATGCTGTGTGAAGAGGAAGGTGAAAATAGATGCAGCTGTGCACAGTGCTGGTCTCTTTTCCCCTTTCTTCCTCTTCATATAGGGGAAGGGGGCACAGGGAAACTAAAAATGTTTTTTACCTTAATGCAAACAATGCATGAAAAGGTAAAAAAACTTTTTTCGATTTAGTGACACTTTAACTTACCCCCGTAGGAAAGACTTGTGTGATGTAATGGCCATCACAATACAAAATCAAGATGATTGTCATCTAGATATTCATCTAACAGTAGCAACCTCCACATTTTCATGAGGGAAGACACTGCAGAAAATAAATTCCTAAGAGCACTGGTGAGAAAGACACTTTTGAAACTAATTTATGGTGATGTAATAGGAGAAACAACACTATCTAGTTTCGGATTCAAATGATCCAAAAAGACTTTACAATTATCAAAACATAATTACTGCTGTCTGTTTAAAGTATAGAGCGCCTGCATATATTTTCTTCATTTAATATGTTAAAGGCTAAAAGTATGTGTTTTTTAACAATGAAAGTTTTTTGTTAGGCACACGTTAAAGCAGACCTGATTCAAAGACATGGTTTACTTAAACAAAGGTGCCTCTTCCAAAAATATGGCATAAAAGTAACCGTGGAAAGGAAAACAGTTGGATAATTATTTTTCCTGACTTCAGTAGCACACAAGAGTGTTGTCATCCTTCTGCCAGCAAGATCCTTAGAAATGCTGAGAAGTCCAAATCTCTCAAGGAGACAGTGCAGCGCAATGCAAGATCATCATCTTCCCTGATTCGGGCTTCTCGACATTCCCAGAGATCTGTCTGAAAGCAGGATAAGATTAACCTTGCCTAGGTGCTGAGGCAGGAAGTTGGGGAAAATGAAGTACTGTATATTATCTATTTTTCTGCAGAATTTTAAGGGGGCTGGGTATGCTTAAAATAACATTTACAGCCAACAGGTGGAGCACTATACACCTTTGCGCGTGCATGCTAAAACGGTCAGACTTCAGGTAACCCATAGGGGAAGATTTGCTAAAAAAATGGTTTTAGTAAATCTGGAACAGCTTGTTCAAATAAGCTTTGACAATAAGCCCTGGATCACTACTTCAGCATGGTTTCAAAGCTGCAGAACAGTGCAATTTGCACCTTTGATTTAATTGCTGCTTGCAACTTTGTTTAACAGAAGTCTATGCAAGTCGCAATGAAATTGGAAAAACGTGCAGGAATTTTTCTCAGATTCGCAGCAATTTGAACTGTTCCATTGCCGGAAATGGGGTGCGACTTGTCA
The DNA here is from genome assembly GCF_042186555.1 of Aquarana catesbeiana. Classification (NCBI taxonomy): domain Eukaryota; kingdom Metazoa; phylum Chordata; class Amphibia; order Anura; family Ranidae; genus Aquarana; species Aquarana catesbeiana. The sequence continues at coordinate 379,754,853 of NC_133326.1, read as the reverse complement.
TGCGATTTGGAACTGTCAAATTGCATGAAAAATCTCACCGGTGTGAACGAGGGCTAAAACCTAGTAACTGACTAGTTACTATGCACAGCTGCACCATATTCTGTGTGCACCAGTTTTAGTAAGTCTCCCTCATAGTGTTTTTGCTCTCTTTTGAAAACCTAAAACTTGTGTGTCATAAGGCTTTCACTTAAGTAACTGGAAAAATACCGTATATAAAGCTTATGTTTGAAAATTTTCAAACAAAACAAACCTAAATACCTAATAGTTTGCCTTTAAAATGTATTTCCACTTCTACAGCCCAAAGTGGGATAACACCAAGTTAGGGTTTGTTACATTATCCCATTCACATAGCACAACTTAAAAAAAATAGAATTTCCTGCTCAATTTAAAGGGGTTGTAAAGGCAGAAGGTTTTTTTTATCGTAATGCATTCTATGCATTAAGATAAAAATCCTTCTGTGTGCAGCAGCCCCCCTTAACGCTTACCTGTGGTCACTTGCTGTCCCCGGGTGTCTCAGTCGTCCCAAATTCTCCTTCGTGATTGGCTGAGACACAGCAGGGGCGCCATTGGATCCCGCTACTGTTAATCAAAGTCAGCTAGCCAATCAGGGGAGAGAGGGAGTGGGGCATGTCGGGCTCGGTGTCTGAATGGACAAAGGGAGCTGTGACTCGGCTCAGGTGCCCCCATAGCAAGCTGCTTGCTGTAGGGGCACTGAACAGGAGGGAGGGGCCAGGAGCACAGAAGAGGGACCCGAGAAGAAGAGGATCCAGGCTGCTCTTTGCAAATCCACTGCAGCAGAGCAGGTAAGTATAACGTGTTTGTTATTTTTTAGGAAAATATCTTTAACTTGCTCTTTTCTGAAAAATCCACGACTGAAGTTTTCTCTTAGTAAATAATGTTTAGGAAGGGGCTGGGGAGTTAGTGCTTACTAGAACTAAAGCAGTGTATACACAGGCCGTTTTTTTTTTCGTTCAACCAGTGAGTTGAACAAAAAAAAAAAACCCTGACAGATCCCCACATGGACACAAGTGATGTTGATGCAGGGACTTCCCTACCGAACGATTATATTCTGACAGCAGGGACTCCCCTGTCAGAATACAGAGATTAGCGCTGATCAAATGCTATTTTTTTAGCAAGACTGTACGACAGAAGCCACCCATTAGACCGGCTTTTGTTGAATATAAAGCAGTATAGACACACTGAAAGTCGGCCGGTTTCTGCTCCATATTTTTCATATGAGGAATAGTGATATAGTGGGTATTTCTAGAAAACTAGACAACTTCTTCCTTCTCATTCTTACAACCAGTAAGACAAACAATACCTCCCCTTCTGTGTTTTACTGTGACCAAAAGCTGAAATTACAGGTTTTACAGCGGATGGCACAGCCAGAGCAACCATAAAAGAAAATGGATCTATAGAACACTGTATTTGACTGGCCATGTTTCAGTCCTCTGCTTCTTTGGTTGTTTATATAGAAATCCAGAAACATAGGAATATCCCTTTAAGACATCTTTACAAAAAAGAAAAGAAAAGGGCTTACCGCAAGATCTACAAGATGCAGTTTTCCCATTCGTACATGCATATTGCCATCAGCTCCCTTCTCACTGCACTCTATGGTGATAGTGAAGATTGCATGGGAACGAGAACTGTGCTCATTCATGTTTGTGGCCCCAACAGACCCTGAAGATAAAAGTAAAATATATCAAATCTGACATATAATTAAGATAATCATCTATACTGCAAAAACCTTGTTTTTTGTACCAAATTGAGTGAACCTTTCAGTAGGGCTTGCTTACTCCATGGTAATGCACTGTATTTGTGCATTGCAGTGTTCTTAGTTTTCAAAAATATACAGGATCTACTTTTTTCATACACTTGGGTGCATTCACAGCTCATTCAAATTGAAAAGGGCTGTATAAGGAAGCCAGCCTGAAACATGCTTTGAAGTGCACCAGGTTAAGGGGGGACCAGATCCTAACTTTGTAGGTCTCTATGACATGTCACAATATAAAGCAACAGTATAAAATCGAAAAGAAAAAAAAAAAAAAAAAAGTTGTTTGACATAGTCTAAGCTAAAATAAAATCATCAGTTTGCTACACACATAAAGAAGCATTAGCAGCTGCAATTTGGGGATTCTGCCATTGGTGAGGTGTTGCTAGCACCAGAACTGCCAGTGCAATAAAGCCCGTAAACCTCAGTAGAAGAAATAACTGTCTGGCTTAAAAAGTACTACCTTTATAAAAAAAAAAAAAAAAAAAAAAAAAAGTAGGCAAGGAGCAAAATGTGTCTAGAAAATCATGCAGTGAAAAATGGTCATGAGTAATACATCACTGTCTCACTATGGCGCTCAATAAGTATCTGACATCTAAGGGAACAGGTCTTTTGTCATGCGGACAGCAATGCAATAGAATCTACCACTGTATGACTAAGATTATCCACAACAAATGTAGTAAAGGGGTTTTGACTTTCAGCAACAAATGGGAAACCCTTACTGTCATGATATGATGAGGGTCATTCAGACAGTCAGCAATCAGCTATTCCTGAAAAAGTAGCTCCAAAGATGCTGGAGTGGGCAGATCTGCTGAGCCTCAAAAAAATAACTGAAAGAAGAAGCCCGAGTTACCTCACAATGAGCAAAATGACTGTAAAGGATCCAACCGGGGTAAATGTCACCAATCCTGGTACACTAAAGGAGGGCCTGCTACTAAACTGCCAAAATGAACATTAAAATACTAAAAATTGTTACTTCATATTGCTATACAATTTAATATAGTTCTGAACTTTTGTTAAGAAAATGAAAAATACTTTTAAATGGCAGAAAGTGGCAAGCAGCAGATAACAATTCCCTCCTGTAAGAAAGGTGCCAAAAAGTAGCTTCTTTGTAAACTCCATAAAATCAATGCTCTAAACACCCAGGCTGCCTACACCTGAATGGTGAGAGAACATTGGCTTCTGGACACAGCCCACCAACAACTGCAGACACTTTCCTCTTTCAAGCTAAAAATAGAAAAGTCTGTAGTAAACACCTCCTGAAAAAAACTTACGATTTTTATGACCCAAAGTCATAATCCGGTCCATATCATCTGCATTGTTTACTACATAACCCGATAAGTCCTTAATGTAAACTCCCACATCTGGTCTTTCTTTAACCTACAATAATAAAATAACAACAAACAATTGATTTCCATCAGGGATACTCACTGGCAGGCACATAGTTCAGTGCTTCAAACATAACATTTGCTAACATCCATTCCTGATTTCAAAAATGAATGGCCCATTAAAGCAGTATTAAACCCAAAAGAAATTTTTTTCTATATTGCAGCTTACTAATTCTTAGATGTGCTGGCTGTATTAGTTTTCGTTTATAGGCTTTCTCTACTTTATTTTCACCCGGTGACTTGGTCAAGAAGTCTGTTGCTTTTCAACAGAACAAGCTCTCCTGTACATTTATTTATATATAAACCTTTTTCCTAAAGCCCCTTTCACACTGGGGCGGGGTCGGCGGTAAAGCGCTGCTGTTAGCGGCGCTTTACCGTCGGTATTCGGCCGCTAGCGGGGCGGTTTTACCCCCTGCTAGCAGCCGAGAAAGGGTTAAAGACCACCGCAAAGAGGCTATGCAGAGGTAAACGCCGGCAAACCGCTGTAACTGCCTGTTTTGTTACCTGGAATTTGGCTTCAACATGCTAATGTATCTAAATCTGCTACTACTACTATCTAACCTCCTCCAGATTAACAATGCTATTGTCCAAAGGTGTCCCTATACTGCTTCATCCAGAGTGGAGGCACTCTAATACAGGTGGTATGTTACTGGCCAGATCACCAGGGGGAAAAAAAAAGCCTAAAAAAAGAAAACTAATGCAACCACCACATCTGAGGATTGGTAAGTTGCAATACTGCTTTAACCTTTAAACTAATGAGTCCATACTTTGGCTGACTTATTTTCACATTTATCCTATTTTCACAAGCACAGAGATTTTACTTTACATTTTACATAGCAGGGCTCAGTTTGCTAATCATAACAGTGAACCGTACCTTTAAATGTATTAGTTGGCTAAACTAAAGATTACTGATTGCTATTTAAAGTTCTTAACATATGCCTGGGTTCTGTGTATAAAGCAAGATAAATCATTAGCTTGTATAACTATCAAATTCTTTAGCTTCAAAAAAATATGTGAACCTTGCATGAAAATATTAGTGCAATAGTGCCACCTAGTCTCCAAATTCAGTTATTATTATCATCATAATACAGGATTTACACAGCGCCAACATTTTGCTCAGTGCTTTACAACATGAAGGAAGTCAGTACAGTTACAATACAATTTGGTACAACAGAAATCAGAGGGCCCTGCTCATTAGAGCTTACAAACTAAAAGGGAGGGTCAAGTGATACAAAAGATAATAACTGTGGGGGATAAGCTGATGGAGAAAGTAAAAACACAGTGCATTAGTTAGAAGCAGGATAGGCTTTATTAAAGAGAAGGGTTTTCAGGGATCGTCTAAAGATGGATAGATTAGGAGACAGTCTGACAAATTAGGGTAAGGAATTCCAAAGGAAGGGAGAAACTTGGGGCAAATCCTGGAGGCGAGCATGGGAGGAGGTGACAAGGAAGCTAGAGAGCAGGAGGTCCAAAGAGAGTGGTTTGGTTGATATTTTGAGACTAGGTTAGTGATGTAGCTGGGGGCAGCGTTATGGATGACTTTGAAGGTTGTTGTTAGTACTTTGACTTTTATTCGTTGGGTGAGCAAAAGCCAGTGGAGGGATTGGCAGAGAGGGGTAGCAGAAACTGAATGGGTGGAAAGGTGGATGAGTCTGGCAGCAGCATTCAGGATGGACCTAAGGGGGGGATAGCCTATGTAAAGGTAATCCAATGAGGAGGGAGTTGCAGTAGTCAAGGCGAGAGATAACCAGGGAGTGAATTAGAAGCTTAGCGGTATCAATGGTTAAAAAGGGGCGTATTCTGGAGATGTTGTGGAGGTTGAGGCAGCATGATTTGGTCAGGGATTGGATGTGGGCCTGAAAGGACAGTTCAGAGTCCAGGCTTACCCGTAGCACCCTGGCATGTGGAGACAGACTGATAATTGTGCCACTAATCTTGACAGAGAAGTCAAGGGAAAGGGCACTTGGGGGAGGAAATATTATGAGCTCGATTTTGGATAGATTGAGTTTGAGGAAGTGGTGTGACATCCAGTCAGACACGTCTGTTAGTAAATCAGTGATACATGAGGAAACTGATGCGGTGAGCTGAGGGGTAGAGAAATAGATTTCGGTGTCATCAGCATACAAATAGCATTGAAAGCCATGGGAGGCTATCAGCTGACCCATGGAGGAGGTGTAGATCAAGAACAGGAGAGGTCCAAGGACAAAACCTTGGGGACCCCAACTGTAAAAGGAGTAGGAGAGGAGGAAGAGTTGTGACACTGAAGCTGTAGTGAGATAGGTTAAATTTAAACCAGAGAGCACAGTCACAGAGACCAAGGAAATAGAGTTTTTTGAGGAGGAGGGGGTGGTCAATTGTATCAAAGGCAGCGGAGAGGTCCAAGAGTAGGAGTATGGAATAGTGACCTTTGATTTTAGCGGTTACATAATTTGTGAGTTTTAGTAGAGCAGTTTCTGTGGAGTTTTGCGGGCAAAATCCAGACTGATGGGGATCAAGGTTATTCCCGAAGAGGTGGCAGCTCAGTCAGTTGTAGACTAGATGTTCAAGGAGTTTGGAGGCAAAAGTGAGTAAGGAAATGGATCTTAGGTTGCAAAGATTGGTGGGGTCCAGTGAGGCCTTTTTAGGTATGAGGGTGACTAGTGCATGCTTTAGAGGGCTGGGGAAGATGCCAGTAGAGATGGAGATTGAAGATGTGCGTGGAAGAGTGTAGGACAGAGCCAGAGGGTAACCGTAGTATTTGCGAGGGATCAGGGTCCAGGGGCAGGTGGTCTTTAGAAAAAAAGTTTAGCGACTTCCTCTATAGTAGATGGCTTAAACAAGGGAAGGATTGATTGTGCAGGTGGACAAGGAGTGTAAGGCGAGGGAGATATCTTTACAGTGGAGATCTCGTCACAAATTGTATCAATCTTATTTTTGAAGTGATTAGCAATCTCCTGGGCAGTAAGTAAGGTGGGTGGAGGTAATGAAGGACGAAGTAGAGAGTTAAAAGGTAGTAAAGAGGTGACCGGGATTGCGTGAGAGGGTGTTAATGAGAGTGATAAAGCAGGTCTGTTCGGCAGTGTGGAGGCAAGAACTGTATTTTTGAAGGGCAGATTTATATTGGCTGAAGTCTTGCTGGGATTTAGTCTTACGCCACAGACACTCAAGAGCACAGCTATGTTTTTTGAGGCTTCTGGTATTGTCTATTTGCCAGTGTCTGATTCTCTGTGTAGTGAGGGGGGCCAATGTGTCCAGGGTGGATGACAGTGAACTGTTGAAGACAGAAGTTGCCAGGTTGGGGCAGGACAGGACTGAGATTTTGTCAAAGACATGATCTGTAGCAGAAAAAAGGAGAAGGGTTAAGATGACAAAGGTTTCTACGGATAACTGTTAGGTAGTTGGAAGGCAAGGTGGAGGAAGACAAGGATAGAGCGAAGCTAATAAGGTGGTGATCAGAGAGAGGAAGAGGAATGTTGGAGACGTTGCAAGGGGTGCATAGGTAGGAGAATACAAGGTCAAGGCAGTTTCCATCAGAGTGAGTAGAAGCATGTGTCCATTGTTTTAGGTCAAAAGAGAAGTTTAGGTTCAGAAGTTTAGAAGTAGCAGGAGTGTTAAGATTAACAGGGATGTTGAAGTCACTGAGAATGATTGTGGGAATTTCAGGAGAGAGAAAGTAAGGTAGCCAGGCAGTGAAGTCATCAAGAAAACTTGCTACTGGTCCAGGAGGCCAATAGATCCACAGCAATTTTCAAAGAAACTGAAGAGAATAGACAAATACAGTGAGCTTCAAATGAGAAGAGGGACAGAGAGGGAGGCGGATGAAGGACCTGGAGAGTGCTTTGAGGGGATAGAAGGATTCTAACACCACCTCCCTTCAGTTAACCACTAGCCGACCAGCTGCCGTAGTTATACTGTGGCAAGGTTTGCTTGTCTGGGCAAATCGGCATAGCTCCTTTAAGATGTCACAGCAGGCGCGTGCGGACCGCGTGTCCCCGGAGCCAATGCGCATGCCCGGTGTGCGCCGAGCACCCACGATCGCTCGTGACAGAGCGAGAACCAGGATCTGTGTGTGTAAACCCAGTTATCTCAGGGGAGAGGAGGCAGATTGTGTGTTCATACTAAGTATGATCAACCGATCTCTCTCTCTTTTCCCCTAGTCAGTCCCATCCCCCTACAGTTGGAACACACCCAGGGAACAAAGTTAACCCCTTGATTGCCCCCTAGTGTTAACAAAAAAAAAAAAAATATCGCAGATCGCCGCCATTACTAGTAAAAAAAAAAAAAAAAATATACAGTAATAAAAATGCTATAAATCTATCCCCCTATTTTGTAGACGCTATAACTTTTGTGCAAACCAATCAATATATATGCTTATTGCGGGGTTTTTTTACCAAAATATGTAGAAGAATACATATCGGCCAAAACTGAAGAAAAAAATTATTTATTTTTTTTTAATTTGGGATATTTATTATAGCAAAAACTATAACATTGTATTTTTTGCAAAATTGATGCTCTATTTTGTTTATAGCGCAAAGCATAAAAACCGCAGAGGTGATGAAATACCACCAATAGAAAGCTCTATTTGTGGGGGAAAAAGGACATAAATGTTGTAGGGTACAAAGTCACACGATCGCGCAATTGTCAGTTAAAGCGACGTATTGTCGTATCGCAAAAAATGGCCTGATCATTAATGGGGCAAATCCTTCCAGGGCTGAAGTAGTTAAGCAACTCTGCCACTGAACCTGGTAGGGGGAAGCATAGAAAGGTACAGCAAACAATTATAGTTTTACAGCTATAAGCCACAGGCATGCATGTGTATCAGAAATGGAAGGTCTGCTTTAATCACCCAAAAACAGCTTTACAGGGGGTCCCCGGGTTACAAACAAGATAGGGACTTTAGGTTTGTTCTTAAGTTGAATCTGTTTGTAAGTCGGAACAGGTACATTTTTTAAGTGTAGCTCCAGTCAAAAAATCTATTTTTAAGTTTTTTAGATAGCCTAGGGAAGGGTTATCACCCCTGTAACATTTGTTTTGCTGTCTGTGCCCCTGTTCAGACGATTTCACCTCACTTTCTGCCCCAATGATAATTGGATTTTGAAAATTTGGGGTTATTAGGGAAACAAGGATTGGTGATAAAGCATCAGTGGAGAGACCTTTTTCCCATATTAACTCTTACAGGAGAGAATTTCCTTTCCTGGGGGTAGATTTCCTCCCACTTCCTGTTGTCTCCCTCCGTTTGTAAGTAGGAGTCGTTTGTAAGTCGGATGTTTGTAAGTAGGGGACCCCCTGTACTTTACAAACTGCACCATAATATGAATGGCAATAGCTGACTAATTTCTAAAGGCAACCTGGGCATCTATCAAATACTTCCATAAATAGGACCTAGTTGTAATCAGGTAGCAACTGACTCTCTTTAATATGGCAAATTACAGGTTTATAAAATGTAAACTTTATCATCCCCACCTCTAGTCTCTGTGTCTGGTCTTTACCGAGCAAGTCCCGTACTTCCTCATTATAAATCTCCAAATAAGACACTCTGACCAAAAACCTGTAACATACACGATAAGAGAAAGAAATTCATAACATATGTAAAGTGGACAAATTATACAACCAAACAAATTAAGTGATTAAAAAAATATACTGCAAATATTAATACAAAATGGACCAGGTTAGTAATGAACACCTTGATGTATACAGAATGTTACAAAACAGCAAGAATAGAAGGTTCTACGGTTAATGCGAGTGGCCCATCAATGATGTATCATTTTGGGTCATGAAAGGGAAAGCATATACCTTGTATCTCCCTCTGCCTTAGCAATATGACCAAATACGTGAGCAAATGAATTAGGGATGATTCCTCTGAGCTCCGGAACAGCTCGAACACCTTCCATGGTAAATGTTTTACCAGTGCCTGTCTGTCCATATGCAAATATAGTACCTAGGAGGACAAAAAAAAAAAAAAAAAAAAGTTTTATTAGTCACCACATGAGGTCATTGAACTAAGGGCCCCACAACAACTAAATGAACAAAACTACTACATTTGGGGGGGGAATAAAAAACAGGATTTTTAAAACAGCTTACATGTAAAATCATTTTCTTGGAGTACATCACGAGACACAGAGCACCATAGTAATTACTATGTGGGTGTATAGGCACCTTCAGGTGATGGACACTGGTATACCCAATACAGGAAGTTCACTCCCTATATAACTCCTCCTCCTACCTGGAGTACCTCAGTTTTTGTAGCAAAGCAATATACTTAAACCCCAGAAATAGGGACAGGACCTCTGTGTCCCGTGATGTAATCCAAGAAAAGGATTTTACAGGTAAGCTGTTATAAAAATCCTATTTTCTTTATCGTACATCACGGGACACAGAGCACCATAGTAATTACTATGTGGGACGTCCCATAGCAATGCTATTTGAGGGGAGGGAGAGACAACCCATAAGGACCCCCCCCCAGACTTGAGGACCTATACTGCTGCCTGCACACACTGAGCCCAAAGGCGACATCCTCATGCCTTCTTACATCCACCTGATAAAACTTGGTGAATGTATGTATTGAAAACCAAGTTGCCGCCATACAGATCTGAGCCATGGAGGCCTGGTCACGCACTGCCCAAGAAACACTAACCGCCCTGGTAGAGTGCGCTTAGACTTGAAAAGGTGGAATTTTACCGCTTAAATCATGTCTGAATTATAACTTGCCGAATCCACTTAGCGACAGTGGATTTCGACGTTGCCTGTCCTTTCTTAGGACCCTATGGCAATATAAATAAGACATCAGTCTTCCGGATCTGAGCAGTCGTCTTTAAATAGACTTTGACCGCTCTCACTACTTCAAGACAATGTAGTGACTTCTCTTCCCTGGAACATGGTTTTGGAAAAAACGATGGCAGGACAATATCTTGGTTCAGGTGGAAACCTGAGACTACTTTTGGCAGAAAACCTGGACAAGGGCGCAACACCACTCTGTTCTCGTGAATAATCAAGTATGGCTCTTTACAAGAAAGAGCACCCAATTCCGAAACCTTCCTTGCTGAGGCTATAGCAACCAAGAACACTAACTTCAAGTCCCAAGGGCTCAAGGGTGATTTAACTGGCTGATTATTCCGCATCACCCCTTGCATAAAACCCCGCACTAAAGAATGTGAAGCAAGCGGTCTTTGAAATAAGATCGATAAAGCTGAGACTTGGCCCTTAACAGTACTTAAGGCCAATTTGATTTCTACCCCTAATTGTAGACAGGCAAGAATTCTGCCTATGATATACTTCCAAGGGTGCCAACCCTTGGATTCACACCAGGAACCAAAAGCCCTCCAGACTCTATAATATATAGTTCTGGAAGCTGACTTCCTTGCATTAATCAAGGTAGAGATAACTGACCCGGAAAGCCCATGTTTCTTCAGAATGTGGATTTCAATAGCCAAGACATTAAATTTAGCGTTCGTAAGGTAGGATGGAATATCTGCCCCTGTGAGAGTAGGTCTGGCATTAGTGGAAGGGACCATGGATCCTCCACCGCCATCTTTAGGATTTCTGCATACCAGGACCTTCTGGGCCATGCTGGGGATACCAGAATTACCGGCTTTCTTTCCAGCTTGATCCTGCAAAGAAGTCATGGCAGCAACTGAATAGGGGGGAATGCATAAATCAGTGAGAATTGATACCAAGGGGTCACCAACGCATCTGTTCCGCATGCGAGTGGATCCCTTGTCCTGGACACAAAGTTGACTAACTTTATGTTGAATCTGGACGCCAGAAGATCTACGTCCGGAGTCACCCATCTTTGGCAAACAGCCCGAAAAATGTCGGGGTGAAGGGACCATTCCCCAGGGAATAACTGCTGGCGACTCAAGTAGTCCGCCTGCCAATTCTCTACTCCCGGAATGAAGACTGCCAATAGGCACGGAACATTCCTTTTTACCCATGTTAGAATATGGTTCAGCTCTCTCTGTGCTGCAAGACTCTTGGTGCCCCTTTGGTGATTGATATAGGCCACGGCTGTGGCATTGTCAGATTGGATCCTGACAGGACAATCCCGTAACCTGAGAGTTCAGGCATTCAGAGCCAGACGCACTGCCCGAATCTCTAGGATGTTGATGGGCAAGGCTCTTTCGGTTCTTGACCACTGTCCCTGGACAGTTGTCTTTTCGTGCACTGCTTCCCAGCCTGAAAGGCTGGCATCTGTCGTTACCACTTTCCAGATAACTGGTCTGAAGGATTTTCCTTTTAGCAGATTCTGGGTTAGTAACCACCAACTGAGGCTTTGGGACACCCTTGGGGACAACCGCATCAGCAAGTCTAAAGCTTGAATTGTTTTGTTTCAAGCAGACAGGATACTGTTTTGCAACAGTCTCGAATGGAACTGGGCATAGGGAGCCGCTTTGAATGAAGCCACCATCTTTCCTAACAACCTCATGCAAAGGTGAATGGAGGGATCTCCTTTCAACCTGACCATCTGCACCAGCTCTCTTATGGAGTTGATTTTTGCCTGAGGCAAGAACACCTTTTTCTGGGCTGTGTCCATGATCAGGCCCAAATACTCCAGCTTTTTTAGCGGTTTTAAGGAAGACTTCTCTAGGTTGAGAGTTTAACCTAGACTTACCAGGTAACCAGGTGGTTGTAATGCATACACTTTGCCCCAAACGAGCCACCGACTGGTCTATTAGCAATAGATCGTCTAGGTACACCAAGACTGTTATGCCCTGTGCCCTTAACCTGGCTAGAGGTGGGGCCACTTTTGTGCACACCTGGGGTGCTGTAGCTAGCCCAAAGGGCAAGGCTACAAACTGAAAATGCTGCTATTCTACCTCGAACCGCAGAAACCTTTGGTGAGCGGGAAATACAGGGACATGCAGATATGCATCCCTGATGTTGATAGATGCCAGAAGTTCTCCTCCTTGTAGGATAGAAACCACTGACCTGAACGACTCCAAGGGAAAGGAGCGGATCCTCAGGAACTGATTTAGATTCTTTAGATCTATAATAGGTCTGACATCTCCATTCAGTTTTGGTACCGTAAAGAGGTTGGAATAAAACTCCAAACCTTGCTCTTCTGTGGGAATTTGTATGATCACCCCCTGAGCCAGTAATCGGTCTAGTGCCCGAAACAGAGATTGCCTTTTCCCTGGATCTTTGGGAAAGTTTGACCTCAGAAAACGAAACGATGGAAACTCCTGAAATTCTAGCTTGTATTCTAGAGACACCGTGGAGATGACCCATCTGTTCTGAATTTCCTCTTGCCAGACTTCTGAGTGTTGCAAAATTCTTCCCCCCACTCTGGCGAGGGGGGGGCTTTATAATGAGGCTTTAGAATTCTGCTTTGCAGGTTTCCGGCCCCAGGCCTTTTTCTGTGCCTAGGCCTAACCCTGAGGTTTTCCTCTAGAGTCTGACGGCGGAGGCCGTCACCACTGCCTAGAGGCGGATGCCCGTGGCACAGGAAAAAGAGTCCGCTTAAATGAAGGGCGTTTATACTTTCTTTTGACTGGCAAAATAGTACTTTTCCCACTAGAAATCATTTGGATGTATTTCTCCAAATCATCCCCAAATAGTCGATCCCCATGAAAAGGAAAACCAGTCAGGAGCCTTTTGCAAGGTGCTTCGGCTGACCAATTTTTTTAACCACAGGATCCTACGCATGTGTACTAGCACAAGCGCAAGGCGGGACAGGTGAAGAGTCTTTAATGGAGTCTATGGCGAAACATAATGCTTTTGGTAGTTCGACCAAATCCCGGGCTTGTTGTGTAGGGACCTCCTTAAGGGCCTGTCTGAACTGGTCCTTTAGGGACTGACAGATACCTATTGCAGCGACTGCAGGTTGAGTAACGGCCCCTGCCAAGCAAAAGAGGATTTTAACAGGAATTCCAACCTTTATCTGTTGGATCCTTAAGCATTTGTGCATGGTCTACTGGGCAAGTTAGACTTTTATTCACACTGGAAATCGCATCGTCAACTGCTGGTACATTCCATTTTTTGGTAAATTCCTCCTCCATGGGATAGAGAACTGAGAATCTCTTTGGAGGGAAAAAATGCTTATTTGGGTGATCCCATTCAGCATAAATAAGCTTTTCTAGTAATGCATGGACAGGAAACGCATGAAAAGGTTGTGAAGGTTTTAAGGAACCCAAGGAAGAAACCGAACTTTCAGCAGACTCCGTTAGAGGTAACATGAAAGTAGAACGAACCATCTCTGTAAGAGATTGTACCAGCAATTTTTCAGATTGTGAGGCTGAAAAGGATTCATCTACCGTTGTTTCCCCCGCAGAGGAGTAATAGTTTTGTTTTTCCTCCTGATTGCCTGAGGGTAACACCTCATCCTGTACCCACTGTTCCCTTGGTAAGGGGTCTGAGGTGGGGGAGGGGGATCTAGCACGCTTGCTATCCTTCTGGATGGAGGATGTGATTAAAGCCGCTAATCTTCCTTCTAGGCCCTGCAAAGCGGAGGAAAATGCCTCGTCTGTCACGTATAGAGGGGCTGATATGTGAGAAGCAGCTGCACCACCAACTGGTTCCAATGACTCACCCTGGCTTGCCATATATGGCATTTCCGGAGAGGATGACAGTCTGGAGGCAAGACTGGAGTTCCCAGCGTCTGGGGGTGGAATTTTTAGGACCTTTTTTGTGGTGTCTTTTTTGGAAGTCATAGTGCTAAGCACAAAAGCAGAGGCACTAAGTAAATGCACTATTTGCTGAGCAATAGTCAAGCAATACAATGCCGCTATAAAGTTGAGCTTGGTGCTGAGTAACAATGTATTTCCTGTACTGGAAATGCCTGCATGCATCCCTTACGTGCCCCAGCGCTCCTGTGTCCTGTGTGTCAGACTTCCATCTCTTCAGTTCATCTGATAGAGATTTTCTGTTAATGAGAAGCGTTGTTTAAATGCTTCAGGTGCTTCAGTAGCGCCTGCGCCGTATGCTCCACGTGGTTGCTACATCCGCACACGGCGCTGCGCCTAAGTCACGCCCCTTCGCCACTAACCCGCCCCCCCATTTCAAATGAACGGCAGTCCGTGCGCGCGGACAGCATTCGGGTCTGCCAGTGCAGACCCGTAGAAGGGTAAGGCTCTGTGATCGCCTGATCATAAAAAACCAATGGACAAGAGCTGGGGCGATGGCAGGACAATATCTAACACTGACATGGCTATGTGGGGAACCTTTCACTGACTCCGTTTAGGCATGCAAAGCTGTAATGTAAATACAAAACAGGGAGCCACCACCGCACCCCCCGAGGGGGGGGGGGTAGAGTGTACAAACTGCTGCTGTACCCCCAGCCCCTTAGTTCCCCCCAGTGGGGGAGGTGCATGCCAACTTTGTTCAATTAAGAACTCCCCCTGGCTGCTGAGACCACACACATGCTGTTTTAGCTGGACACTGAGCTGACTGAGAGCAACGAATCAAGGTATGTGCATTTACTCCCTCTAGCGGAGGCTTTAAGGCATACAACATTTTACTCATGGAAGAAAAAACCACAGGTGGACTTTACAGTTCCTAGGCTTCTTCTCTTACCTTATCCTCGCTGCAGGATACTGCTGTAACAGACCGATCCAAACGTCACCCATCACGGCGGGCTGCGCTAGCAAACCTTCAAGGACCGGGTCCTTTTTTTATCGGGGTTCCACTCCCTTGGACCTGTATTAGTACCCCGCCAGGAAAAACTTTAGGTAATGTAGGCATGACCAAAAAGCCCCGGGTCCCAGGGTCCAGCCCTGCATGGAGATGCGTTACAGGCAAAACCTTGTGCTTTGTACACGAGGCCCGGGTACCATCCACCTTGGCCTTAGTGGCAACTTTGGATGGATCCGGTCTATGGAGGCAGTTTAAATCCAATAAGGATCTCTCCAGTGGAGCTCTTCAGAGCACATCTTCACTCGTGACCAACACCTTAGACACTGGCGAAAAAACTGAGGTACTCCTGATAGGAGGAGGGGTTATATAGGGAGTGAACGTCCTGTATTGGGTATACCAGTGTCCATCACCTGAAGGTGCATATATACCCACATAGTAATTACTATGGTGCTCTGTGTCCCGTGATGTACGATAAAGAAATTATGAACATTATATCACCTGAGGGCTCTTGTACATGGGCACAATTACCCATACAGCATAAACACACTAGGGCCGAAACAACTAATCGATAAATTGACAACTAATCAATTATAAAAATAGTTGTCAACTATTTTAATAATCGATTAATCGGCCTGTCGATTAGTCGGCCTGCAAACATAATGCATTATTTGTTTACATATCAGGAAATACAGTGCAGCACGCATACAGCTCAGTACACTGTCCACATGTCAGTAAGTGCCTGAGAACTTGTGAATGTGAGAGGAGCAATGCCTCATGGGACATGTAGTCCTGGGCATGACGTGAGACTCTGTGCAGGGAAGATCAGCATCTGAACCCAGAGAAGGTGGAGGCTGATAGACTGAAGGTAATAGAAGGCGTTACAATTACATTTTAAAGTAAACTTGTACCAGTATTGTGCATTATATATAAAATGATCATATCTATGAAAAAAAATAAATAAATAAATAATAATAATAATAATAATAATAATAATAATAATAATAATAATAATAATAAAGTCTCAGCTTTTAGTACTACTTTAATATAAAAGATTTATATCTCCTTTCCACCCTTCATACAGCTTCATGTCTGACTCCTAGTTAAAATGCCCATATATCCTACTTCTCAATGTATTAATTATATATTTTATTACTTTCACTGTTTCACAGTATAAATGAACCCCTATAGTAGTGATTAGCTGCTCTTTTTGTACTATAAAGGGCTAATTTTAGTTTTTTTAACATTATTACAGGTGATACAAAAAAAGCATGCTGCTGATACTAAACGTCTTAGGCCTGGTTCACAACTATGCGTTTTTTTGGTGTTTTTTTGCAGAAGCGCGCTACAGTCCATTTATCATGGTTTCCTACAGGATACATTCACATCTATGCTTTTTTCAGCCGCTGCGTATTTGGAAAGGGTCAACGCAAAATGGTGCTTTTTTTGGTTCAAATAGACTTCAATAGAGGAGAAGCTGCAGAAAAGCATGTAGTGCGTTTTTGCAGCAATTTGCATTTTTTTAATCTGCCCAACAACAAATTGGCCAAAAAAAAACATAATAAAATGCAAGTCCCAGCAAAATCGCATCTGCAAAACACACAGCAAAAAGCAGTGTAGAAACAGATCAAAAGCAAACTTGCATAGGTGTGAAATTTTCGGAGGAGAATATGCATACGAAAAATCTTTGTACATTCGCTGAATAAAAAAAATGTCATTTGAAAATTTCTCTTGCTTTTAACATTCCGTTTTAAAATGAATGCAATCTCTGACTGAAAACCATTGTCTGGAAATTCCTTTGACCAAGAAGTTTTCTATTCTGCTCCTTTGAATTTTCCCGTCACTGTGGTTGAAAATGAACTTCGATTTGACCCTACTATGGCCAGCATATAATATATTACAGTTATGTCTGAATATCGCCAAAACAGTCTTTAATATTTTTTTTTTTTTTAAATAACAAATTTGATCTCTCAGTGTGATAATATTTACCAGATTCAACCTCTAATAGTATATATACTATTAAAGGTTGAATCTGGTAAATATTAATCAGACTGTATACAGTATATCTCTTCTGTCTGTTTTTCTCAGAGTGGTTTAGAGACTTTGCTCCCTAACCATATAGTTATTTATATTTAGCACTGCATATATATATATATATATATATATATATATATATATATATATATATATATATATATATATATATATATATATATATATATATATATATATATATATATATATATATATATATATATATAGCCTTTTTTTAACTTTACATATTAACTAAATTGTACACCACACTTTAAGGTTATTATCCGATTAATCGAAGCGATAATGGGCCGAATAATCGATTATGAAAATAATAGTTAGTTGCAGCCCTAAAACACACTGCATATTTTGGAACCTGGGATGTGCCACTGCTGCATACAGCCACCCATAGACACGAATGTGTAAAGGCGGCTTTACACTACTTGCGTCAAGTGTCACATGTGCGCCGACATAGGGGTTGGTTTACTAAAACTAGAGAGTGCAAAAACTGGTACAGCTCTGCATGGAAACCAATCAGCTTCCAGGGGTTTTTTTTTGGTCAAAGCTTAATGGAGGAAGAAGAAGAAGGAAGAAGGAAGAAGGAAGAAGGAAGAAGGAAGGAAGAAGGAAGGAAGGAAGGAGGAAGGAGGAAGGAGGAAGAAGAAAGGAGGAAGAAGAAAGGAGGAAGAAGAAAGGAGAAAGGAGAAAGGAGAAAGGAGAAAGGAGAAAGGAGAAAGGAGAAAGGAGAAAGGAGAAAGGAGAAAGGAGGAAGGAGGAAGGAGAAAGGAGAAAGGAGAAAGGAGAAAGGAGAAAGGAGAAAGGAGAAAGGAGGAAGGAGGAAGGAGGAAGGAGGAAGGAGGAGAAGAAGATAATGGCCACCGAAAAACACACGATTTTCTGTGAATTTACAGCGATCATTTGATGCATTTTTGCCATGTTTTCAATGCATTTTAATGGGGAGGTACAGTGAATATAAACAGTCTACACACCCGTTAAAATGTCAGGTTTCTGTGGTGTAAAAAAAAAAAAAAAAATGATGAGACAAAGAAATCATTTCAGAACTTTCCACTTTTAGTGCGACCTATAAACTGTACAACTCAGTTGAACAAATTGAAATCTTTTAGGTGGAGGGAAGTAAAACTAAAAAAACGAAAATAATAATATGGTTGCATTAGTGTGCACATCCTTAAACTAATACTTTGCTGAAGCACCTTTTGATTTTATAACAGCACTCAGTCTTTTTGAGTATGAGTCTATAAGCATGGTACATCTTGACTTGGCAATATTTGCCCACTCTTTGCAGTTCTCACTCCCACACACGTGCAGATGCCACAGCTCTGGAAAGCTTCTGTTCCAAGCACACGAAGGTAACAATTAGTGGTTCCCTTATGTAGAATTCTACTCCTTTTACTCTTATTGTTAACTATATTGGTCTATCTTAGTGGACTTTCTATCCATTTCAGATACATATCTATGACTCTGACCTGTTTTTTGCCATTGTGAGAGTGATGGTCTGTGCCCTGGGGATGATGCCTGTGCGTGCCTGTCCTGTGTTGGACCCTTTGCCACCTCAGCTCCGGGGGAGGACAACTCCTTTAGCCCGGTCTCCACCCTACACCGCAGCTGGGTACGCAGTGTAAGTATCCAGAAACCGACTTACTGTCCTTTCTGGTTGCATCCAGTTCTTTTTCTGATGCTCTCATATTCTGTTATTTCCAGACATCCTATTGCATCCGCCCCTGAAGAAGTGTATTCACAGAAACGCGTCGGGCATCATGGATGCAGCCACTCTTGCTTTAATAGGATTCTACTCAGATTTACGCTTTTATGAATTTATACTTACCTTTTACATCATATTATCATGTACCTCCCAGTTTTGTATATGTATTCCCTTCATGAAATTTGTCAGTGTATTGCTCAGATGTCATGCTGATTGTTGTATATACATACGTACAATACGTATGCACGTGCAACCTTTTACTTGTGATGTACATCTGGATGCCTTATGCAATAAAATTGACTTTTTTATCTCAACCCCAATCTGTCAACTTCCTCATTTAAAGTCCCAATGTCCTCCCCTTTTTTTCCTTTCTTGAACCTGGGATGGAGGCACCACCCTGTGCTTCATTTAAAGTCCCATAATTTCTTATCACTCTTCTTTGCAAAAACACTCCAAATCTGTCAGATTGCGTGGGCATCTCCTGTGCACAGCCCTCTTCAGATCACCCCACAGATTTTCAATTGGATTCAGGTCTGGGCTCTGGCTGGGCCATTCCAAAACTTGAGTCTTATTCTGGTAAAGCCATTCATTTGTTGATTTGGATGTATGCTTTGGGTCGTTGTCATGCTGAAAGAGGAAGTTCCTCCTTATGTTCAGCTTTCTAGCAGAAGCCTGAAGGTTTTGTGCCAATATTTACTGGTATTTGGAACTGTTCATAATTCCCTCTACCTTGGCTAAGGCCCATGTTCCAGGTGAAGAAAAACAGCACCAAAAGCATGATGCTGCCAC
The DNA here is from genome assembly GCF_042186555.1 of Aquarana catesbeiana. NCBI lineage: Eukaryota > Metazoa > Chordata > Amphibia > Anura > Ranidae > Aquarana > Aquarana catesbeiana. The sequence continues at coordinate 379,735,610 of NC_133326.1, read as the reverse complement.
CACCATGCTTCACTCTGGGTATGGTATTCTTTTGGTGGTGTGCTGTGTTGTTTTTGCACCAAACATATCTTTTGGAATTATGGACCAAAAGTTCAACCTTGGTTTCATCAGACCACAACACATTTTCCCACATGCTTTTGGAAGACTTCAGATGTGTTTTGCAAAATTTATCTGGGCTTGGATATTTTTCTTCGTAAGAAAAGGCTTCCGTCTTGTCACTCTACCCCATAGACCAGATATTTGATGAATACGGGAGATTGTTGTCACATGTACCACACAGCCAGTACTTGCCAGATAATCCTGCAGCTCTTTTAAGGTTGCTGTAGGCCTCGTCAGCCTCCCTGACCAGTTTTCTTCTCGTCTTTTCATCAATTTTGGAGGGACGTTGGGGTCTGCGGGCGGGGGGCTTATCGGAATCCGGAAGCCCCCTTTAATAAGAGGACCCCCAGATCCCGGCCACCAACCATGTGTGAATGAGTATGGGGTACATGGTACCCCTACCCATCCACCTACGGAAAAAGTGTCAATAAAAAAAAAAAAAAAAAAAAAAAAAAAACACACACTACATAGGTTTTTAAAGTAATTAGACAGCTCCGGGGGTCTTCTTCCGGCTTCGGGGGTCTTCTTCCAGCTTCGGGGGTCTCTCCGTGTCTTCTGCCGGGCTCCTCCGCTATCTTCTGCTCTTTTGCTAGCGGTGGCCCGGACTTCTGCCTTCTTCCCTCTTCTCTTCTTCCGATGTTGATACGACGCTCTCTCCAGCTGGAATGCTCTCTGAGCGCTCCGCAATGGACTTATATAGGCAGTGACCCCGCCCCCTTATGAGGTCACTGTCCCGGGGCATGCTGGGACTGTGCCGTCATAAGGGGACGTGGTCAACATCACCCGGTGACCACGCCCCCTAAAACGTCACAGTCCCGGCATGCCCAGGGACTGTGACAGCATAAGGGGGCGGGGTCACCGCCTATATAAGTCACATCGGAGCGCTCAGAGAGCATTCCAGCCGGAGAGAGCGTCGTGTCAACATCGGAAGAAGAGGGAAGAAGACAAGAAGGCAGAAGTCCGGGCCACCGCTAGCAAAAGAGCTGCAGAAGATAGTGGAGGAGCCGGCGGAAGATCAGGACACTGGGAGGAGACGCCGGAGAGACCCCCAAAGTCGGAAGAAGACCCATGGAGTCGAAAGAAAAGCCCCGAAGTCAGAAGAAGACCCCGGAGCTGCCTAATAAAATTACTTTAAAAACCTGTGTATTGTGTTTTTTCATTTACACTTTTTTACCCTAGGTGAATGAGTAGGGGTACCATGTACCCCACACTCATTCACAAAGGGTAGGGGGCCGGGATCTGGGGGCCCCCTTATTAAAGGGGGCTCCCGGATTCCGATAAGCCCCCCGCCCGCAGACCCCGACAACCAGCGGCCAGGGTTGTCGGGAAGAGGCCTTTGTCCTCATCAACATGGGGACAAGGTGCTTTGGGGTGGGGAGGCCGCAGGGCGCCCCCCTGCCCCAAAGCACCCACCTCCCCATGTTGAGGGCATGCGGCCTGGTACGGCTCAGGAGGGGGGGGCGCTCGTCCCCAGCCCAGTTCCTGACCGGCCGGGCTGCGCGCTCGGATAAGGGTCTGGTATGGATTTGGGGGGACCCCCACGCCGTTTTTTCGGCGTAGGGGGGGTTCCCCTTAAGGTCCATACCAGACCCAAGAGCCTGGTATGCTCTTGGAGGGGGGAACCCATGCCGGTTTTTTATTTAAAATTTGGCACAGAGTTCCCCCTCCAGATTCATACCAAACACAGTGCCAGGCATTGGCGGGGATCCAAGTCGGATCCCCGTTCATTGAAAGTCGGACGCATGCCGGCTTCATGTCGCACGGCAAAGTCGGATCCAAAGTAGGACGGCTGTCGTGTCGCACCAGTGTGAACCCAGCCTAAAGAATGTTGTGATTCTTGGCAGACTGCCCGTTTTTTTTTTCTTCCTTGCTTTTGACAGCTGTAGCTTCAGAAGAGCAGAGAGAATTCTTGGCAGACAGAATCGTGAAACACTTTTATTAAGATCGCAACGGGGGGAAAAAAAAAAATTTAAAAATCGCGATAGCGATGCTTGACGATTAATCGTGCAGCTCTAAATATAATACAAAATATATATATTTATATTATCTCTATTTTAAAAACTGTCCATTTTGGTTTCAGTTTTCGGCCAAGTGCATCCTGAATTTTCGATTTTGGTCCAGAATTTTCATTTTGGTGCTCCACTAGCTTGTAATCAAGTGAAGTTCGGAGAGGACTGGCAGCCGAGTTTACTACTAGGAGGCTGGAACGAAGCCGCTCACGGCTTTGTTCCAGTCTGTCCCCAGCTGCCGGAGGCAGCCGATTGGTCATCGGGCCTCCCGATGGAATGGGAGGCCCGGTAAGAGCGGCGGGAGGGGGGGGGGGATATCCCCTCCCGCTCCTCCAGTAAAACAGCCGAGCGGATTTTAGCCGCATCAGTTGTTATACCAGGAAAGCCGATCGCCGGCTCTAAAAAACAGTACCGGGATGATGCCTGCAGCTGCGGGCATCATCCCGGTATAACCCCCGGAAGCCGAGTACGCACATCTGCGTACGCTCGGCGGAAAGGGGTTAATGTAAATGTCTGAGACTGGACCTTATTATATACATGTAATTCGGAAGGGATAAATGTGATTTCCTTGGGTTAATGTAACAAAGACCATTGATGCAAACAGACTGATTTAAGGCATTCCTGTTGAATCATATGCAGTCATAGTATAGACGTATAGCAACCAATACTGCTCCGGATTTCAAATGGTTTACCGTAGCCCCAATGTGCTAACTCACACCAACCCTTTTCAATATGGCATAAATAGCTGAGGAGACCAAGCTGGAAAAATAAAGCACAGTGAAAACTTAGTTCATCAGGGACAATAGTACAAATTAGCCTCAGTTGGCTGCTGTAAGTAAGCTGCAGCTCGGCTGAATGTCCGTTATTGCCATCTTGGCTAATGGTGCTTACAATTTTATTTCCGGTCTCCGAATTTCAGCAGTGGAGTTCAGCAGTTCTGAACATTCCTTCAAAACAGTGTAAAAAGCTGTAGAGAACACTGGGCCGTGTTAAGCTCAAGGAGGAAATAGTCACTCAGCAAGAGTTATGTTGGTCAATCTCTGTAGCAGCTGCAAGTGTACACATGAAGAAGGAGGGGAGGAAAGAGGTTAGTCCCAATATGGGCGTTCTTACCCCTGTTGTGCCGTGGCTCCAGAGTCCGGACAAACTTTCACTGCTGCTGTGCGCTGCTGCAGTTGTCCATAGCGGTGGTTGCAGAGACTGGAGGGATGCCAGGATGATGATCCATATTCATTGGCCATCAATTTACCCATAGGGGTATAGGAGGTACATCAGGTTCATCACCAGTGGAGCAGAGCTACGGTGGCCTGTAGGTGAATATCAGGTCAAATATTCAGAGCCCGGCCTCTCGGCATAGATAGTGAAAAAACACCTTGCTGGCGCAGGTGGGGGGGTCATAGAGGAGTGCGGAGGTATGCTAGCGTTGGCATATGTTGACGCGTTTCGTACACTGGGGCGTGTACTTCGTCATGACCACCATTTGCCTCACGCAGTGCTGCACATCTCCTTCACAGAGTTGATCAGGTTGTTGGTTGTGGCCTGTGGAATGCTGGTTCATTCCTTTTCAATGGCTGTGTGAAGTTGCTGGATATTGGCAGGAACTGAAACACGCTGTCATATACGCCGATCCAGAGCATCCCAAACATGCTCAATGGGTGACATGTCCAGCGAGTATGATGGCCATGCAAGAACTGGGATGTTTTCAGCTTCCAAGAATTGTGTACAGATCCTTGCTACATGGGGCCGTGCATGGGGCCATGCTGCAACATGAGGTGATGTTCTGGATGAATGGCACAACAATGGGCCTCAGCATCTCGTTAGTAGCCAATGAAGTAGGAAAATCTTGTCCAAGAAGAGGTTAAAAAACAATGCAATGCTGTTCAATATTGAAGAATAAAAGTCTTTAAAAGTTATAAAAGTGTGTAACAATATATTAAACAACCGCCATATGGTAGTATAGGCTCATGGGTAGATCAATATTTGATCACTGGACCCGTAGTAATATCTCCTCGTGGGATGTTGTTGTAGATGGTCTGTTCGATGGTCCCAGAGTGAGCCCCAAGGTAGTGCTAGTAATCAACCCGCAGGGTTCTCAAGTCAAAGCTGCTTTTGTATGCGGACGCTGTCTGCAAGGTAACTGACAGGTAACCAACTGTATGGCCCCTCTCTAGGGCTGCGAAGTCTGCGACCGGGAGTGATTACACCACTTTAACGTCCACAGTACCATGGTGTAGATGGTGGCTGAGAAGACCCAAAAGAGCCAACCTGATGGATAACGTGTTTCAAAGCAAAAGCTTCTATATCAAAATACAATGAACAAAGGAAGTCTATTATAAAGACAACACTAGGGTAGAGATGTAAGGGCCTGGGAAGTAAAAATATTCTCCACATCACACCAGCGATCTCACCTCAACTTGAGCTTGTTTGCATCCCTCTTACTTTGACCAGCCTTTACTGGCATCCTTTGACATGTGGAGTTTGTTGTAACTATATTTTCCTTAGCCCTTACTGTATTTCTTAGAAAGTTTAAATCGCTTACTAGTACGTAGATTTCAGACAGAGAAGCCAGTAAGACTCAGTAAGGAATTCACCAGCTGACCTCATTAGCACATACCTGTGCCATCGTTTTTTAGAGCCAATGGTTGGCTCTCTTGTAAAAGCAATCCTAGCGGCTAACCGGCCACTGGATTGCTTTTACAAGCAGCGGTGGGGGGGGGGGGGGGGGAGATTTCCCCCCTCCCGTGGCTTTCATGGGATCTCCCATCCCACCGTGAGTCCCAATCGACCAGCCACTGCAAACAAAAATGCAAAACCCACCATTTTATTCTCTAGGGCCTCTGCTTTCAAAAAATATACAATGTTTAGGGGTTCTAATTAATATTCTAACAAAAAAAAAAATACTGATTTTTACATGTAAACAAAAAGGTGCCAGAAAAGTGGTTAAGCTTTGACAATTAAACCTGGAAGCTGATTGGTTTCTCTGCAGAGCTGCACCAGATTTTGCACTCTCCAAAATGCCAACAGGCAGAGTAGAACCCTGTTGTCATGAACATTCTTGAAAACACAAGCACATAGATCTTGCTTTTAGAGTCCATGAGAGATAGCAGACACCACATAACTAAAATATCAGCTGGTGGACTGACTCTCTTATAATAAATAGCACTTGATTGATATTCAGAGCACATGGAATTCACAATGCTAGACAAACAATATTCTATTCAGTAACATACTTCATTTTCACATGCCAAGATCACAGTTGTGAAAAGGATAATTGTGCTGCTAGCTTCTTCCCCTGAAATGGCCCAGATCAGTACAAGGGAATATGTGTCACACTGACATATTGATTTTGCCATTTTATACATGGCCCACAGAATGTAGAACTTAATTATCAAATAGTTATAATGAGCACACAGAATTGCAGACACTTTTTAGTTGTGTTGAACACTGATGAATATAAAAGCTCGTATAATCAGGTTACAAGCAATAACACATAAAAAAGTAAATACATTTGATAAAAAAAATCAGTTATATAAATTAGTTATCCATTGATGGTACGGACAAACAGTATAAAAATAGTGAGTCACAGAAGGAAAGATTTATACATTTCCATACAGCACAATATGGAAATGTAGTGGAGTGACACCTACTCTTTTAGGTAATCAACACTTCAGGATCAGGAAAGTTAGTACAGATCTTTATCAGCTATATTATGGGCGTTGTTACTAAGACCGTGTGTATTTCTGAATAATCTCCTCTTCACCCTGAAGGTAATCAGTCACGATTGGGTTAATGCAGTAATCAGCACAAGAAAACCTACACAATATTTATAATTATCCACCTAATTTGGCTCAGGTTGAGTTATTGCCTGAACTCATGCTGATGGCATACACTCCAACACCTAAGCAACTAAAACACTATAAAAACAGCCTCGTAGCTCCTCTATAATACAGGGCTCTTTTATGTGATGCCTTTAGGCACACTCAAGAGGCAAAAAGCTCAGTTCAATAAAGCAGAACCCCCAGGCAACAAAAACAAAAGAAAAATTAAAACCAATTAAAAAGATAAAACTTCTTAACTAGCAATATATTGCTGCAAAATTCATTTCAAGTTCAGAGATTTCCACTATAGTTTTTTCTGGCACCAGATGTCTTTAGTAAGATTGCCAGCATAATTCAATCCATTTCTTCCAAACCCAGGTCATTCTGGACCTAACCCAGCCTGTGACTGGACAGTGAAAGGAGAAGTAGTACAGAGATTAGCTCATCTCTGGCAGTCTGCTTCCCCCTCTTATCAGAAAGCTTTTTGTAAGCACATAAACTGACTGGCTCCATGTGCTGCTTCTTCTTCTCACGCTACAGCTCTGCTGTACAGGGACTGCAACAGGTTAATACCAGGTCAAGTTTCAGGGGAATCCTGCTTTATCCTACCCCTTTACACCTGGAAGCGGTGACAGATCCATCCTGTCTCAGGTGCTGAGTCTACCCTGGTCCCTCCACTTTCGTTGACATGTTGTCCAAGGGCCACCCCGACGTCGTGAGGAAGCAGAGCACTCCGGCGGCCACATGTGCCGACACCATCTCGGCACAATGGCTGCAGGCGGGGATGGACTTTCCCTCTCCCTGCAGGATCTGACGCTGCAGTTATTGTGTAGGCCATTGAACAGAACAGGACCACACTGCTGGTGCATATTGACCATCTGGCAGAGGAATGTAATTTAATATGCCAGGATCTTGACAAGATTCAGGGCAGGCTGACTAAGACAGAGTCCAGCATTTCAGCCACAAAAGATACAACTGCTCAGCATTCTCATCTCCCGCAGTCTCTCCAACAGACAGTATAGGCTCTAGTGACTAAATCTGATGATGCTGAAAATTGGCTACACCACAATAATGTGCGAATGCCGAGCCTCCCAGAGGGGCTGAGGGTGACCGACCCATGTAGTTTGCAGAAACCTTCTTCAAGGAGACTCTTGGATTGACTGGTTTCCCCAACTTATATTGCCGAACGCGCCCACAGGGAAACGTACTCTGGGATGCCCCCTCGACCATTCCTTGTCCGGTTCCTGAATTATAGGGACAGGGATAGAATTCTTAGTGAGGCCAGGAAGCATCCCACCCTATCCTATTTGGATTCTACAGTACACCTGTTTCCGAATTTTTCTGCGGAAAGTAGAGCTGCGCGATTCTGGCCAAAATAAGAATCACGATTTTTTTGCTTAGAATAAAAAGATCATGATTCTCTCACGATTCTTGCGACGTAAAATCTTTCACATTATACAAAAAAAAAAAAATGGGCTAACTTTACTGGTTAGATTTTTTTTTAATTCATTAAAGTAATTTTTTCCAAAAAAATTGCATTTGAAAGACCACTGCGCAAATACAGTGTGACATAAAATATTGCAACAACCACAATTTTATTCTAGGGTAGGGTGTCTACTAAAAAAAAAAATATATATGTTTGGGGGTTCTAAGTAATTTTCTAGCAAAAAAAAAAAGATTTTAACTTGAAACCAACAAATGTCAGAAAAAGGTTTAGTGTTTAAGTGGTTAAACTTTTTTCACTTACACAGGAAGTCTATTCCATTGACAAATTGTTACAATGTTTATACTTAAGTTCAACTGATAAAGAATGTTTTGATTTGTTTCTTGGCAGACTGCCAGGTTTTTCTCTTCCTTTCTTTTGAGGGCTGTGGCTTCAGAAGAGCAGAGAGAATTCTTTGCATAGAAAGAATTGTGAAACACTTTAGTCAAGATCTCGTTAACGATTCTTGACGATTGATCACGATAACGATTCTTGACGATCAATTGTGCAGCTCTAGCAGAAAGTCAAAAGAAATAGAAAACCTTTACAGAAGTGCGCAAGAAGCTCAAAGCACAGGGAATTCAATACAGCATGCTTTACTCAAGCCACCTTTGCTTCCCACATGGGGTCTCTGAGATTCTTTGATTCCCTTGAAGAGGCTGATGACTGGCTCCTGACTTGCCAGTGAAGGGCCTTCACCCTGTGTGACTGTTCCCATCTACCTGGTGAGCCTGTAGTTTTTTTTCTTGTAGTTTTTTTCTCCTTGTTCACCTGCTCCGTTTGTTTGCTTGGAGCCCTAAGGTTATTTCTTCATTATATTCTCTTCCTATGAGGTGCCTGGTTCCTGCCTGATGCCTTGGTGCCCATGCTGTCGTGGCACTGAACTTTTTACTCAGCTATCAATTTCCTGGTGCCCTGGTGTTCCCTTTGGGGGACTACGTTGCCCCTCTCCATAGTGCATAATGGGCTTCTCTCCTGGTCCTGGAAAGCTCAATAACCCCATGTCTGAACGGTGCCCTCAATTGTTTTGAAGACCCCCTCAGTTTGTCTACTCAAGAAGACTTTTTGCTTACAGAGGATTGCTCAGATGTTTTAAACTGTTCGTCTGAGTAGCAGACTTTTGAGTTACTGTTTTTGGGAACAAAACTGCCTAATTATGTTGAGGTACTGGCTGAGTGGTAGGGAGCTTTCAATTGTTATATTCTGTCAAGTCTGCTCGGATGCCACCTTCTCTTCTCTCTCCTTCACTCTCGTCATGCGCTTCCTTTTCCACCAAGTCCATCCCCCTCCTTACTCCATCTTTTTGATATCCCTACGCATTGTATGCTACGGTTCTTGCCTTTTTGAGTGTCCTATCCTTGATACTTTATTTTATAGATTATGGAACTTAAGTTGGGGTCATGGAATATACAAGGCCTCAACGATAAATTTAAGCTTTCCCTCATGTTCAAATACCTAAAATTCCCATAAGCCTCATTGTTTCTTCAAGAAACACATATAACTGGTAACAAGTTACTGTATTTATTGGCGTATAACACTCACTTTTTCACCCTAAAAATTGGGTGCAAATAGCACGTGCGTGTTATACGCCAATACTTCAATTTTAGATGCCTCGGAGGGGACAGGGAGGGGGGCGGGACGAGCGCTGTCAGATTACATACAGGAGAATTTTATGTTTACTTGGCGGGCTCTGTAAAAGGAAGTCCCCTCTCCTGGGCCGCCCCCCTCCCTGTCCCCTCTAGGCTGCAGATGGGCATCGATCAGGCTGCACTGATGGCAATGGTGAGGCTGCTGCATTGATGTGGACTGATGAGGTTGCATTGATGGCACTTGTGAGGCTGCAGATGGGCATTGATGAGGCTGCATTGGTGGCAATGGTGAGGCTGCAGATAGGCATTGAAAAGCCTGTATTGATGGCAATGGTGAGACTGCAGATGGGCACTGACCCTTATTTTGCTACAAAGTTCGTTATTTAAAATTTTTTTTTTTTTCCCTGAAACTTCCCTTTTAAAATTAATGTGCGTGTTATACACCTGTGCGTGTTATACGCCGATAAATACGGTATTTGCCCTACATCGGTCGTGGGTCCGTCAGGCCTTCCATGCCACGTACTCCACCTACACAAGAGGTGTCGCTATTTTGTGGAATAAATCCCTTCCCTGTAAGGTGGAGCAGGTCCTTACTGATCCTGAGGGCAGATATATAATTTTACTGTTAGACATACATGCTATCCTCTGGACATCTCCCTCCTCCAGTGGACCACACCTTATACACGATCTATGAAAAATTGGCTCCATACCAAATCACCCATCTCCTGACTGGAGGCGATTTTAACTCCATTCTTGATTTGGATCTTGACACCTCCAATCTGCAACACACTACATCCCAAAATTTACAGAACTGGGCGAATATATTTGCCCTCACTGAGCTTTGGAGGTGGAAACATTTGAGGATCTCAGTATTCTCATATCTCTCGACCTAACATCGGTCGGGTTCCTGCATGGACTTTGCTTTTGGTAGTAACCCTGTATTAGCTAAACTATCTGAGGACTCCTATCTTCCAGCTGGTCTTTTTGACCATTGCCCATTTAGAACTTTGCCTGTGTATTGAGTCTCACTGGGACTCAGCGGGTATATAGAGACTAGTTCCTCGATGGGTGCATGATGAGAAAGTGACAGAACTGGTCTCCCTCCACATGGAATCTGATTAGTCGACTAACGAGCACTCAGCCTCTACTCAATAGTGTGGGATGCATTCAAGGTAAGTATATGGGGTAAGTAAATTTCAGCAATCAAGGCAACTCAAATTGACTATGCTGCCCAACTGACCAACTTGGAGAAGTGTGAGTCTGAGGCTGCTTCGGCCTTTGCAGCGGATCCCACACCAGATGCTTTTCTACTTCTGCCCGAGCAGATGCAAAAAACTTAGCGGGCAAGTTGTTTGAGTCTGGTGATATAAATGGGAGGCTTTTACCTAAAATGGCGGCAGACCCTCACTTCCAAGTGGTGATCCCGGAACTATGGACTCCTACAGGAGAGTGCATCACTGAGCCTATGGCTCTACTCCTTGAGTTCCGTGTATAATCAAGTCCCTTTCCTGCCTACTCCAGCTATTCTGGCAGAACTGCAGTGTCTCTCTCTTCCCACCATCTCACTCCAGGAGGTGGAAGGCTCAAAAGCTCCTATTTCCATCCTTGATGTTGAGAATGCCACAGGCTCTTTCCCCAAATTCTACATCTCCGGAGCCGGATGGTTATCCGGGGGAATGGTATAAGAGGTATGCTAAGCTTCTGGTTCCTAACCTGTAATATCTATACTCCTCCTGTCTGGGCAGTGATGCCCTGCCCTCTCTATGTATCAGGCCCATATTGTTTTAATTTCCAAAATCTAGGAAGGATCCAACATCTTGCGCTTCCTATATCCCTATTGAAATATTATCGTAAAGATCCTAACAAAGGTTCTTGCAACCAGGTTAATAAAGGTCCTGTCCGCATTGGTTGACATTAATCAGACCGGCTTTATGCCTGGTAAGTTTACCGATATTAATCTTCGTAGGATACTTACCCACCTCCAGCTTCCCCCCCATGATTCTCAGAGCCGGATAACGGTGGCCTTAGATATCGAAAATGCCTTTGACTCTGTAAGTTGGCAATATATGTCAGTGGTTTTACAATTAGTGGGTCTCGGCCTCCTATTTTGCAGATGGATTAATCTGTTGTATAAGTCCCCGGAAGCCCAGAGTAAACTGTGGGGAATGCAATACTCTGCCTTCCCTGTACAACGGGGTACTTGTCAGGGTTGCCCCCTGTCCCCAACCCTATTTTCTCTAGTGATGAGCCCCTCGCCTCTGCCCTACAACAGTTGGATGCTGTACGTGGCATTCGTGGGACCATAGTAGAGAAACTGGCATTATATGCTGATGATCTAGTCTTATTTCTTAACGATCCAGGACCATTCTTTCTCGTTTTGCAGACTTTTCCGGTCTAAGTTAATTGGGATCAGGAGGCCGCAGGGCAGCCAACCTCTCTCTTCCCCTACCCTGGACTACAGCTCTATGGTCTCTTGGCATTACCGTCACACCTGACGTAACCAAGTATGGTAAACTGAATTTGTATCCCCTTCTTACCACAATCAAACAGACTGAATGCTTGGGACAATTTACTCCCAACACTCATTGGTAGAATTAATTTGGTCAAAATGAAAATTCTTCCTCTCATACTGTATGTCCTACTACACTCCCCAATTTGGATACCAAAAACCTTCTTTAAAAATTTTCATTACATGATCTCATCTTTCCTGTGGAAGTCAAACACACCCAGAATTTAGCAAACTGATTCTTCATAGGCTGTGGACTCAAGGGGGCTTGGCGTGCCCAGATTTCCAGGCTTACTTTTTAGTGGCCCTTCTATCACACACACACACCCATAATTAAGTTGCTTCTGATGACTCCAATGCCTCTGTAGTTCTGTAGGCGGCCTATTTAGGGTCATATGAAGCGATGAAGAATCACTTTTATAGAGGCACCTGAGCACCATTGCCGCTCATGTAATCCATGAGGCCTGTGGTCAGGGCATGGCTGCTTGTAGTATGTAAACACTCCAGCACCTCCGACAGGTGGCCCCCTGAGATTCATTAAAGGCTCAACTTGCTAGTCCCAGAATTTGTCTATACCTGACCCAAGGGTGTGGGCCTCTAGAGGGGTTAAGACACTTGACCATATTTGTGAGGTCCTTTAAACCTTTGCGTCAAGTCATTGGACTACCACTTCTTCCAGTATCTTCAGCCCCGCTACGCCTTCTCCTCAATTTGGATCCAAACGCTTGAGCCTTGAGAGGTTTGAGTTAGAATCCCTATTGTGAGAGGATCCCTTGTTTAATCTCCTGTTCCAAATTTACAAAGCCCTAATGTCTTCGATCCATGTAGGTCTGGAGGGTCTTTATGCTAAACGGGGGGCGGATTTTCCAGATATGGACACTGAGGATTGGGAGGACATATGGGAATACCCATTTCTTCTGTTGGTAGCAGTCAAAGACTGGTTAATCCAGTTCAAATTGCTACACAGAGCTAACTTCACACCCCCAACATTTGAATAAAATTTATCCAGGTGTTTAACCCCACTGCTGGAAGTGTACTCATACTGATGTTGATTTTCAGCACGTTTTGCCCTGCCCTAAGGTCCAATGTTTTTGGGGCGAGGTTTTAAAATGTATTTACAGTGCCTTGCAAAAGTATTCACCCCCCTTGGCTTTTTACCCATTTTGTTACATTTTAATCAGAATTGTATGTGATGGATCAGAACACAATAGTCTAAGTTGTTGAAGTAAAATAAGAAAAATATATACGTAAAACCATTTTTCAGAAATAAAAAACTGATAACTGGCACGTGTGTGTGTATTCACCCCCTTTGTTATAAAGCCCATAAAAACCTCTGGTGCAACCAATTTCCTTCAGAAGTCACATAATTAGTGAAATGATGTCCACCTGTGTGCAATCTTAGTGTCACATGATCTGTCATTAGTAATTACATACACACACACACACACACACACACACACACACACCTTTTTGAAAGGCCTCAGAGGCTGCAACACCTAAACAAGAGGCATCACTAACCAAACACTGCCATGAAAACCAAGGAACTCTCCAAACAAGTAAGGGACAATGTTGTTGAGAAGTACAAGTCGGGGTTAGGTTATAAAAAAAAAAAAAAAATTATCCAAATCTTTGATGATCCCTAGGAGCACCATCAAATCCATCATAACCAGATGGAAAGAACATGGCACAACAGCAAGCCTGCCAAGAGACGGCCGCACACCAAAACTCATGGACCAGGCAAGGAGGGCATCAGAGAGGCAGCACAGAGACGTAAGGTAACCCTGGAGGAGCTGCAGAGTTCCACAGCAGAGACTGGAGTATCTGTACATAGGACGACAATAAGCCATATGCTCCATAGTGTTGGGCTTTATGGCAGAGTGGCCAGAAGAAAGCCATTACTTTCAGCAAAAAACAAAATGGCACATTTTGAGTTTGCGAAAAGGCATGTGGGAGACTCCCAAAACGTATGGAGGAAGGTCTGGTCTGAGACTAAAATTGAACTTTTTGGCCATCAAAGAAAACGCTATGTCTGTCACAAACCCAACACAACACGTCACCCAAAGAACACCATCTCCACAGTGAAGCATGGTGGTGGCAGCTTAATGCTGTGGGGATGTTTTTCAGCAGTCGGGACTGGGAAACTGGTCAGGGTTGAGGGAAAGATGGCTGGTGCTAAATACAGGGATATTCTTGAGCAAAACCTGTACCACTCTGTGTGTGATTTGAGGCTAGGATGGAGGTTCACCTTCCAGCAGGACAATGACCCCAAACACACTGCTAAAGCAACATTTGAGTGGTTTAAGAGGAAACATGTAAATGTGTTGGAATAGCCTAGTCAAAGCCCAGACCTCAATCCAAAAGAAAATCTGTGGTCAGACTTAAAGATTGACGTTCACAAGCGCAAACCATCCAACTTGAAGGAGCTGGAGCAGTTTTGCAAGGAGGAATGGGCAAAAATCCCAGTGGTAAGATGTGGCAAGCTCATAGAGAATTATCCAAATTGACTTGGAGCTGTGATAGCTGCAAAAGGTGGCTCTACAAAAGTATTGACTTTAGGGGGGTGAATAGTTATGCACAATTACTTTTTCTGTTATTTTGTCCTATTTGTTTGCTTCACAATAAAAAAAACAAAAACAACATTTTCAAAGTTGTGGGCATGTTCTGTAAATTAAATGATGCAAATCCTCAAACAATCCATGTTAATTCCAGGTTGTGAGGCAACAAAACACGAAAAATGACGGGGGAGGGGGTTGGGTGAATACTTTTGCAAGGCACTGTATGCTTTGACTACTATGCCTATACCGCTGACTGTGGAGGTTTGCTTGCTCGATCTGGTGGGTCAACTGGCTTTCCTTTGAGCAACCAAAACTCTCCTTGGACTGCTCTTGTTTTATGCATGAAAGGGTACAGTGTTCAAATGGAAGTTTCCTGAAGCACCCTCACTATACTTTTGGAAATTTTTAGTGAATGCCTCTATTTCCTTATACAAAGCCACTAGCGTTCCTTGTGGCTGCCCTGCTAAATTCAATAAGGTGTGGAATACCTGGACAGTCACCCAATACTAATGCAACGCAAAAACCTTACTGTATTTGTCAGAATCCCTTGTAGTTTGTAGGGTCTGAAGGGTCTTGGTCTAAAGCCTAGTTTTTTTTTTTTTTTTTTTTCATGGAGCCATTTTTTCTGTCTCCTTCATCCTCCTGTGCATGGGTGAAGTGTTGGGGACAGGATTGTTGTTATGCCCTGTTATTCTCCTATTTTTCAGTGGAACCAAGCAGCTAGTTTGTTCTAATTGTCTGTAGGTAGTCGTTACCTTATGTAACCTATGTTTTATGTACTTGCTGAGCCAGAGAATGCCCAGAGACTTTTACCTTTTGCAAATTGAATACAAAGAATAAAAAAAAAAAAAAAAAAAAAAAAAAAAAGAAGTGTAGGTACTTACACTACTTTCATTTAAAAATACATTTAGAGATTGATTAGAGCTTTTTTAATTTAATTTTATTTATTTTATCTGCCTGGAGTTCAGCTATAATTTAATGATAACTGACTGCATCATTTATGTATTTATTTTTCCAATGGTTACACATATACACTAGCATTAGATTCACCCAAATGTCTGCTGTGGCACGTTAGGCAAAAATATCTGAATATCTTAATAAAAACTTTCAAAAGTACAAATAACAGTTGGAATCTGGAAGTTTAAACTGGTGACCCAGGGAAATACATCTGCAACAAAGCTAAACTAAAGCTTTATGGCGAATATTATGGAGGGCATAAAAAAAAGAAAAAGGGGGATTCTGTCTGACAGAATTCAGCTGAGTGGATGGCTTCTGTCGAACGGGCATGCTGGAAAGCCAGCATCCGATCAGCTCTGGTAGCCAATGGCTGAGAGCACTGACCGATGTGTTGTGGTGGGAGGACAGTCCCCCTGTCAGAACACAATAGCTCAGCGGGGAGATCGCTGTGCCAACATTGGATAGTTAGTACAGCGAGTTCCTCCCAAGCGTCTTCTTTTTTTGTTCAGCCCACTGGGTTGAACAAAAAAAAAAAAAAAAAACCTGATAGTATGTACCAGACATAATACTGCAAATCCCTGTAGTAAATTATGGGGGGGGAGTGGAGTGATTCAGTTCTGGGAGTACATTTGAGCTTGAGCTTATAAAAAGACCAGGTCACTGACCTAAAAGATTGCAAGTAATCTATTTTCCTTAACCGCTTGCCGACCGCCTCACACAGATATACTGCGGCAGAAGGGCACATACAGGCAGAATCATGTACCTGTACGTTGCCCATTAAGAGGCGGCCTGCTACACTTGATGTATGCAAGGATACCCGCGATCGTCTCACGGAGAGGAAGAACGGGGAGATGCTAATGTAAACAAGCATCTCCCCGTTTTGCCTAGTGACAGTGTCACTGATCTCTGCTCCCTGCGATTGGGAGCAGAGATCAGTGGCGCGCCACACACAGCCCATCCCCCCCCCACAGTTAGAAACACTTCCCAGGACACACTTAGCCCCTACTCTGCCACCTAGTGGGTAACCCCTTCACTGTCATTTACACAGGAATCAGTGCAGTTGTATAGCACTGACTGCTGCATAAATGACAATGGTTCCAAAAATGTGTCAAATATGTCCAATGTGTCCGCCATAATGTCGCAGTCACGATAAAAATCGCTGAGCGCCGCCATTACTAGTAAAAAAAAAAAAAAATATTAATAAAAATGCCATAAAACTATCCCCTATTTTGTAAACGCTATAACTTTTGCGCAAACTAATCAATAAACGCTTATTAATAAACCAATCAATAACGCAATTTTTTTACCAAAAATATGTAGAAGAATACATATCGGCCTAAACTGAGGAAAAAAAATGTTTTTTTATATATTTTTGGGGGATATTTACTATAGCAAAATGTAAAAAATAATGCGTTTTTTTCAAAATTGACGCTCTTTTTTTGTTTATAGCAAAAAAAAGAAAAACCGCAGAGGTGATCAAATACCACGAAAAGAAAGCTTTATTTGTGGGAAAAAAAGGACGTCAATTTTATTTGGGAGCCATGTCGCACGACCGCGCAATTGTCAGTTAAAGCGACACAGTGCCAAATCGCAAAAAGTGCTCTGGTCAGGAAGGGGGTAAATTCTTCCGGGGCTGAAGTGGTTAAAGAGGAAGTAAACTTCCTCTGCAGACATTTACCTATAGGTAAGCCTATAATAAGGTTTACCTATAGGTAGTGAAAATATCTCCTAAAGCTGTACAGTTAAGGAGATATTTACATTGCATGCAGTGAGATCACTGGCGCATGCGGTCTGAAGGTACGGCCCACAGGCTCGCAAACCCGGAAGTAACTCTGGGTAAAATGTCAGCCGTCTCAGCGGTGTGTGGGGGGAGGCTGCAACAGCTTCGTTCTAAGATAAGTATTTCATAATGAGCTAGTATGTGATGCATACTAGCTCATTATGCCTTTGTCTTACAGGGTTTTTGTTTTTTGTTGTTTTTTTTTCTGAGGTTTACAACCTCTATTACCACTTCAGCCCCAGAAGATTTTACCCCCTTCCTGACCAGAGATCTTTTTACAATTTGGCACTGCGTCACTTTAACTGACAATGGCACAGTCATGCAATGCTATAACCAAAACTAAATTTGCGTTCTTTTTTTTCCACAAATAGAGCTTTCTTTTGGTGGTATTTGATCACCTCTGCGGTTTTTATTTTTTGCGCTATAAACAAAAAAAGAGCGACAATTTTGAAAAAAAAAAAAAAAAAAAAAACCACACAATATATTTTTTACTTTTTGCTATAATAAATATCCCCAAAAATGTTTTTAAAAAACAAAAATGTCTTCATCAGTTTAGGCCAATATATATTCTTCTACATATATTTTTGGTAAAGAAAATCACAATAAGCGTATATTGATTGGTTTGATCAAAAGTTATAGCGTCTATAAACTATGGGAAAGATTTATGGCCTTTTTATGGCATTTTTATTTTTTTTTTTACTAGTAATGGCAGTGATCTGCGATTTTTAGCATTACTGCCACATTGCAGCAGGCAGATCGGACACTTTTGACACATTTTTGGGACCATTGACATTTATACAGTGATCAGAGCTATAAAAATGCACTGATTACTGTGTAAATGTCACTGGTAGGGAAGGGTTTAACACTAGGGGGATCAAGGGGTTAAACGTGTGTTCCCTGGATGTGTTCCAACTGTATGGGAATACGACTGACTGGGGGAGGAGACATATCGTTGTTCCTACTTAGTAGGAACAAATGATATGTCTCCTCTCACCTGACAGAACAGGGATTTGTGTGTTTACACACACAAATCACTGTGGTGGCTCTCGTGCCTGCGTGACAGCCACGTGCATCACTTCCCCTCGCTGTGCTGCGTGCGCACCTCTAGCGGCTCTTAAAAGGGATCAACGTACCCATACGTTGTTTTGCCCAGCCGTGCCATTCTGCCTACGTAAATCGGCGTGAGCCGGTCGGCAAGCGGTTAAAGAATTGTGTAGTTTGTTTTGTTGTACTGCGTAATGAGATGTACTGCGGCAACAAGGCTCGGCTGCGCGAATCGCGTCATGTTACGTCAGTTCCCAAGGCGGCCACTAGGGGCACGCGCCCGTTGCTCGCCCCAGGAGCCAATGCGAGTGCCCGGCAGTCTCAATGATCGCCGGGCTCCTGCGATCGTTCGTAACACGGTGAGAACCGGGACCTCTGTGTGTAAAACACAGAGATCCCGGTTCTCTGAGGGAAGAAGTGATAGATCGTCTACTCATACAAAGTATGAACAGCGATCTCTCTCTTCCCCTACACAGTCCTCTCTCCCCTTCAGTTAGAACACACATTAGGAAACACATTAACCTCTTGATCGCCCTCTAGTGTTAACCCCTTCACTGCCAGTGACATTTTTACAGTAATCAATGCACTTGTAATCCCACTGATCGCCGTATTAATGCCAATGGTCCCAAAAATGTGTCAAAATTGTCCAATGTGTCTGCCATAATGTCACAGTCACGATAAAAATCGCATATCGCCACCATTACTAGTAAAAAAATAAATATGCTATAAATAACTTTTGCGCAAACCAATCAATATATGCGTATTGCGATTTTTACCAAAAATATGTAGAAGAATACATAATCGGCTTAAACTGAGAAAAAATGTGTTTTTAAAAAAAACAAAAAATTGTCTTTTTTTGTTTATAGCGCAAATAAAAACCGCAGAGGCGATTAAATACCACCAAAAGGAAGCTCTATTTGTGGGGGAAAAAAAAAAAAAAACGTCAATTTTGTTTGGGTACAGCGCTGCACAACCGCGCAATTGTCAGTTGAAGCGGCGCAGTGCCGAATCGCAAAAAAGTGCTCTGGTCAGGAAGGGGGTAAAATCTTTCAGGGCTGAAGTGGTTAAAAGTGATCATAAAGGAATTTGTTTTTTTAAAATAAACATCTCTATACTTACCTGCTCTGTGCAATTGAATTGCACAGAGCGGCCCTGAATCTCCTCTTCTCAGGTTCCCCATCAGCACTCCTGGCCCCTCCTCTCTGTCCAGGAGCGTCCCATGGGGGCACTTGTGCATGCTCGCTCCCGAGCCCCACTGCAGCATGTATTGACAAAGACAGTGGGACTCTGCCCCGCTCCCTCATCATTGAATTAGATTGAAAGCACTGGGAGCCAATGATTCCTGCGCCCCAGCAAAGCCAGTGAGACACGGAACTGAGCTCCAGAAATGCACAGTGCTGGATCGCATGAGGGCTCAAGCAAGTAAAATGGGGGGTGAGGGGCCAAAATTGATGCCTAAACATTTTTTACCTTAATACAAGGAATGCATTAAGGTAAAAAATGTTTAGGATTTAGAACCACTTTAAGTTAAAGCAGCATTTTCCCATTATTTTCCATAATGTATTTCTCATTTTGGAGGTCTTACCATTGTAGCCTTCCAGCACAGAGTCAATGATTGGCCTGGCTGTTAAATTGTAAACATCCAGCTGGTTACTGTCTATTCCAAAAACTGTGTCAAACGTAAAAGTCTTTGGGGGCTCATTCATAGAGTCTACTTTGTGAACAGCAATAGTTCCCCTTATTTCATCAACATTTACAGCCATCCTGCTGCTCATGGCTTTCTCTCGATCGTTCAATGGGCGACATCGAACTACAACCTTCACATTATCACAGGATTCAGGTTTCTCTACTTTGTTGATCTGTAAATACAGACAGAAAAAAACAAAAAAAAAAAAAACACACATTAAATTACCACAAAACATAGTTTAAAACAAAAAAAAAAGAAGTGCATACTAAACTGAGCACAGCACAAAATAACAGCAAATGATGTCATTTTATCAGGCAATCATTGCAAGGTCCACTTTTTTTACCACCACCTCCAATTTCAGAAAGCTGCCTTTCAGTTTATGCCCCATGAACTGGGGCATAAACAGTTTATGCAGCGCTTTACAACATGAGGGCAAACAGTACAGTTACAATACAGGAAAAATCAGAGGGCCTTACTCATTAAATTGGAGGACTAATCAGCACTATGCGACTGAACTGGGGTCTCAAATCAGCTACAGAGTAAAATGTGCAACCTCGTATATCAATGTAAAAGTGATCCAATAGTATTGAAAGGTTAAAATGAATATATAACCATTATATTAGCAAGATGCGACATCATATGTAAATATGAAAAACACACCCAAAAAAAAGAGAAATGTGAGTTAATGAAAATATGTAGCCATTATTATAACAAATCCATCACTCACATATATAAATGTGTCCAAGCAATAAGTGTGAAATTGTGCAAAAAAAAAAAAACAGTGTTAATAACGCAAAAAAGTTCAAAATGAAATAATTATTATAATTATTTCATTTAACCTATTTACGTTATTAACACTGTTTTTTTTTTTTTTTTTTGCACAATTTCACACTTATTGCTTGTTCACATTTATATATATATATGAGTGATGGATTTGTTATAATAATGGCTACATATTTTCTTTAACTCACATTTCTCTTTTTTTGGGTGTGTTTTGCATATTTACATATGATGTCGCATCTTGCTAATACAATGGTTATATATTCATTTTAACCTAATTGGATAAATGGTTTCAATACTATTGATGCACTTTTACATTGATATACGAGGTTGCACGTTTTACTCTGTAGGTGATTAGTGCGATTTGAGACCCCAGTTCAGTCGCATAGTGCTGATTAGTACATACCTTAATCTACATTCACTTTTGAATTTTGGGGTATTTTCAAGTTGCCTCTATTGTCTTCAGGCACTTGCACAATATATATATATATATATATATATATATATATATATATATATATATATATATATATATATATATATATATATATATATATATATATATATTTATTTATTTTTTTTAGCGCTACACTTTTACTTTATAATATATTCAGATGCTTTTCTGGGATGGGTTATAAGAAAAGACAAGGTGGTTGGGAGCAACATGTGCAAGGGTTGTTTCTCCAATTTAACAGAACCTTGAAAAATTCAAGAGGTGCTTTGCAAGGTGCTACAAACAAAAGTATATATTTCATCACTACTTGTTATAAAATGGTTAGGAAAATGCAGCCAAAACAATTATCAGGACCAGGTGTTCAAATTCACCTTGAAACAGCATGAAGGAAAACATCCCACAAAAAAAAAACAAAAAACAAAACAAAAAAAAAAAAAAAAACCAAGCTCTTAGAACAATTTGTCACATGTTCACATCAACACAATATATTGTTGCCAGAAGTCTGCTTTGGGTGGGTACATAGATTTAAAGTGGTATTAAAGCTTTGGCTTTAAAAAAATAAATACAAATAATGGTATACTTACCTGCTCTGTGCAGTGGTTTTGCACAGAGCAGCCCCGATCCTCCTCTTCTTGGGTCCCCTGCCAGCGCTCCTGGCCGCCCCCCCCCCCCCCTTTGACCAGTGCCCCCAATAGCAGGTCGCTTGCTATGGGGGGGGGGGGGGGGTCGGGCACTCCCGATCCCTGCTCTATAGATCCATAAAAGACAGAGCCATGCTCTCTCATTGGCTCACAGGTTGTGCTTGACAGCAGTGGGAGCCAATTACTCTCGCTGCTGACTCAGCCAATGAGGAGAGGGAGTGTGGGACAGCCAAGGCTCTCGTGCGCATCGCTGGATCAAGAGGACCGACAATTTAAAAAAAAAAAAAAAAAAAAAAAAAAAAAAAAAAAAAAACACAATTTTTTTTTACTTTCTGCTAGAATACATATCCAAAAAAAAAATATAAAAAAAAAAAATATTCATCAATTTAGGCCAATATGTATTCTTCTACATATTTTTGGTTTAAAAAAAAAAAAAAAAAACCACACAACACAATAAGCGTATATTGATTGGTTTGCACAAAAGTTATAGTGCTACAAAATAGGGGATAGATTTTTGGCATTTTTATTATTACTTTTTTTTTTTTTTTTACTAGTAATGGCAGCGATCTTTAGCGGGACTGCGACATTGTGGCGGACAGATCGGACACCTGACATTTGTGACACTTTTTTGGGAACCAGTGACATTATTACAGTTATAAAAAAAACACAGAAAGCTAAGGGGGTTTGTGGGACTTTAAATGAGACAGGCCTGGGAAGATAACACAACATGGTAATAATAAGAATATCTGTTGATTGCACCATAAATGCGACCACATAGTGTTGCATAGTAATAATTACATAAACGGTAAGTTATAATGAATCCAGGGACTTTTATTCCATAATAGGGTATATATTGTAGAAACATCATAAGACAACATAATAGCATAGCAGCCTATTATGGTCAGTATGGTACCATAGTAGAAATTCATCAGACTGATATTTGCATGTGACTGCATCATAGTATCAATAATGTCTGGTGAATGGACCACATTGATGACCACATAGCTTGCATGGATACAGAGTAAAGGAGTATGACATATGAAATCATTGTTCCCTGAGTATAAACCAACATAACAAGGTGACCCATCAACATAGCAGCATAATGTGGAACGCAACGGTGAGGTAACAATAATTCAATTATGCAGTTGTGTGTCTTTACAATAATACAGTAACATAGCAATTGGTGGCATCCAAACGGCGTAATCTGGTAAAAATGTAGAAGGGCTGTTCATGTAGATGGCATCTAAGAGCTCTACGCGTTTCATGGATCTTTCCAATCTTCAGGAGCAGATGCAATATGTAATGTCTATAAAAGGATGTAGGAAAAATATTCAGGGGCTAATTACAGGGCAGGTCGGAAAAACTGTTATAGCATGATCCCAAGGTAGTAATAATAGTCAAAAAACCATGAGAGGTTACTTACAAGGAGCTTGTGTAGGTGGGTGGAGGGTCCCAAGGGTGTGAGCCTGTCAGGGATGAAGGTCAGGCAATCCCGGGAGCTGAGGTGGTACCTAGAGGGCGACTTTATAGGGACATGTTGAAAGTGAGAATCGCATCTTGGTGTTTTTTAAAAAGATAAGAAAATATAAAGGTGACTGTAGAAGAGAAATAATAGAGAGTAAGAGTATTTGAGGCTGAGAAAGTGTGTGTGAGTGCCGGACCAAACCATGAGGTATAGCGGTTACAGTAGTGAAGGAAAAAAATAGAGGGAACAGTGAAAATTATACCAATAAGTGATCATGTGGTAACCAAGACCGGAGAGTATAAACAGAAGGGTTAGAATTATACGTATGTGCCTGTGCCATAGGGAAGAGTGTAAAAACAATAGTGAAGACCAAAGAGGGTCATAGTATTACCTGAGCTTCCCAGAGCGCCTAATTGCCAACACAGTGGCCATCGGTAAGGGGGTGTGTTAGCAAGGAATGTGTATCCAATAAAGGGGAAGAAATACAAATTAGAAACGCCGCCGGTAGGTAACAACCAACGCCACGTGGGCGGCTAAAGTAAAGAAGAGTAACAGCTATCGGAGCCGAGCCAAGCCAGCCCGCAGCCGGCGCTTCTTATAGACGCTTGGATGGACGACGCACAGTGTCGACGTGATGGCGTCATATCGACGTCACACGCACGACGCTGGGAGCGTGGCGTCGATGCGTGATGGGAAGTCCGCCCCAACCCCCACGTGACAGGGGAGGGGGAGGGCTCCCAGCACGCATCGCAGCTCCCGGGATTGCGATCCTTGGCAAGAAAACCCACCCAGAGGCCAACCATACTCCCCACACACAGGGTGATGTCTAAGGGAAATTAGAAACAGTTAAAGGTATAGGATGGTAATCTAGATATTGAATAGATACCGGTCTCTGAGGAGAAGCCTCAAAAGGGGGGGAGAGAAGGGGATTGTAGCGAAAAATATTAAGTTAAACAAATAGTAATGATGGAAAATACCGAAATAATAGGCGGTAAAATAACACTTGCGATCCTATCTACAGAAAAAATAATTAAAAACCTCACTGAAAAAGTAAGAACCTAAATAGCACTTACACTGAATGCCACCAAAACGAAGTAAAATTTATAGAAGGTAACAAGCATGTCTCCATCCCTGATATTTTGAAACAAGAGAAACTAATTAACTAAGTGGGACTTTAAATGAGGACATTTCTAAAATGCACCTCCATCCCCAAAATGCATATATAAAAAAAACACAGAAAGCTAAGGGGGTTTCTGTGTTTTTTTATATATGCATTTTGGGGATGGAGGTGCATTTTAGAAATGTCCTCATTTAAAGTCCCACTTAGTTAATTAGTTTCTCTTGTTTCGACATTATTACAGTGATCAGTGCTAAAAATATGCACTGACATTGTACTGACACTGGCAGGGAAGGGGTTACAATCAGGGGCGATCAAGGAGTAAAATGTGCTCCCCGTTTGTGATTACTAACTGTATGGGAGACTGTGTGACTGGGGAAATACACAGATACGTCTCCCTGCTTAGCAGGAAGACAGATCTCAGTGTCATCCACTGACAGAACAGAGTTCACTTGTCCACTTCAGCAGATCCCCGTTCTGTCTCTGCGGGGTACGATCGCAGGCAGGTGGCAGACTTAGAGTCCGCCAAACCCGCTGGCCAATCAGAGCGCACGCGCCCACAAATTCTAGTGCACGAATCACTGTACCGGTACGGCGATTTGCGCAGCCGAGCCACCTTGCCGCTGTACATCTGCGGCGGGTGGTCGGCAAGTAGTTAACATAGTCCATTTAGTCCCTGTGCCTAACATTCTGCCATTTTCTTTTCAGCAGAAGGCACATGTGCACCAATCAGCTCCTTTGACAGCAGCCTCTAAAAGTCTGTGAGAGGCTGAGAAATGCTGCATGAACCCCTTCCTAACAGCCGAACACAGATATATGTCGGCAGAATGGCACAGGTGGGCAAAAGGGCGTACAGGTACGTCCCCTTTAAGATGCGGCATTGTGGGCATGTGCCGGGTGCCTGCGATCGTATCACGGAGCAGAAGAACAGGGAGATGCCTTTGTAAACAAAGCATTTCCCTGTTCTGCCTAGTGATATGACAGAGATCAATGCTCTCTGTCATCGAGAGCAGTAATCGCTGTCATGTGAGTAGTAGCCCACCCCCCCACAGTTAGAATCACTCCCTAGGACACACTTAACCTCTTGATCGCCCCCTATTTAACCCCTTCCCTGCCAGTGTCATTTACACAGTAATAAGTGCATTTTTATAGCACTGATCGCTGTATAAAATGACAATGGTCCCAAAAGTATCCGATGTGTCTGCCATGTCGCAGTCACAATAAAAATTGCAGATCGCCGCCATTACTGATAAAAAAAAAAAATCATAATAAAAATGCCATAAAACTATCCCCTATTTTGTAGACGCTATAACTTTTGCGCAAACCAATCAATATACACTTATTGTGATTTTTTTTTACCAAAAATATGTAACAGAATACATATCAGCCTAAAATGAGGAAAACAATTGTTTTTTTTATATATTTTGGGGGGATATTTATTACAGCTCTTTTTTTGTTTATAGCACAAAAAATAAAAACCGTAGAGGTAATCAAATACCACCAAAAGAAAGCTCTATTTGTGGGGAAAAAAGGATGTCAATTTTGTTTGGGTGCAAAGTCGCGCGACCGCGTCAGTTAAAGCGACGCAGTGCCGAATCGCAAAAAGTGCTCTGGTCAGGAATGGGGTAAACCCTTCCGGGACTGAAGTGGTTAATGTGTACCTTATATAACTAGCTGGAGCTCTCCAGAATGATTTGTGGTTGTTCATCAGAACAGAATATGTGAAAGGCCCCATGGGAGTAGATTTGCAAGAGTGAATGGGGCCTATGTGGGAACCCACTGGGGCTCCCACATGAAATCACACACAGCCCCATTTGCAAGCGTGAATGGGGCCCAATTCTTAAGCCTCGTACACACTATAAGAAAATTGGGCAAACATTTTTGGCTGAGGTAAGATTTTCTGATCGTGTGTACACAACTTTCAACAGCCTATTCTGACCTTCCGAGCAAAAATTTCCAAAGGGACAAGCTCCTAAATTTTCTTGTACAGGAACAGACTGAACAATTTTCGTTTAATGTGAAACGGAAGACTGCACAGGATCAGAAACAAGAAACAGAAAAAAGCCTTTGTCGTACGAGAATTTTCGTACATCAT
Source organism: Aquarana catesbeiana (assembly GCF_042186555.1). Taxonomy (NCBI): domain Eukaryota; kingdom Metazoa; phylum Chordata; class Amphibia; order Anura; family Ranidae; genus Aquarana; species Aquarana catesbeiana. The sequence goes on along the minus strand of NC_133326.1, from coordinate 379,709,531 downwards.
TTCCTTCCTTGTTTTCAGAAAAAGAATTTTTAATAGTTTATTTTTATCAAATTAACAAAATGGAAAGTAAATGAACAAAAGAAAAATCCAAATCAATTCAATATTTGGTGTTTGCCTTCAAAACAGCAACAATTCTTCTAGGTACATTAGGCAGTGCCTCACATGCCCATTGTAGCATTAAGATGGAGCATTGTAACCCTTGGGAGCAGCTCCAGCTGGCCCCTGGTGTGGTGGTATAGGGCTTTTTTGTGAGGGGGCGCTTGTTTGGAGAGGGTGGGCTCAGCTCCCTGTTGGGACTGCATCACCCACCCCTCGTTCCATTACAAGGGGCGGTGCAATTCTGCTCCAGTATGCAGGGCGGGGTACTTGGGCGAGTTTAGGTGGGTTTTTTTGGGGGGATTGCAAGGACTTTAGGGGGTTCATGCTAGCGCACATTGTATAGTGTTCATGACAATATATTTGTAGTTGGGTTGTGTATATAGTATTTTTGGTTTTTGTTGAAAGAAAGCCATAAGAAGTCCTGTTTGCATTTTGCGAGAAGCCATGTGGGGGACACAGCAAACATGTGGAAGAAGGGGCTCTGGTTAGATGAGACCAAAATTTAACTTTTTGGCCTAAAAGCAAAACACTTTGTGTGGCAAAAACGAACACAGCACATCACCCTGAACACACCATCCCCACCGTGAAACATGGTGGTGGCAGCAACATGTTGTGGGGATGCTTTTCTTCAGCAGGGACAGGGAAACTGGTCAGAGTTGATTGGAAGATGGATGGAGCCAAATACAGGACAATCTTAGAAGAAAACCTGTTACAGTCTGCAAAAGACTTGAGACTGGGGCAGAGGTTCACCTTCCCACAAGACAACGACCCTAAAAATACAGCCAGAGCTACAATGGAATGGTTTAGATCAAAGCATATTCATGTGTTAGAATGACCCAGTCAAAATCCAGACCTAAATCCAATTGAGAATCTGTGGCAAGACTTGAAAATTGCTGTTCACAGATGCTCTCCATCCAATCTGACAGAGCTTGAGCCATTTTGAAAAGAACGAGCAAAAATGTCACTCTTGAAATGTGCAAAGCTGATAGAGACATCCCCAAAAAGAATTGCAGCTGTAATTACAGCAAAAGGTGGTTCTACAAAGTATGGCCGGGGGGGGGGTTGAATACAAATGCGCTCCACACTTTTCAGATAATTATTTGTAAATAATGTTGAAAAACATTTATAATTTTTCTTCCCCATCACAATTATGTGCCACTTTGTGTTGGTCTATCACATAAAATCCCCATAAAATACATTTACATTTTTGGTTTTAACATGACAAAATGTGGAAAATTTCAATGGGTATGAATACTTTTTCAAGGCACTGTACAAGTGCTGGGGTAAGAATTTTAACAAAGTTTACTGGGGGATGTCTATTTTATTGTGCTCAATGTGTTAATGCAGATATTCCCCTTCTTCTACAGATATGCACACTAGGGCTGAAACAACTAATCGATTAATCGACAACTAATCGATTATGAAAATAGTTGTCAACTATTTTCATAATCGATTAATCGGCCAGCCGATTATTTGGCCTGCATACAGAATGCATTATTTGTTTACATATCAGGAAATACAGTGCAGCACACATACAGCTCAGTACACCATCCATACATGTAAGTAAGTGCCTGAGAACTTGTGACTGTGTGAGGAGCAATGCCTCATGGAACATGTAGTCCTGGGCAGGAAGTGAGTGGGTCTAAAAGCAGAAGTTTTTTTTACCTTGCTATAGGGGCACTCTATACTATAACCACTTCCCACCCGGCCACTGCACATAAACGGCCGGGTGGGCTATCTCTCCTTCTGAGTGGACGTTCAGGAACGTCCACTCAGAAGGAGCGGGATCGCGCGCGTGCCCGCGCAGCGGCGTGATCCCGATGCGCTCGTGTCACCCGGACACGGCGCATCTCCGATCGGCAGGAGGGCTCTGCGATTGGCCCTCCTGATCACATGACAGCCGTGTCGAATCACAGCCGTCATGTGATGTAAACACAGAGCCGGTTGCTAGGCAATCTGCTCTGCTCTCCTCACACGGAAGTTGTCAGTGAGGAGAGGAGAGCGGATCGCTGCAGCCGGCTGGTGATCAGTGAGGATGAGCTGTTTTTTACAGCTTTTTACTCACTGATCACCAGTCTAGTGTCCCCACACACACACATGTAAAAACACAAAACAAACAAAGTAAACACACAATGTCCCCAAAACACATGTCCCAAAAACACATGTCCCCAAAACACATGTCCCCAAAACACATGTCCCAGTAAAATCACATGTCCCAATGATTATCTGTACACATATGTCACCTGCGCACATCTGTACATGATCATTTGCGCACGTGTCCGTGATCACACGAACCAATTATTATACACTTAACGAGATTTTTTTTACCAAAAACATTTAGCAGAATACGTTTTGGCTTAAATTTATGACAAAATTTGATTTTATTGGATTTGTTTTAAAATAGAAAGAAGAAAATATTGTTTTTTTTTTCAAATTTCCGCTCTTTTTTCGCTTATATCGCAAAAAATAAAAAACGGAGTCGTGAATAAATACCACCAAAAGAAAGCTCTATTTGTGTGAACAAAATGAAGAAATTTTAATTTGGGTACAGCGTAGCATGACCGCGCAATTGTCATTGAAAGTGTGAGAGCGCTGAAAGCTGAAAATTGGTCTGGGAAGGAGGGGGGCGAAAGTGCCCAGTATTGAGGTGGTTAATTTGCAGCTTGCTATTGGGGCACTCTAAAGACAGGAGGAGCCAGAGGCATCGGTGGGGGACCCCAGAAGAGAAGAATCGGGGCTGCTCTGTGCAAAACCAGAGCAGGTAAGTATACCATCGTTGTTTAAAAAAAAAAATATGACTATAAAGATTGTGCAGGGAAGATCAGCATCTGAACCCAGAGAAGGTGGAGGCTGATAGACTGGAGGTAATAGAAGGCGTTACTATTACATTTAAAGTAAACTTTTACATGGAGGCAAGCCACATTACGTGGGAGCAGGGCACATTTCAAGGAGGCAGGGCACATTACTATTATCATGTGCCTCAGTGTGAATGGGGTCTAAATAAAAAATGTGATCTCTGAGTCTGATGATATTTACCAGATTCAACCTCCAATAGTATATACAGTATATCTCCTCTGTCTGTTATTCTCAGAGTGGATTAGAGATTTTGCTCCCTAATCCTATAGTTGATTATTTATATTTACCACTGCATACAGATTTTGAAGAATAAATTGCCTTTTTTTAAACTTTACACATTAAATTATACACCACACTTTTTTAAGGTTATTATCCGATTAATCGATTAATCGAAACAATAATCGGCCAACTAATCGATTATGAAAATAATCGTTAGTTGCAGCCCTAATGCACACACCATCTAAATCAAATCAGTCCAAATAAGACTTATGTATGCCACTGTCTTTTTCATTCATTCTGTCTCATTTCCCCCTTCCCTTGTCCTTCTGCTTCCCACACCGCAATTTTAAAAAATTCTGTCTCCAGTGACCGGCTTCTTTTTCTAGACTCCCTTTGCCAGCCCACCAATGACATCTGCAGAAATCTTTTGCATTCATATTAATGGGGTGTTTTACATTCTGATTTCACAAAATCTCATGAGATCTTGCAGCTTTCAAAGGAGACCTCCCAGGAAGGCAGTGGTAATGTTCCCAGTGGACATCTGTGCGGCCAGGGCTACATCACCACACAAGTGCGACCAGAGGAAAAAGGGAAGTCTGCTTTAAGGTAGCAAATGCTGGGGGGTTTGATACTACTTTAGGAAGGACTTGCATCACAGCATACCAACTGGTACTACTGTATGAGCTGGAGATCTGCTGAACAAGGGCACTAATGAGCTGGAGATCTGCTGAACAAGGGCACTAATGAGCTGGAGATCTGCTGAACAAGGGCACTAATGAGCTGGAGATCTGCTGAACAAGGGCACTAATGAGCTGGAGATCTGCTGAACAAGGGCACTAATGAGCTGGAGATCTGCTGAACAAGGGCACTAATGAGCTGGAGATCTGCTGAACAAGGGCACTAATGAGCTGGAGATCTGCTGAACAAGGGCACTAATGAGCTGGAGATCTGCTGAACAAGGGCACTAATGAGCTGGAGATCAGCTGAACAAGGACACTAAAGAGCTGGAGATCAGCTGAACAAGGACACTAATGAGCTGGAGATCAGCTGAACAAGGACACTAATGAGCTGGAGATCAGCTGAACAAGGACACTAATGAGCTGGAGATCAGCTGAACAAGGACACTAATGAGCTGGAGATCAGCTGAACATGGGTACTAAGGAGCTTGAGATCCTCTGAACAGGGGTACCAATGAGCTTGAGATCTGCCGAATAGGGGTACCAATGAGCTGGAGTGGGGTTACTAATAGGCTGCGGATCTGCTGAACATGGGTACTAATCAGCTGGAAATCTGCTAAACAAGGGCACTAATGAGCTGGAGATCTGCTGAACATGGGTAATAATGAGCTAGAGATCCGCTGAACATGGGTACTAAGAAGCTTGAGATCCTCTGAACAGGAGTACCAATGAGCTTGAGATCTGCTGAATAGGGGTACCAATGAGCAGGAGTGGGGTTACTAATAGGCTGCGGATCTGATGAACAGGGGTACTAATGAGCTGTGGTGTCACTGGGCCCCTTTAAAGCAAACACATCGACATCAATACACACAGGGTATTTGCCAAGCTTCATTTAAGCGGTTGTAAACCCTAATTTGTTATTTTTACCTACAGGTGAGCCTATAATAAGGTTTACCTGTAGGTAAAATTAATATCTCCTAAACATGCATCCTTCATGCAGCCGCTGACGACAGCGGCGCATATGATCTGAAGGTCCGGCATACTATGACGGATCTTCAAAGCTTTTTGCCAGAACCAAGGGCTCCCATGCATGTCATCGCTGCTCAAGCCACTCACAGCGCCGGAACCCGCGAACCCGGAAGAAAGTCTGGGGGAACATGTCAGCCATCTCAGCGGTTACTGGGCGCTGTTGTGAGGGCTTCGTTCTAAGGTATTTCATAATGTGCATACTAGCACATTATGGCATTGTCTTGTAGGGTTTTTTTTTTTTTTTTTTTTTTTTTTTTTAGCAGTTTACAATAGCTTTAAAGCTTCACAAAAAGCATTACAGAAGCATCAAAAACACATCAATATAATGATGTTTAAGCTGTAGGAGCTTTAAAGAAGAACTCCGGCCAAAACTTTTTTTCCCCATGCAAAGGGGCTGTGGACTCTGACTTGAGCAAATTTATAGCAATGTGTTATGTCTGAGTGATGGAAGTAACTTGTCTCTATTACTACATACGTCTCTTTAAAATAATATATTATGGAACGTGAATTTAGGTTGGCACTGACTCTAGTGGGTAGCGCTCCAACGTTGGATCCTGTCATCTCTATATATCCATGTTCCAGATGTATTTTATTGCAAATGACAATGCTGCTATACCGATTTTCTTTTTATACAAAGTGTATTCTTTCAATAAAGCACCACTGTTTGTTAAATAAAAAAAATTAAAAAAGCAACGCGGTGCCAAATTGTAAAAAGTGCTCTGGTCAGGAAGGGGGTAAAATCTTCCGGAACTGAAGTGGTTAAGATATCCTCTCACTTCCTACCCTGGTGACAACATTGTCACTGGGAAGGGAAGGGTCAGGTATTTTACCAATCCACCCTCTAGCTTAAGGCCCCTTTCACACTGGGGCGGTGGGGGCGTCGGCGGTACAACAGCGCTATTTTTAGCGCTGCTGTACCGTCGTTCTTGCAGCGGTATTCGGCCGCTAGCGGTGCGGTTTTACCCCCCGCTGGCGGCCGAAAAAGGGTTAAAATCCCTCGTACAGCGCGGCTGTAGCCGCGGTATTGCCGCGGTATAGCCGCGCTGTCCCATTGATTTCAATGGGCAGGAGCGGGGAAAGAGCGGTGAATACACCGCTCCTTCCCCGCTCCAAAAAAGCGGTTTGCAGGACTTTTTTCACCGCCCTGCCTGCGCACCGCTTCAGTGTGAAAGCCCTCGGGCTTTCACACTGAACAAACAGCGGAGGCTGTTTAGGGGCGGTTTTCAGGCGGTATTTTTAGCGCAATGCCGCCTGAAAACCGCTCCAGTGTGAAAGGGGTCGAAGCCAAATAAAAAAAATTTTGGTGGAGTTCCACTTTAACAGTAAACAGAAGAAACTGGGATGTTTACCTTTTCCTAGATTTGCTCTAAATCAGGGGTCAGCAAGCCATCGATCACACTCAAACACGGGGAGCAGATAGGTGGATCGTGACAATGGCTCTGCCTCCCCCCACCCTCCGCCCCTCTCGTTCACTGCAGAGCAGAGTGCAGGAGGCAGCTTAGTGCTGAATGGAGGACAGGGGCAGGAGCTGCTTAGTGATTAGTTGCTAGGACCGCCTAGCAACCAATTACCAGCTTATAAGATGTTAACTCTGGGAGCTACTGCTCCTGCCTTCCACCCAGAACAAGGCTGTCTCCTGATCGCCGCTCTACACACGACGGCAGGTAGGAAGTGCTACCCGCACAGCCTGTGTGTATGTAGGGGGAGGGATTAAGCAAACTGCTCTGGAGATTGGGGAGGAAAAGAGGATACTGCTACAGTGGGGGGTGATGTGAAGGGGGGGCAGAGGACACCATTTTGGGGAGGTACAGGACACTACAATGGGGGGGGGGGGTGATGTGAAGGGGGCAGAGTACACTGTTTTGGGGGTCGGTGTGATGTGAAGGGGGGCAGAGGACACTGTTTTGGGGGGTACAGGACACTACAATGGGGGGAGGGGGTGATGTGAAGGGGGCAGAGGATACTGTTTTGGGGGGTACAGGACACTACAATGGGGGGGAGGAGGGCTGATGTGAAGGGGGCAGAGGATACTGTTTGCAGAGGATACTGTTTTGGGGGGTACAGGACACTACAATGGGGGGAGGAGGGGTGATGTGAAGGGGGCAGAGGATACTGTTTTGGGGGGACAGGACACTGCAATGGGGGGGTGATGTGAAAGGGACAGAGGATACTATGTTGTGGGGTACAGGACACTACAATGGGGGGGTGATGTGAAGGGGACAGAGGATACTATGTTGTGGGGTACAGGACACTACAATGGGGGGTGATGTGAAGGGGCAGAGGACACTGTTTTGGGGGTCGGTGTGATGTGAATGGGGGGAAACTACAGTGGGGAGTGATGTGAATTGGGGGGGCGCGGACACTGTTTTGGGAGGTACAGGACACTACAGTGGGGGGGGGGTGATGTGAAGGGGCAGAGGATACTGTTTTGGGGGAGAGGACACTACAATGGGGGGGGTGATGTGAAGGGGGACAGAGGATATGTTGTGCGATACAGGACACTACAATGGTTTTGGGGGTTGGTGTGATGTGAAGGGGGGCAGAGGATACTGTTTTGGGGGGTACAGGGCACTACAATGGGGGGAGGAGGGTTGATGTGAAGGGGGCAGAGGATACTGTTTTGGGGGGTACAGGACACTACAATGGGGGGAGGAGGGGTGATGTGAAGGGGGCAGAGGATACTGTTTTGGGGGGACAGGACACTGCAATGGGGGGGGGGGGTGATGTGAAGGGGACAGAGGATACTATATTGTGGGGTACAGGACACTACAATGGGGGGGTGATGTGAAGGGGCAGAGGACACTGTTTTGGGGGTCGATGTGAAGGGGGGAAACTACAGTGGGAAGTGATGTGAATTGGGGGGGCGCGGACACTGTTTTGGGAGGTACAGGACACTACAGTGGGGGGGGGGGGGTGATGTGAAGGGGCAGAGGATACTGTTTTGGGGGGAGGACACTACAATGGGGGGGGGGGTGATGTGAAGGGGGACAGAGGATATGTTGTGGGATACAGGACACTACAATGGGGGGGGTGATGTAAAGGGGGCAAAGGACACTGTTTTGGGGGTTGGTGTGATGTGAAGGGGGGCAGAGGACACTGTTTTGGGGGGTACAGGACACTACAATGGGGGGAGGAGGGGTGATGCGAAGGGGGCAGAGGACACTGTTTTGGGGGGACAGGACACTGCAATGGGGGAAGGTGATGTGAAGGGGACAGAGGATACTATGTTGTGGGGTTCTGGACACTACAATGGGGGTGATGTGAAGGGGCAGAGGACACTGTTTTGGGGGTCGATGTGAAGGGGGGAAACTACAGTGGGGAGTGATGTGAATTGAGGGGGGCGCGGACACTGTTTTGGGAGGTACAGAACACTACAGTGGGGGGGGTTGATGTGAAGGGGCAGAGGATACTGTTTTGGGGGGAGAGGACACTACAATGGGGGGGGGTGATGTGCAGGGGGACATAGGATATGTTGTGGGATACAGGACACTACAATGGGGGGTGATGTGAAGGGGGCAGAGGACACTGTTTTGGGGGTCGGTGTGATGTGAAGGGGGGCAGAGGACACTGTTTTAGAGGGTACAGGACACTACAGTGAGGGGAGGGGGAGTGATGTGAAGGGACAGGGGATACTGTTTTGGGGGGTACAGGACACTGCAATGGGGGAGGGGGGTGATGTGAAGGGGCAGAGGACACTGTTTTGGGGGTACAGGACACTACGGGGGGGGTTGATGTAAAGGGGCAGAGGATACTGTTTTGGGGGGACAATGTGAAGGGGAGACAATACTATGTTGTGGGGTACAGGACACTACAATGGGCAGGTGATGTGAAGGGGGCAGAGGACACTGTTTTGGGGGTCGGTGTGATGTGAAGGGGCAGAGAACATTGTTTGAGAGTACAGGACACTACAGTGAGGGGAGGGGGTGATGTGAAGGGGCAGGAGATACAGGACACTACAATGGGGGGGAGGGGTGATGTGAAGGGGGGCAGAGGATACTATGTTGGGGGATACAGGACACTACAATGGGGGGGGGGTGATGTGAAGGGCAGAGTACACTGTTTTGGGGGGTTGGTGTGATGTGAAGGGGGATACTACAGTGGGGGGAAGGGTTGCAGCGGACACTGTTTTGGGGGGGTACAGGACACTACAATGGGGGGTGATGTGAAGGGGGGCAGAGGATACTATTTTGGGGGGTACAGGACACAATAGGGGGGGGTGATGTGAAGGGGGCAGGGGACACTGTTCTGGGGGGGTACAGGACACTACAGGTGGGGAGTGATGTGAAGGGGGGCACTACTGTGGGGGGAGGGGGGCAGAGGTCATTACTGTAGGGGGGGGGAGATGTAAAGGGGCAAAGAACACTCCTATGGGGGCAGAGGACACTGCACTGGTGGGAGGGGGGGGGGGGGGTACAGAACACAACAGCTACATTTTTTGGGGGGGAGCTTGATAGGTTTTGGGTTTTCTAAGGGTGCGCCCCCCCCCCCCCCCGGATCTTTGTTTTCCTCCATGTTGTCCAGGTAGATCTCAACCTCTGAAAGGTCGCCTACACCTGCTCTAAATGATTGTTCTCTGTGCATTTTGCACATATCACAGACTCATCATGTGAAAACGTATACAAATCCCACAATAAGATGCCTATCTACTACTAAGTTTCTTCCCCCATTGATACATGGGCTGTACAATGCTCAGTGTACACAGGCTCACTCCCAGTCACACGTATCATGGGCTATAGGCCACACAATCCTGGGATGTCAGCAGGAAGGATGAATGGGCGATGTTACTGAATCACCTCCCTACACACAGCAACCGCGAGCCCTTCCCTCAGGCGCCAACCCAGCCCCTCATTACCGGCATGTTTGCACTGTTCCAGGAGAAGTAGAGGTGAGCCCGGACACCCGCTGACTCCGCTACAACGGACACCCCAAATCTCTGGACCAGCACCACCGCTTCACACACCACGCATGCGTCTGGAGAACAGGCTAGCTGGAGTGACAGGGCTCCCAACCAATAACGCAGAGACTCAGCTTGCGGCTGCGACCTGCCAATCCGCTCTCATTTGCTCATTGTTTACGGACGGGGAGGGCTGCTTTACTGTATGTGACCGATCGGGAGATTAACCAATAGGAAGCTCTGGGAGGCTGGTCCCGGCCCAGAAACGTTGCTGTGGTTGGGTAGCTGCTACCATGGTGACTGTTGTGAAGGATTGGGCCCTTTTTTCCTGGTACAAAGCTGAGAGCTCAGCTGACTCAGGTGTGTTTATCCTGACAACCTGCATTCATAGCTTCCTACTGTCCCTGATTTCGAGGGACTGTCCCTGATTTGGAGCAATGTCCCTCTGTCCCTCTTTCCTCCTCATTTGTTCTTTGAATGACAATTGCACAGTCATGCTAGACCGTAACCATGTGACATTTTTGTCATTGTCTTCACACAAATAGAGCTTTCTTTTGGTGATATTTAATCATTCCTGTTTTTTTTATTTTTTCCTAAAAAAAAAATTAAAAAAAAAAAGTCTTAGTTTTCTGTCGGTAAATTTTGTAAATAAGTAATTTTACTCCTTCACTGATGGTCGCTGATAGGTGGCACTGATGAGGAGGCACGAATATGCCGCATTTATGGGCACTGATAGTATTATTATTATTAATAACTAAACAGGATTTATATAGCGCCAACAGTTTGCGCAGCGCTTTACAACATGAGGGCAGACAATACACTTACAATGCAAATCAATACAGGAGGAATCAGAGGGCCCTGCTCGTTAGAGCTTACAATCTAGAGGGGAGGGTCAAGTGGAAACAAAAGGCAATAACTGTGGGGGATGAGCTGATGGAGAAAATGAAAAAACAGTTGTTAGGTGTGGGGAGGGTAGGCTTCTCTGAAGAGAAGGGTTTTCAGGGATCGTCTAAAAGCTAATAGTGTAGGAGATAAGCAAACAGATTGGGGTAGGGCATTCCATAGGATTGGAGAGGCTTTGGAAAAGTCCTGGAGGCGAGCATGGGAGGAGGTGATGTGGGAGCTCGAGAGCAGAAGGTCTTGAGAGGAATGAAGAGAACGAATAGGTTGGTATTTAGAGACTAGGCTTGCGATGTAGCTGGGGGCTAAATTGTGGATGGCTTTGTACGTAGTTGTTAGTATTTTGAATTTAATTCTTTGGCTGACCGGAAGCCAGTGGAGGGATTGACAGAGAGGTAGCAGAGACAGAGCGATTGGTAAAGGTGGATGAGTCTGGCAGCAGCATTCATGATGGATTGAAGAGGTGATAGACTATGTAGAGGTAAACCAATGAGAAGGGAGTTGCAGTAGTCGAGGCGAGAGATGACCAGCCAGTGAATTAAGAGCTTTGTTGTGTCATTGGTTAGAAAGGGGCGTATTTTGGAGATGTTGCGGAGGTTGAGGCGGCAGGATTTGGACAGTGATTGGAGAAAATCTTGAAGGAAAGTTCAGAGTCCAGGACTACACCTAGAACCTTGGCATGTGGGGATGGGCTTATAGTTGTGCCATCGATTTTTAACTGAGAGATCAGGGGAAGGGGCATATGGGGGAGGAAAAATTATAAGTTCGGTTTTGGATAGATTGAGTTTGAGGAAGTGGTGTGACATCCAGACTGATATATCTGATAGTAAATTAGTGATACGTGAGGAGACAGAGGGAGTGAGCTGAGGGGTAGAGAAATAGATTTGGGTGTCGTCAGCATAGAGGTGGTATTGGAAGCCATGGGATGCTATCAGCTGACCCAGGGAGGTGTAGATTGAAAATAGGAGCGGTCCAAGAACAGAACGGAAGAGAAGGAAGAGAAGAGGAAGTAGAGTTATAGGTAATGCTAAAGGTGCGGTTGGATAAGTAGGAAGAGAACCAGCGAAGAGTACAGTCACAGAGACCAAAGTCAGGGAGTTTTTTGAGGAGGAGGGGATGGTCAACCGTATCAAAGGCAGCAGAGAGGCCCAGGAGTAGGAGTACAGAATAGTGTCGATTGGTTTTGGCCATTCGTAGATCGTTTGTTAGTTTTAGGAGAGCAGTTTCTGTGGAGTGTTCAGGATGAAATCCAGACTGAAGGGGATCAAGAAGGCTATTATCAGCGAGGTGGACGCTCAGTCGGTTGTAGACCAGACGTTCGAGTTTGGATACAAAGGGGAGCAAGGAGATGGGGCGTAGGTTGTTAAGATTGGATGGGTCCAGTGAGGGCTTTTTAAGTATGGGTCTGACGTGCATGTTTTAGAGAGTTGGAGAAGATGCCAGAAGAGAGGGAGAGATTGAAGATGTGGGTTAGAGAGTGTAGCATAGAACCAGAGGGTGAACGTAGCATTTGTGAGGGAACAGGATCCAGAGGGCAGGTGGTAAGGTGGACATTAGCAAGTAGTTTAGCAACCTCGTCTATAGTGGTGGGGTTGAAAGAGGGAAGTAATGATTGTGCCTGTGGGCATGAAGTGTGAAGCGTGGAGGGTATCAGAACAGTAGAGATCTCCTCAGGAATTGTATCAATCTTCTGTTTGAAGTGATTGGCGATCTCCTGGGCAGTGAGTGAGTTGGCGGGTGGAGGCGGTGGAGGACGAATTAGAGAGTTGAAAGCAGAGAAGAGTTGACGGGGACGGGATGATAAGCTGCTAATGAGAGTAATAAAGTAGGTCTGCTTGGCAGTGAGGAGGCTGGAATTGTATTTTTAGAGGGAAGATTTATATTGGTTGAAATCTCTCTGAGACCTAGTCTTACGCCACTGGCGCTCGTGAGCACGACTACATTTTTTTGAGACTTCTAGTGTCATCTGTTTGCCAAGGTTGAAGGGGTCGGGGCCTGATTCTGTGTGTAGTGAGGGGGCCATTGAGTCCAGTGAGGCTAGAAGTGAGGTGTTGTACACAGAAGTGGCTAGGTTGGTGCAGGATAGGGGTGAGATTTTGTCATAGAGGTTGTCGAGTAGAGAAGGGTTGAGATGACTTAGGTTTCTGCGGGTAACTTTTAGGCGGTTGGAGGGAGAGGAGGTGGAGGAGAGGAAGAGAGTGAAACTAATAAGGTTGTGATCAGAGAGGGAATGGATAGTTAGAGAGGTTGCATGGAGTGCAAAGGTGAGAGAAAACGAGGTCAAGGGTATTGCCTTCGGAGTGAGTAGGAGCATGTATCCATTGCTTCAGGTCAAAGGAGGATGTTAGGCTGAGAAGTTTGGAAGTAGCAGGAGTGTTAGTATTAATAGGGATGTTGAAGTCTCCGAGAATGATTGTGGGGATTTCAGAAGAAAGAAAGTAGGGTAGCCAGGCAGAGAATCACAGCTATCCTTAGAGAAACTGGAGTGAAAAGACTAATACAGTGTGCTTCGAAAGAGGAGAGTGACAGAGAGGGAGGTGGGTGTAGTACCTAAAAGGTGCTATGTGGAGTTAGAAGGATTCCGACACCTCCTCCCTTACGTCCACTGGATCTGGGGGATGTGTGGCACAGATAGGCGGCACTAGTGGGCAGCAGTGATAGCCAGCACTGACTGGCATCACTAATGGCCACTGATTGCTGGCACTTAATTGTAATCAGGGCACTGATGATCAGTGCCCTGATTACATACCTAGCCATCCCCTGTGATGAGATGCCGCTGATCGGCTCTACTCTCCTCACACTCTGTCAGTGTGAGGTGAGGAGCGCTGATTATCGGCATCTCCGTGTTTACATGTGACCGGCTGTGATTGGACACAGCCGATCACATGGTTAAAGAGCCGTTGCTCTTTACACAGATTGGGGTTGCACTGTGCCCTAGCAACACAGCGTGGCCACGATTGACATGCTGAGTGATTGTCACGCTGCACGCCCCCGGGGGCGCGCAAGAGCGGTCGTCTGGGAAGCCGTCATATGACGTCCACCCAGAACGAGAGCCCCACCACCCAGACGTCGTTTGACGGTGGGCGGGCAGCAAGTGGTTAAACAATACATTTCTTTTGTACAATTCTCCTTTAGGAGGGTGTGGCAGGGGATGTGCCCTATGCCTACATACTTTTGCTAATAGGTGTCCCTCATTCCCATCTCAGAAAGTTGGGAGGTATGTGCATTTGGTGTAGAATATGACAAGTGGTCACCATACAGATGTCACACTACTTCATTTAAAATAAATCTTTCTAAAACCTAGCTATTAGTATTCCCCCCCGCCCGTGCCCCCTCCATGACTTTTTTTTTAAATCAACAATGCAACTATCAGTCCCTCCCCTCACGCCAGGCTTCTAGGTGTAATCCTAAACTCTGACTTGTCATTTCAGCCTCAAGTCCAATTGTCAAAAGCTTGTAGAATTCACCTCCGTAACATCTCTAAAATTTGCCCCTTTTTAACAAAATGAAACCACCAAGTTCCTCATTCATTCCCTTGTCATCTCTCGCCTTGACTATTGCAACTCTCTCCTCATAGGCCTACCTCTCCATAGGCTATCAGTCTATCATGAATTCTGCTGCCAGACTTATACACCTTACCAACCGCTCAGTGTCTGCCAACCCTCTCCTCCAATCCTCTACACTGACTCCCAATCACCCAGCGAATTAAATTCAAAATACTAAACTACAACATACAAAAGGCATCCACAACTCTGCCCCAAGCTACATCACCAATCTTGTCTCCAAATATCACCTGATTTGTCCTCTCCGCTCTTCTGAAGACCTCCTACTCTCAAGCTCTCTCGTCTCCTCCTCTCCTCCCATGCTCGTCTCCAGGATTTTTCCAGAGCCTCTCCCATAGTTGCCAACAGTCCCGATTTTCCCGGGACAATCCCGATTTTGGGACCCTCATCCCGATTGGAGGCTGTCCTGAATCGGGATTTTCCATAATGAAAATTGGGAATGTTGTTTTTTTTTTTTTGTTTTTGGAGCAGCGGGCTCCAGCAAAATGGCGGCCGGCGCCGCCGCTCTATCTTCCCCTAGTGCTGAGTGGAGAGAGGAAGGGGGCTCGATCCGTGCAGCCAATGAAGCGGCTTCTTTAGCTGCACGGCCCCTCCCCTCTCCACTGCAGCAAGCCGAAGACACGGGCCGGTCGCCGTGTCTTGCTGAAAGTTCCCCAGCCCCGTACTGCGCAAGCGCTGCACCTGCGCAGTACAGGGGGTCCTCCATTGCCGAGGGGAACTTTCTCGGCAGAACACCGGCCGCTCCTGCACTGAGCGGGGGCCGGGCTGCATTGAGGGGTGGTCTGCACTAACTGAGGGGTGGTCTGCACTAACTGAGGGGGGATCTGTACTGATGGAGGGGGTCTGCACTGATGGAGGGGGTCTATACAGACTCTGCCGGGGGCACCTGATGCAAGGACAGACTCTGCCGGGGGCACCTGATGCAAGGACAGACTCTGCCGCGGGCACCTGATGCAAGGACAGACTCTGCCGCGGGCACCTGATGCAAGGACAGACTCTGCTGGTGGCAGGCGACGTGGCTAGTGACACGCTCAGGGATCCCACTGATTCGGCATTATGGTGAGTTGAATGATTTAATTTTATATTACAATGTAATAATAGAAATAAGGCGCTTCAATCATCCTGACACCATAACAACCATGGTGCCGGGATGATTGAAGCGTTAACACCAGGCGTTTGGAGTATCTTTATCTGCTGATTGTTAAACTTTCTAGAATACACATATTTCTATTGTGTAGGATCTGGGGCTGCTGACCCGTCATTTCCCTCTCCCCCTTTCCTTCTCGCCCTTTCCCTCTCCATCCCTCTCCATCCCTCATTCATCTCAGACTCTAACCACACCCTCTTGAGCCATGCCCATTTAAGCCACGCCCACTTTCACGTAAGCCATGCCCACTTTTCACCGCGGCGCGCGCACTTATATAATTTTTGCTAAGCCACGCCTACAAACGAATGCCCCGCCCTCTAATGTAGGGCTCCACCTACAGCCAAAAAAGTGTCCTATATATTTTTTTTTCAATGTTGGCAACTATGCTCTCCCATCCTCCGGTACTCGCTACCTCCACCTATCCGGCTATCTCCTACTCTAGCTACCTTCAGGCGATCCCTGAAAATTCATCTCTTCAGGGAAGCCTATCACGTCTCCAACTAATCTTTTACCACTTCCATCAGCTCATTCCCCACAGTTAGAACCTTTTGTGCCACCTGCCCCACCCTATTAGATTGTAAGCTCTTATGAGCAGGGCCCTCTTAATCCTCTTGTATATTATTGTATTATAACTGTATTGTCTACCTTTTGATATTGTAAAGAGCTGCGTAAACTGTTGGTGCTATATAAATCCTGTATAATAATAATAATAATTATTATTATTGCAATCTGACCAATCTTTGTAAGATCAATTTTACATCAATTTTAATATCCATCAAAATGATCTAGTTGGCAAAAAAAAATCCAATAGTTATAAATTCTATCTCAGTAGATTAACCACTTCCAGTCCAGGCCAGTACTGGCATTGCTCTCCTACATGTAAAAAAAAAAAAAAAAAAAAAACTCAGCATTTTTTGCTAGAAATAGATACTGTAAGATAGATAGATATATCCATCTCACAAAAGTGAGTACACCCCTCACATTTTTGTAAATACTTTATTAGATCTTTTCATGTGACAGTACTGAAGAAATGTCACTATGCTACAATGTAAAGTAGTGAGTGTGCAGCTTGTATAACAGTGTAAATTTGCTGTCCCCTCAAAATAACTCAACACACAGCCATTAATGTCTAAACTGCTGGCAACAAAAGTGAGTACACCCCTAAGTGAAAATGTCCAAATTGGGCCCAAAGTGTCAATATTTTGTGTGGCCACCATTTTTTCCAGCACTGCCTTAACCCTCTTGGGCATGGAGTTCACCAGAGCTTCACAAGTTGCCACTGGAGTTCTATTCCAGTGTTCCATGATGACATCATAGAGCTGGTGGATGTTAGAGACCTTGCGCTCCTCCACCTTTCGTTTGAGGATGCCCCACAAATGCTCAATAGTGTTTAGGTCTGGAGACATGCTTGGCCAGTCCATCACCTTTACCCTCAGTGTATTTAGCAAGGCAGTGGTCGTCTTCAAGGTGTGTTTGGGGTCAATATCATGTTGGAATACTGCTCTGCGGCCCAGTCTCCGAAGGGAGGGGATCATGCTCTGCTTCAGTATGTCACAGTACATGTTGGCATTCATGGTTTCCTCAATGAACTGTAGCTCCCCACTGCCGACAGCACTTACGCAGCCCCAGACCATGACACTCCCACCACCATGCTTGGTTGTAGGCAAGACACACTTGTCTTTGTACTCCTCATCTGGTTGCTGCCACACATGCTTGACACCATCTGGACCAAATAAGGTTATCTTGGTCTCATCAGACCACAGGACATTGTTTAAGTAATCCATCTCCTTAGTCTGCTTGTCTTAAGTAAACTGTTTGCATGGATCATCTTTAAAAAAGGCTACCTTCTGGGACGACAGCCACGCAGACCAATTTGATGCAGTGTGCGGTGATGGTCTGATCACTGACAGGCTGACCCCCACCCCTTCAACCTCTGCAGCAATGCTGGCAGCACTCATATGTCTATTTCCCAAAGACAACCTCTGGATATGACACTGAGCACATGCACTCAACTTCTTTGGTCGACCATGGTGAGGCCTGTTCTGAGTGGAACCTGTCCTGTTAAACCGCTGTATGATCTTAGCCACCGTGCTGCAATTCAGTTTAAGGGCATTGGCAAAATTCTCATAGTCTAGATCATCTTTATGTAGAGCAACAATTCTTTTTTTCAGATCCTCAGAGTTCTTTGCCATGAGGCTCCATGTTGAACTTCCAGTATGAGAGAGTGAGAGCGATAACACCAAATTTAACACACCTGCTCCCAATTCACACCTGAGACCTTGTAACACTAATGAGTCACATGACATTGGGGAGGAAAAATGGGTAATTGGGCCCAATTTGGACATTTTAACTTAGGGGTGTACTCACTTTTGTTGCCAGCAGTTTAGACATTAATGGCTGTGTGTTGAGTTATTTTGAGGGGACAGCAAATTTACACTGTTATGCAAGCTGTACGCTCACTACTTTACATTGTAGCAAAGTGTCATTTCTTCAGTGTTGTCACATGAAAAGATATAATAAAATATTTACAAAAATGTGAGGGGTGTACTCACTTTCGTGAGATACTGTATATGTTTTTTAGCAGAGACCCTAGAGGATAAAATGGCAGTTGTTGCAATTTATTATGTCACATGGTATTTGCGCAGCGATTTTTCTAACACAATTTTTTTGGGGAAAAAATACACTTTAAATAATTTTAATCCAAAAAAAAAAATACAGTGGTACCTCGGTTCATGAAACGACTCTGGTCGCGAACCAAATTGGTTGTGAACCGAGGCAAATTTTCCCATAGGGTTCAATGTAAATCAGGTTTATCCGTTTTGAACCTTTTTTGTTTATATCTACAGTAAAATTATAAAATGTACAAAAAAAGGATTTTAAACATATATTACATACGGTCTTTTACATTAAGCTGACCTGTTTCATGTGTACATATAAAAAGAAAAAAAAAACTCTAGCTCCTCTTTAATCCTTGTTTGAAACAGTCCCAAACGCCAATTTAAATGACTAATCTAGGGGCCAGAAAACAGCACTGTGCATCCAGGAAAAGATCATCTGAGGGCATGATAAAGTTGTAGAATTCATATGAACTGTTTTTCCATGATTCCCAATCAAGTGAGCCCACCTTCATGGTAGTCAGGGGGCAGAAACCCCTATCTGAGTAGACTGGTTTGCCTAAGACTCTCATCTTGCACTGCTCTTCTTAATAAGAAAGTGTCAGAGCAGGGAAGATGGCTGCGCCTTGTGTTCATGAACCGAAACAAATTTTTGTGAACTCTTCTGTTCGCAAACTGAGTTGTTTGTGAACAGAAGCGTTTGTGAACTGAGGTATCACTGTATATAACCTAATTTTTTTGTAAAATATAAAATATGGTGTTACCCCGAGTAAATAGATCGAGCACGCTCGTGGAATGGTGCCAAACTTCGGTTCCTAAAAAAAAAAAAAAAAAAAAAAAAAAAAAAATTCTATAGGCGACGCTTTAAAAAAACGTTTACAGGTTAGTAGTTTAGAGTTAGAGGAGGTCTAGCACTATAATGATTGCTCTCGCGGGAACGTTGGCGGTGATACATGTGTGGTGCAAATACCATTTACATATGCAGGCGCAACCTACGTATGCGTTCGCTTCTGCATGCGAACTGTCCCTTTAATTTTTTTAATTTTTGTTATCACTTTTATTCCTATTACAAGAAATGTAAACATCCCTTGTAATAGAAATAAGGCATGACAGGTCCTCTTTATGGAGACATCTGGGATCCATGAGAAAACATGAGATTAACCACTTAAGGACTAGCGTCATTTTGAGATTTGGGTGTTTACAAGTTTAAAACAGTTTTTTTGCTAGAAAATTACTTAGAACCCCCAAACATTATATATATTTTTTTCTAGCACCCTAGAGAAAAAAAATGGCGGTCATTGCAATACTTTTTTTTCGCACCGTATTTGTGCATCGGTATTACAAGCGCACTTTTTTTGGAAAAAAAATCACTTTTTTGAATAAAAAAGAAAACCGTAACGTTAGCCCAATTTTTTTTTTATATTGTGAAAGACAATGTTACACCAAGTAAATTGATACCCAACATGTCACGCTTCAAAATTGCGCCCGCTCGTGGAATGGCATCAAACTTTTACCCTTAAAAATCTCCATAGGCAACGTTTAAAAAATTCTACAGGTTGCATGTTTTGAGTTACAGAGGAGGTCTAGGGCTAGAATTATTGCTCCCACTATACCGGTCGCGGCGATACCTCACATGTGTGGTTTGACCACCGTTTTCATATGCGGGCGCTACTCACATATGCGTTCGCTTCTGCGTGCGAGCTCATCGGGACAGGGCATTTTAAAAAAAAGTTTTCTTATTTATTTTTTCACTGTTTTTTTAAAAAAAGAAAAAAATTGGATCACTTTTATTCCTATTACAAGAAATGTAAACATCCCTTGAAATAGAAAAAAAGCATGACAGGTCCTCTTAAATATGAGATCTGGGGTCAAAAAGTCCTCAGATCTCATATTTGGACTTAAATGCAAAAAAAAAAAACAACAAAAAATGGCCCTTTAAGACGTATGAGCAGAGCTGACGTTATGACCATCTTCCCCTCACTCGTCTCCATACTACAGACATCACAGGTCCTGATCACCTCCGCCGCTAACAACTGCTCCGGTAAGCGGTGGAGGGCGCGGGAGGGGGTGGCACCTCTCCCGCCGCCGATAACGGTGATCTCGTGGATCCGCCGCAGAGACCACTATTATTATAAACGCAACCGGCTCCTAAAAAGATGGATACCTCGGTTGTGGCCGCAGCTGCTGCCGTTACCGAGATATCCATCTTTAAAGTGCCGACGTATATGTACAGGAGCTGGTCGGTGTGTGGTAATAAAAAAAAAAAAAAAAGGATCTCTGCATTCCAGGGAAAAAAATTGACATCTGCCAGAGCTGCAAGTAACGTCATGACATCCCCTACAGCCTCCCAGGATCATAGAGATGGCTGGGGACTATCCGGTCCCTGGCCAGCTCTATGGTAAACCACGGCCGATCAGATCTCTGGCTTTCCGATCTCCGAGCTCTGCCATGCGAAACACCGGAGGGCAGCGGAAGGGGAAGGACGCCCCCCCCCCCCCCCCCCCCAAGCCTGTAAAAGCCATCCAGCGGCTGAACAGCCGCTAGGATGGCTTTTACAAGTGAGGGAATTGCCGGCTGAAAACAAAGATATCTGGTTGATGGCTGTAGCTGCAGGCATCATCCAAATATCACCACTTCAACCTAAGGACATCACATGACGTCCTGCGGGAGGTGGTTAAAGTGGTTCTAAAGCTAAAAGGTTTTTTTTTTACCTTAGGCCCCTTTCACACAGGCTGTCAGATCAGGTCCGCCTGTCAGTTTTTCAGGCGGACCTGATTGGACCCTCCAATCACCCCTATGGAGCGGCAGGTGTCAGTGGGGACATGTCCGCTGACATCCGCCGCTATCCGTTTCGATGCTGTCTGCCAAATCCGGACGGATGGGGGTCCTATTTTCCATCTATCTGGCGAATTGGATGTGATCTGGTGCAAATGGACAGGCAGTCCATTTTCAATCCCCCGACAAGCAGGCGGAGTCCACAAAGCGGAGGCGCCCGTGTGAAAGGGACCTTAAGGCCCCTTTCACACATGCAGACCATTCGTTTCATCCGTTCAGTCACTTTTATTCAAAGAAAAAAAAACAACGTATGAAGTTTACATCCGTTTGTCATCCGTTTTTTACATCTGCCAGCTAGAATCCTTAACCAATTGAATCCTGGAGCCATTCTTTCATGTAAAAACGGCCTGTTTGTCCATTTACATCTGTGTTTGTCTGTTTTTCATTCAATCCGTTTTTTTTAACGCAAAAAAAAAAAAAAAAAAAAGGGTTTGATCCGTTCCAAAAAACAGATGTTGACGGAAGCGGATGTAAACAGAAGTGGATATAAATGGATGATCATCCATTTACATCCGTTTTTCCATTGAGATGCATTGATGTCCATTTTTCATCCATCAACAACAGACAAACCATGTGTGAAAGGGGACTAAAGTATTTTTTACCCCAACACTTCATATTCCTGATATGTGCCTGCTGTACCATGTACTTAAAAAAAAAAGGGAAAAGAGGTAGTTTATAATGTTTTTTTTTTTTTTATATCTATACAGAAATGTTTTGCCTTTCATTTCCATTTTAAACTGAATGGGTTGTTTTACAAGGTGATTGTTTACAATCACTTTAATGCATTCAAGTGTTACTAAAGGCATTTTTTAAATTAAAATAACAAACAAGTTACACTCTCCTGCTCTGTGCAATGGTATTGCACAGAGTGCCCCTGATCCTCCTCTTCTGGGGTCCCCCACTCTTGGCTCCACCTCTGTGTGCCCACAAAGCAAGCCACTTGCTATGGGGCAATCATGCATGCTTGCTCCTGAGCTGTGTGTGTCTGTAGCTCCCTCCTAGGTGGTAGGTAAATTTAGTTTTTTTTTCTTTTGGTTCCACTATAACTGCACTTCAATTGCTTTGAACTCTTCTAGCATTCATGGGCTGTAGATTGCTCCCTCCTGCTTTCTGGATATTTCCATAATATAGGGTGGGGAGAGTACGATAGGTATTCTCCAACAAAACCGATAACAGAAAATAACGAGTCACCTGGCTCCCCGTTCGGCAGCACTACTGCTCTTTTTACTGGTCCCTCAGACAGTCTCATCCAGCTTTCCTGGATCTCTGCGCTCTCCTGGCTCAGTCAGCCTGTAGTACCAGCCCTCCTGCTACACAGATCCACTCCCTGGCCTCTCAATAGGGGATCTCCAGGCAACCCAGGCTCTCACTCCTCCAAGTTTACAGACTCCCTCAGTCCCCTGGACTCGCCTAGTCGCCTCAGCTTTCTCAGTCCTCCAGACTTGCATAGCTGTCCCAAATCTCTCAGTCCTGTGAGTAAGAAATGTCTCCTCCAACATGGGATGCTGTCTCCTTAGTAGAACTTCTCTCCAAATGGGAGTATGCCTGTCTCCTGGATGGAACACACTCTTTACTCCTGATGGTAGCCCTGCGATATGATCAGTCCTTGTTTAGAACGAGTGTGTGTGTGTGTGTGTGTGTGTGTGTGTGTGTGTATGCGCTCACCCACAATAGGACCTGGATTCAAAATACAAAGGCCTCGTTCTACCCAAGACTCTTTGAAGCCTTCAAGCTCCAGACCCCAACCCAGAATTATGTAGCACCCTCTAGTGTGCTAGGAGTGATAGTACAGTTTGTAAGAGTAGGTGTAGGATGGTGTTGTGTTTTTGTCTTTTTCAAGATCTCTTGGGATGGGACAGCTGCCAATCCATCTCCGGCTGGAGTCAAGATCTTTGCAGGCAGAGTATCTCTCTTGAGGGAGAGATGCTCTGGCTCAAGCTGTAATGTTATGTTGTGTTAATGTTAGCTTCATCGATATGTAGTTAGGTGTATAGTGTGATGTATATGATGTAAATACTTACCAAATATCTTCTATTTTTGTACGTTTTTATTTGTGAATAGCCCTGTCCCAGTTTGTTCCCTTTTCCCCCCATCCAAATTGAATAGTTTATATAGTTAACCTGGGTTGGGAGTGGCTCAGGGTAGTGCTGGGTGACTCACAGGTAGCATCACTAGGACCTCCCACTTTCCAGAATGTCCTGGTGTTTTCTGCAAAGAGGTGGAGAGGGGAGGCAGAGCTGCCTGGGGTGTTCTGAGGAGCCCTGACCAATCCCCAATATGGATTGTATGGGGGCAGGCCTCTTTAAATACCCAGGGTCAGCCCAGCTGGGGAGGATTTGATTGGGTGGAAGATGGAGTGTTAGGCAGTCAGGGCCTTTGAGGGAGCTCCCCAGTCTGGGGGATTGACCTTGGGCCTGGGCTCGGGTGCAGACGGGAACCTCTTAAAACCCACTGGGGTGTCTGGACCAGGAGGCACTGGAGGAGCAAGAGGACAGCAGGAGAACACTGCTGGGCAAGTCTCCAGGAGTTCCACAGAGGCAGCCAGGAGGGCTGGTGAGTGTTCACACAGTCATTAGGACTGAGAGGCACGCCTGAGAGGACTGAGATGGAGCAGTCTGGGATGGGTACAGAGCCAGTCTGGAGGATTATGGTAGCATGGGCAGTGGAAAGGGGCAGCTGCAGCCAGGAGGGCTGACAGTGCCTAAAGAGGTGGTACTGGGTACAGTAGCCACAGGGACAGCTAGCACTAGGACTTTATTTTATGCTACATCATAAGGGCCCGCGGTCCCTGCCTGCAAGGGGCATCTGCTTTGGGCCTGGCTGAGCCAGTGTCGGGCCTACTTAACAGTGCTAGCTGGAAGTACAAGCAAGTGAAGTGCTGGAGGTGTTGAGGAGAGATAGTCTGCAAGCAAGTGAAGTGCTGGAGAGAGAGAGAGAGAGAGAGATGATTGTATATACTGTAAATGTATATAGTTGGTCCCAACATTGACTGTCAATTATCTGGGCATCTCATAATGCCCCTATCCCTATCCAAGTTAAATTCCCCTTAATAAAATACAAAAAAACAAGTGCAAGGACTATTTCATGTCTTTGGATGCTTGAAGTTGTGTACCTGGCAGGGTGACAGATGGACCACTACGGGGGTACCGCTACAATTACAAAACTCAGAAAACTGAAACCCCATCTCCACTCAGACACAATATTTCGGAGCCCCACATTCTGCATTAGTGCGACCCCTGTGTTGCTTTTCTCTATACTCGCACAATGGCAGGGCAAAGCATTGTCATATTATATTCCAAATAGATTTTTGTGAGTTATTTTATTATACTGTAGTCATTTTTCTTTTTCACATTTAGAAATGGGTATGTTGCATAAGAATAGTTCTATATATAATTTCTTCATATGGAAGAGTTTATGAATGTGCAGAAAAAGGGGGAGACTACAAAACAATTATTTCTTTTTTCACTTGTTAAAACAATCAGCAAGCTATACTTTGGAAGAAACACAGGCCGTGTCTGTATGCCTGGCCTATAGTCAAATTACTTGATGCGTTGTGGTGTGATCTGTCACTCGCTATGTCCACCGGACACAGCGGATGACAGATCAGTGTACCGCCCGCTGCCGGTACCATGTGATCACTGTGACCAATCACAGTAGATCACATGACAATTGTACACAATGGATGGTTTGAATTCATGCCATTCATTGTGTACTATTGTGTTGACCACTGTGATTGATTACAGTGATGTTATGGTACAGACAGGGCCAATCACAGTCCATCTGTACCATATGATTAGCTGTTACAGCGAATCACAAGAGTAAATACTGAATAGTTTTCATTCAGAAAAATGGTTGCTTATTACAGTGAAATTCACTGTTATATGCAATCATAGTGTATAAAAAAAATAATCCTGATCAACTCCCCAGAGTAGTACAGTGTTACTATGGTAACACTGTATTGCTCTGGCCGCAGTATTTTAACCAGTTACCAACTGGCCCATAGCCAAATGACGCCTGCAGGGCGGTTGGATAACTCTGGGAGCACGCACTATGACGTGATCCCGAAAAACCGCTCCCGCACGCCCCCTGGGGCGCGCTCACAGGAACATCCGTGAGACCCGGCGCATCACGGATCACGGTAAACAGCCGCTCATCGCGGCCGTTTACCATGTGATCGCTCCGTCAAATGACGGAGCGATCACATGTAAACAAACCGGGGCCATGTCATGACGCCGGTTCCTCTCTCCCCTCTTTGTACCAATCAGTACAGAAGGGGAGAGATCGGATGGGAGCAGCGCTGTGGGCTGGATGTGTAGTGCCCACAGCGCTGCTCTGTGACATGTGCAGTCACAGCCATGGATCCATCCATCCATGCTCAGCCATCCCTCCATACTCAGCATTACCCTGCACTACTCTGCAATTCCCTGTGCAATACCCCGCAATAATCTGCCATACCCAGCCATACTCTGAAATACTCGGTGATACCCAGCCATGCTCAGCCATTCTCAGCCGTACTCGGCTTTACTCGGCCTCTGTATGTGGCCAGGCTGTGGAAGTCTCACACATGTGGTATCGCCGTACTCAGGAGGAGTAGGAGAATCTATTTTGGGGTGTCATTTTTAGTATGTACAGTCCCTGACAAAAGTCTTATCTCTTCTCTATTTTGTAGAAACTCCTGCTATTAACCTGACTTTTGATTAATCAATTGGTGTTAGAAATAGCTCATATGAAAAGCTAAAGCCCTCCCATGTGTTTAATGCACTGAAATAAATTAGTTTCACTGAAAAAAGATTTATCATTTAATCAAGACAGACAGGTCAAATTTTGGCAAGACAAAAGTTTTGTCGCCTATACAGAAATTGAACAACTTTACTGAAAATCCAAAAATATGTCAGCAAATTAAGTAGTGGTGCTGTGAGATCCAAATTTAATATCTTGTATGACTTCCATGAGCTTGAAGGATGGCATCCATGCGGTTTGGCAAGGATTCATACAATTTATTGATGAAGTCATCAGGAATAGCAAAGAAAATAGTCTTGCATGCCTCCCAGAGTTCATCAACATTCTTTGGTTTAGTCTTCCATGCTTCATCTTTCATCCTACACCACATATGCTCAATGATGTTCATGTCTGGTGACTGGGCTGGCCAATCCTGGAGCATCTTAATCTTCTTTGCCTTAAGGAACTTTGATGTGGAGATGGAAGTATACGATGGAGCACCATCCTGCTGCAAAATTTGGCCTTTTTTATGGTTGGGAATATAAGAGGTAGCTAAGATTTCTTGGTATTTTAGACTATTGATGTTGCCTTCCACCCTGCAGATCCCTCGCACATCCCTATACTGGATGTAACCACAGATAATGATTTTGCCTCCACCAAACTTCACTGTTTTCTGGGTAAATCTCGGCTCCATGCGGGTTCCAGTAGGTCTCCTGCAATATTTGCGGCAACTGTGGTGTAATTCAACAGAAGATTCATCTGAAAAATCCAGCTTCTGCCACTTTTCCAGAGTCCATCCTTTTAGCAGGCTGTGGCCCTTGGCAAATGCCACACGGTTTTTCAATTGTCTTTTGTTTAGTGCTGGCTTATGGGCGCTGATTCGACCATGGAGGCCATTTCGAGACAGAACCCGACAAACTGTTCTGGTTGACACAGGGACTGCAGGTGACCAGGTCTCGTGGGGCTCTGCTGCAGTGGAAAATGGGCTGGCCTTGGATTTTCGAGCCCACAGACGGTCCTCTCAAGCAGTTGTCTTGCGGGGTCGGCCTGACCTGGCCTTGTCCAAAATGTCTCCAGTCTCTTCAAATCTTTTTTTTTATCCTCTGAACTTGACGCTGAGACACATTGAAGGTGTCTTCCACATCAGCAGTGGATCTGGTCTTCAGCCTCTTGATAATCAACACTTTAGTCTCCGGGTGAATCTTAGGCATGTTTGCAGAGGTCTAGTTGCAGTTGAGAAGGTCTAGTGTACTGGTGTTCTTTTTATACACACCTGAGACCTAATTGATCCATTAGTAGTCACAGGTGAAGCTCATATAACAAGGCGACAACACTTATGTCTTGGCAAAAATTGACTCAATGGGCTTTACCAAGCTGTGAATATTAGAATACTTTTTGTCAGTTTCGTTTTGCACTGAAACATTATTACAAAAGCTGTTGGGATTAAAATGACCCATTTCTTGTAACAAAATCTTGATTAGAAATATATTTTAGCGGCACTTCAGGTCAATTTTTACACAAGCGACAAGACTTTTGTCAGGGACTGTACATGTTATGTGTTAGAAATATTGTATAAATGGACAACTTACAAAAATTGTAATGAAAAAGAAAAAATATATATTAAAGTGGTGTTCCGGCTGAAATGATACTTTTTAAATAAAAATACCCCCATAATACACAAGCTTAATGTATTCTAGTAAAGTTAGTCTGTAAACTAAGGTCTGTTTTGTTAGTTTATAGCAGTAGTTCGTTATTTTATAAACTTACAGCAGGCCGTGGCCATCTTAAGTGTGGGCATCTGAAGCCAGACTGTATTTCTTCCTGGATCTCATCCTTACAGATCTTGCACATGCATAGTGCAGCACAAGCAGTGTAATAGGTTTCAGGTCAGGTTTCCATAGCAACGGCAGTGTCAGAGGAAGTTCCCAGAAGGCATTGCAAACAGGAAATGATGCGATGGGCCACGGCCAGGGAGGAGGAAGTGAAAAATGAATACAGCAGATATACAGTAGGTGCTGAGAAAAAAAAATATCCAATTTGTTTACAGTGCACAATTTAGTGAGGGATGCTGAAGAGTTGTAAAAGTGGGTGGAACTCCACTTTAAATTGAAAAATTATTATTATTATTATTGTGTTTTTTTTTTTTTTTTTTTTTTACATACTGTCAGCAGTCAGTGTCCCTGATCGCAGCCACACCAGTTACATGATGACACTGTACTGCAGTAGGGATAGTGTGTGAAAAAACATTTTTTTTTTTTCATTTTCAAAAACTTTTCAGATATATACCATAGTTTTTGACTCTATAAATGTCCTACAGACTGATTAATATACATTGATTTGGGTTATTTTCACCAAAGAAATGGAGCGGAATACATTTTGGCCTAAATTTATGAGGAAAGATTATTTATTTGCAAAATGTTATAACAGAAATGAAAAAAACTTTTTTTGGTCTTTTTTTTTGTTCATTTAGCAAAAATAAAAAAACCCAGTGGTGATTAAATACCACCAAAAAAAGCTATATTTGTATTTGCATGACCGTGCAAGTGTCACAGCACTGAAAGCTGAAAAATGGCCTTGGTAGGAAGGGGGTGAAAGTGCCCGGTATTGAAGCCCATTCAGGTGGTCTACTGTTATTTTTTTATTATTATTCATTTTTGGGATGTTGGCATATTGATATACAGTATAATGCAGTTTAGTTGTATTCATAAATAGGAGGATACTAAAGGTAGATGTGTATTTTTGTATGAAACACTGGGTGGAGTTAAATGTATAATTGCTAATATTTATATCCCTCATCCATATTCATGAGAAGTGGTGAAACTTGTATTCAGACTTGTAATGGATAAGCATTATGAGTTTATTATTGCTGTAGAGAATTTTAATGATGTTATTGTATCAGAAATGGATCGCTACCCTTCTCTAGTATTGCCCTCTAGTGGGGGTCCCTTCTTTTGGAACTTACTGTAGGAGTTTGGGTTAATAGATACAGTTAGGTCCATATACAGTGGCTTGCGAAAGTATTCGGCCCCCTTGAACATTTCAGGCTTCAAACATAAAGATATAAAATTTTTATTTTTTGTGAAGAATCACCAACAAGTGGGACACAAATGTGAAGTGGAACGAAATCTTTTGGATTTTTGAAACTTTTTTAACTAATAAAAAAATGAAAAGTGGGGCGTGCAAAATTATTCGGCCCCCTTGCGTTAATACTTTGTAGAGCCACCTTTTGCTGCGATTACAGCTGCAAGTCGCTTGGGGTATGTCTCTATCAGTTTTGCACATCGAGAGACTGAAATTCTTGCCCATTCTTCCTTGCAAAACGGCTCGAGCTCAGTGAGGTTGGATGGAGAGCGTTTGTGAACAGCAGTTTTCAGCTCTTTCCACAGATTCTCGATTGGATTCAGGTCTGGACTTTGACTTGGCCATTCTAACACCTGGATACGTTTATTTGTGAACCATTCCTTTGTAGATTTTGCTGTATGTTTGGGATCATTGTCTTGTTGGAAGATAAATATCCGTCCCAGTTTCAGGTCTTTTGCAGACTCCAACAGGTTTTCATCCAGAATTGTCCTGTATTTGGCTGCATCCATCTTCCCCTCAATTTTAACCATCTTCCCTGTCCCTGCTGAAGAAAAGCAGGCCCAAACCATGATGCTGCCACCACCATGTTTGACAGTGGGGATGGTGTGATGAGCTGTGTTGCTTTTACGCCAAACATATCGTTTTGCATTGTGGCCAAAAAGTTCGATTTTGTTTTCATCGGACCAGAGCACCTTCTTCCACATGTTTGGTGTGTCTCCCAGGTGGCTTGTGGCAAACTTTAGACGAAACTTTTTATGGATATCTTTGAGAAATGGCTTTCTTCTTGCCACTCTTCCATAAAGGCCAGATTTGTGCAGTGTACGACTGATTGTTGTCCTATGGACAGACTCTCCCACCTCAGCTGTAGTTCTCTGCAGTTCATCCAGAGTGATCATGGGCCTCTTGGCTGCATCTCTGATCAGTCTTCTCCTTGTCTGAGCGGAAAGTTTAGAGGGACAGCCAGGTCTTGGTAGATTTGCAGTGGTCTGATACTCCTTCCATTTCAAAATGATCGCTTGCACAGTGCTCCTTGGGATGTTTAAAGCTTGGGAAATCTTTTTGTATCCAAATCCGGCTTTAAACTTCTCCACAACAGTATTACGGACCTGCCTGGTGTGTTCCTTGGTCTTCATGATGCTCTCTGCGCTTTCAACAGAACCCTGAGACTATCACAGAGCAGGTGCATTTATACAGAGACTTGATTACACAAAGGTGGATTCTATTTATCACCATCAGTCATTTAGGACAACATTGGATCATTCAGAGATCCTCGCTGAACTTCTGGAGTGAGTTTGCTGTACTGAAAGTAAAGGGGCCGAATAATTTTGCACGCACCACTTTTCAGTTTTTAAATTGCTAAAAGAGTTTAAAATATCCAATAGATTTCGTTCCACTTCACAATTGTGTCCCACTTGTTGGTGATTCTTCACAAAAAATTAAAATTTTATATCTTTATGTTTGAAGCCTGAAATATGGCAAAAGGTTGAAAAGTTCAAGGGGGCCGAATACTTTCGCAAGCCACTGTATATTTGGACACAGGTACAATTTTAGTTTTTTTCACGTATTTACCAAAACATGTTCAAGCTATAGTTATATAATGGATATGGGCTGAAAGTGCACACTCTCGTTTAATCTAAGGGTATGTACATCCAAATCGGAGGAAGGGTTTAGGAATTACAGCTCTTAAGAATAGCCATCCCTCATTTTTTAAGGGACCAAAAGTAATTGGACAATTAAATCAAAAGCTGTTTCTGTAAGGGCTTACCTTGGTTGGAGTCCATAGTGCTGAGATGTAAGCTCACCCTTGCAAATGCACACAGCCCACTGTAACAAGGTAAAAGGCTACCTGGGCTGTGAATCTGTGCACGGGAGCTTGACAGGGAATTTACCAAAGGATTGTCGAGGTGAAGCCGTAGTCAGGGATTCCAGGAGTCAGTGTTAACGATGAACAGAGCCAGGGTCAGCAGGCCGGGGTCAGTCTTGGAACATTGACACTTGAAAATAAGAACACAGGAAAACAGGAACCTTTGGCAATATGTCAGGGCTGGGCTCAGCCCTTCCTTCTCTGAGCTGGCTGCTCAGCTGTCGGCTAATTGCCAGCTCCTTTCTCTCCCCAGTGACTCAGCTGTTGATCTGCTCGTCAGTCCTGGCTACTTAAAGCTGTCCAGCTCACTTCTTTTTTGCCTTCACCTTTGGTCACATCTCAGAGACTTTCTCCTGCGTTCCTGTTGAAGACTTGCTCAGCTGACGTCCCTTCTGGCTCTTGATCCTGCTTGCTGTACTACTATGTTGATCTCTGGCTCTCTGACATTGGCATTGGCTGACTACCCGATCTGGTTACTGAACTCTGGCTATGTATTGACTACGCTTACTCTGTTTACCTTTTATTATTATTATTAAACAAGTGTGATTAACTGTACTTCTGTCTCGGTCTGATTCATGTTTTCTGACAGTAGGCAAAGGCCATGAATTCAGAAGATGCAGTCAGTCCACTTGTTGGTAATATTTTTTCTAGATTGGATGACCAGGATCACCACATGGATCAGTTTGCCTTGGCGTTACAAATGCTCCTGAGTCGCACGGCTCACCTGGAATCTTCCACTATGGCTTCTCTGGTACAACCTGTGTTGCAGGCCGTCCCTGCTGCTGCTCCAGTCTCTGTGCAGGCACCTGCCTCGAGTATTACCTCTATAAGAGGCATGTCTGATTCCGCTCTGCTTCCCCAGCGATTTGGGGGTGATCCAGTTCAATGCAGAGAGTTTCTTAACCAGGTTGAGATATACTTTGAGATGCTGCCCCAGGCGTTTCCCACGGACAGAAGCAAAGTAGGTTTTGTGATATATTTGCTTTCTGAGAGAGCCTTGGCCTGGGCAAACCCTCTATAGGAGACACAAAATCCCTGTGGTCCTGAGTTACCCAGAATTTGTGGCTTCCTTCAAAAGATTATTTGACGTTCCCGCACGCTCCGCTTCTGCTGCCAAGAGCCTCATGTCTATCAAACAGAGTACTGTTGCCGATTACGTCATTAAATTCCATACCCTGGCAGCAGAGGTTGCTTGGAACAATGAGGCCCTCGTGGCTGCCTTCTCTCATGGTCTATTGGATAACATCGAGGATGAGATAGCAGCCCGAGATATACCCACTGAGCTGGAGAGGTTGATCACATTTGCCATCCTCATTTGACTCCAGACTCAGAGAAAGACTCATTTAAAGAGCACTGACGCAAGCTTCCTGTACATTTGTCTCTGAGCTTTGCAGTCCCACCCCTGCCTCCCTCACCTCCCATGCCTCCTGGTACCGAGTCGGTCTGTGAGCATGAACCCATGCACTTGGGCTTCACGCATCTCTCTGCGGATGAGAGAGCCCTTAGGAGGAGGGAGAGATTGTGCCTTTATTGTGGCCCTTCTGGTCACTTTTTGAAGTCTTGTCCTACCCATCCAGGGAACGCCCGAACCTTGAGGTCCTGTCAGGGACAGACCTTAGGTGGCGTTGTTTCGTCTCCAGTCTCCCAGAAAGATAAGCCCCTGGTTTCGGTTACCCTGTCTTGGGCTGAGTCATCCATTGAGATACAGGCTCTAATCGACTCTGGGGCTGCAGGCCTGTTCATTGATGCTGCCTTTGTATCGCAGCACTCAATTCCGCTGCAGCTGCGTGACACTCCTCCTGCCACTGAGGCTCTTGACGGGAGACCTCTACAGCCTTCCCATGTGACTCATGAGACCGTTCCGTTGTCCATGGCCGTAGGGCCCTTCACCATGAGATAATCCAATTCCAAGTTATTTCCTCACCTAAGTTTCCGCTGGTTATTGGTTATCCTTAGTTACAGAGGCACAACCCTTTTGATTGGCTCCGTGCTGAGGTTCTGTCCTGGTCGCCACAGTGCAGTGTACTTTGCCTCCACACCTGTCATATGATTGTGCAATTGACCTTCAACCTGGTGCCATACCCCCTCGTGGCCGGGTTTACCCTTTGTCTTAGAGGATAAGGCCATGGAGGAGTATGTTGCAGACGCACTTTCTCGAGATTTCATCCGCAAATCTTCGTCTCCTGCTGGTGCTGGTTTCTTTTTTGTGAAGAAGAGTGGTGAGCTGAGACCTTGTATAGATTATAGGGGTCTCAATCGTTTCACGATTAAGAATGCCTATGCCATTCCGTTGATTACGGAGTTATTTGACCGCCTAAAGGGAGCAACGGTTTTCACAAAGCTTGATTTGAGAGGGGCATACAATCTTGTCAGGATTAAGGAGGGCGGAGAGTGGAAAACTGTGTTTAATACCAAATCAGGTCATTATGAGTATCTCGTAATGCCTTTTGGCCTTTGTATTGCTCCGGCTGTTTTCCAGGAGTTCATTAACGATGTTCTCTGAGATTTGTTGCAGTTATGTGTGGTGGTTTATCTCGACAATATCCTCATACTTTCCAAGTCCCTGGAGAGCCATCACACAGATGTCTGTCGTGTGCTTCAGAGACTAAGCGAGAACAATCTCTATTGCAAATTGGAAAAGTGCGAATTCCATTGTGAACAGGTTAAATTCCTGTCATTTCCACTGCTGGTTTTTCGATGGACCCAGAGAAACTTTCATCAGTCCTACAGTGTTCTCAACCCGTGGGTTTACGTCCTCTGCAGCGTTTTCTTGGCTTTGCCAACTATTATCGGAAGTTTATTCGTAACTTCTTGTCTCTGGTCAAGCTCCTGACTGATATGACCAGAAAGGACGGCAACCCACAGAGTTGGTCTCCGGAGTCCATTAAGGTCTTTGAGAGTCTCAAGGCTGCCTTTGTTTCTGCTCCTGTGTTGGCACACCCTGATCCTACGTTGCCTTTTATTCTTGAAGTTCATGCTTCTGAGACTGGAGTTGGCGCCCTTCTGTCTCAACGTCCTAACTCTGAGTGCACTATGCATCCGTGTGGCTATTTTTCCAAGAAATTGTCACTGGCAGAGTGCAATTTACGAGATTGGTGTCAGCTGTTGGCGATCATTTTAGCCCTGAAAGAATGGAGACATCTCCTTGAAGGTACCACTGTGCCGGTTCTCATTCTTACTGACCATAAGAATCTCATATTCTTGTCTGAGGCTGACACGTACCTAGTGGTGGAGCTCAGAATGCAGGGAGTAGCCTCTCGTGTGCCTCTGGCTCGAGAGCCCCTGATAGAGAAGACATGGACTCAAGAGCACAGAGGGCCACAAGTGCTTGGCAAGTGGCAGGTGTAGAGCTGATCCGGACCTCTGGTGCAGCAGAAGGAGGACTGACAGGAACACTGGATCCACTGATAGAGCAGAGAAGGACTGTAGCTGGCAGGAACTCAGGAACAGGCAGCAGGGAGGTGTTCTGTAGTACAACTGGAGCGCTGGAACAACTGGTAGATGATGGCAGCAAACAGGAGAAGTCAGGAACAAGCCGGGTAACAGGAATCAGGTAGGTAGGTATACTAGATAGCTAGGGTCACAGGGAACACTGTAGACCGGACAGCAAGGAAGCATGCTGACAGGCTCCTTTAAATAGGCCTAATGGCGCAAAAAGCTGTCACACTGCACGCCTGCGCGCATCTGCGTGCACACGTGCACACCCGAGTACCGATCGTACGTGCCCGTTCGTATCATCGTGTACCCGCGTACACCCGATCGTATTAGCGCGCACCCGCATGCATCCGTTCGCGCCAACGCGCCTCCGCACGCGTCCTCTGGCTCTATTGACAGTAGTTCTGTTAACCAATCTAACAGGACGTCTTTCATGACAGAGGCCAAGCACCTCTCTCCCAGAAGGGCGCGATGGGCTCTTTTCTTGTCGAGTTTTAATTATATTGTCTCATTCTTACCTGGTACTAAGAATGTAAGGGCTGACACCTTGTCAAGACCATTTTCCTCCACTTCCAAGATGGAGTCTGTTCCGGTTCCTGTGATTCCTCCTGATCGTATTCTGGCTACGGTTCGCACCAGTCTTACTTCTCCTTTGGGTGACAAAATTCTTGCTGTTCAGGTCGATGCTCCTCCTGAGAAACCTTGTGCCCGCTGCTTTGTTCCCGAGAGTCTCCGTACTGCCGTACTCCACAGACTTGCCATTCTCCCAAGGCTGCTGGCCACCCTGGGAAGAATCAACTCTTTTGGGCCATTTCCCAACAATTCTGTGGGCCTAGTCTACGTGCTGATGTAACCGCCTTTTGTAGCTGCCTGTTTTGTGTGCTCAGAGTAAGACTCCACGACACCTTCCAGTTGGCCTACTACAACCCATACCCAAAGGAGAGAGGCCCTGGACCCACCTGTCTATGGATTTCATTGTGGAGTTGCCCATCTCCGAGGGCAACACAGTTATCCTTATGGTGGTTGACCAGTTCTCCAAAATGTCGCATTGTATTCCACTCAAAAAGTTGCCTACTTCTAAGGAACTGGCTTCTATTTTTGCTCGGGAGATCTTCCGCTTACATGGGCTAACCAAGGTGATTGTCTCAGACATGGGGTAGTCAGTTTGTGTCCTGGTTCTGGCGAGCCATTTGTGTACAGTTGGGTATTCAGATTGCTTTCTCCTCTGCGTATCACCCTCAGTCTAATGGGGCCGCAGAACGAGCCAATCAGTCCTTGGAGCAATTCCTACGTTGCTATATTTCTGACCATCATAACAATTGGTCAGACCTCTTACCGTGGGCGGAGTTTGCTTATAATAGTGCCTTGAATTCAGCTTCCTGTTTGTCCCTGTTTATGGCGAACTATGGTTTCCAACCTTCCGTGTTGCCTGCCTCGTTTGTTCCGCAGAGTATTCCTGCCTTAGAGGAGCATCTCCGTGGTCTTCGTTCCACTTGGGCACAAGTCCAGGAGGCTTAGCGACATGCTAACGATAAGTACAGACTCCATGCTGACCGCAGACGCCTGCCTGCGCCTTCCTACCAGGTTGAACAAAATATTACAGTGCACACATGCAAAAAAGACATTTACCTCCAGCAAAGCTTATTTAAAACACCTAGACATTTTCAAAAAACATTATCAAAAAATATGGGGATTTGGTCACACCATATTGCTATATGGTGCTTAAAGTGGATGTAAACCCAATGTAATCCTTTCTAAACTACTGCCATAGGGGTTATCTATAAGGATATACATGCCTCCTGCATGTATCTTTAGGCTCGGTTCACACAGGGGCGACTTGTCAGGCGACCTAGTCGCCTGACAAGTCGCCTCCCGTTCTGTGCTACGGAACCGTTCTAATAGGAGCGACGCAAGTCGCTCCGACTTAGAAAAAGGTTCCTGTACTACTTTGGGGGCGACTTGAGGCGACTTGCATAGACTTCTATGCAGAAGTCGTTTTGCAAGTCGCCTCGGAAGTCGTTTGCAGGTCGCCTCGCTGAGGCGACCTGCAAGTCGTGCCGCCCCTGTGTGAACCGGAACTTACCTGTCAAATGTCTCCCCTCTCTCTGTTATGAGAGCTGAAAAACTGCAGATTCTGTGGGTGGGTCTGGTGGGTGGAGTCGTGATGTCAGTAGACTCCCCGCCCACCTCTACACTCCCCTTGTCAATATACATTTTCTCCTGTGTATTTCTAACTGAACTTCTGCTATGATCTCTAACATCCAGTGAAAAGACAGGAAAGTAACCACATGACTTCAGCATGCCAAATTATGCTAAGGTGTGGAACAGTAACAAAATAATGGCCACCGCCCACACCCATAACTGGCCTTCACAGTAAGGAGCACATGGAGGGCATATACATGTAAGAAAAAGACAATTCCATAGCTCAGCTCACCAACCAGTCTGCTGACCAACCAAATTAGCCTGTCTAACCATCTGTTAAAAGCAGGGGTTTAGTTAGCACACATTTGCAAACGCATGTGAAAGCTGCAAGGCCTCGTCAAGGCACCCTGTACTACTTGCAGTCCTAACACTACAAAATTTATAAGTGTCTCCACAGTGGAAGCACATGCATTGAATGGATAGGTGTGAGACAGGTGAGCCAGGAGGCCGCCCTAGCCCCCTTAAAGGGACAGGAGCACACTGGACACCCAGTAAGAGCACAATGGCAGCAAAGGTGTCCAGTGTGTCCCCGACCCACATATACTAACAGTAACAAAATAATGGCCACCGCCCACACAGATAACTGGCCTTCACAGAGGGCAACTGCCCTCTGCAAAGTGCACAGTCTATTTGCTTTTCTTAAATCAACCCCATAGTCTTTTTGACCTGTACCTGCCTACTCCCAAACAAAATGGCATTTTTGAATCAAAACACATAGGCAATAATGTAAGGTAACCAAAAAATATATTTATTTTTGTTAAAAAAAAAAATTAGGGAGGCAACACTGGAGACCCTTTTAGAATCTGGGAAACCTTTCGTCCCCCAGGACACACATCAAGTTTGAGGACAAGAAAATTGGTATCTTGCGACTAGGGAGCACAGGGAGCACAGTCAGACCAGACAGAAGCCAGACAATCACTTTCGAGTCTTCCGTGGAGCCTTCCCTGCACGCTTCTCTGCAGCCTTCCTCAGAGGTTGTGCCTCTGGTGGTGTACTTGGGGCAGGAGGAGGAGGAGTTGCTTCATCTGCCAGATATGTGGTAGCAGTAAGCTCCCCTCTCAAGCCCTTCTCAAATGCCTTAAAAATTAGACCCTCACAGAGGAGGCGTTAGCCCTTTTCCAACTCCAGCAATCTGCTGGCTATATAGGTGCCATACGCCTCCTCTGCATTGGGTGGTTTGCTCAGGATCTGGCTTGCTTCCCGTATGAGGTCTAGGGATTCCTGCTCAGTTTGTGTCATTCTCCGGGGCCTTTTGTGGAGAATACGGAGGGGAGGCACCTGACACTCCGTGCGGCTTCGACTTGGCCCAGCCACAGCCTCCTCCTCCTCTCTCCCACTGGGCAAGGCCTCCTCCTCTCTCCCACTGGGCATGGCCTCCTTCTGGCTGAGGTCATCCTGTGTCAAAAAAAGGGACATAGTTGTAATTTTGTGTTATGCAATCACACACAATTTTCAGCTCATGACTTTCAAATATAATTCACACAAAATAGTAAAGGCTATCTATTTGACACCACCATTATTTCAGCTGATCAACAATATCTGAAGTACATAGGCGTGCCAGGTGTGCCTGGGCACACCCTAATTGCCTTGTGTGCTGCATATTCCCCCCTGTTTTGACCACTATTTCATCCCCCAAAAAAATGTTACACAAGGCCAAAAATTTGGGGAAAAGAAAATTAACTAAATGACACTGTCCACTGCCCTACTGACACCATCAGTACATATACACATGCATATGTATTTGAGCTTTGGGGTGCACACCCTAATGCAAGAGGCTGCGCACACCTATGCAGAAGTATATTTTTGGCCACTACTGTCTAGTGATATGTCTTCATATTAATCTTTGTGCAGAAGTCATTTTTTATGAAGCACTTTAAAAATTAACACGTTAACATCATTAATAACATTTACACAATCACAAATTACACAAAAAAAGATACCTGGCTGAAGCTGGGCGCATCAACTTCATCAATGATGAAAAGGCCCAGTTCATCCTGGGACTCCTCAGCTGGGGTGGAGGTGGATGGAAGGCTGGAGGGAAGAGTGGAGGGAAGGGTGGGGGGAAGGGTGGAAAGTGATTGCCTGGCTTCGGTCTGGTCATCCAGGAATCGCATTTTGTTGTAGTACCACAACTTGGGTACATATACTTGGTCAGCTGCTGCACCGGATCTGAGCAACTCCTGGATTTTATTGTGTTCCCGCTTATACATGTTTCGCAAGATACCAATTTTCTTGTCCACAAACTTGAGGTCTGCCTGGGGGACTCGAGTCTTCACAAACTCTAAAAGTGTGCCCAGTGTTGCCTTCCTTACATCCCTATAATAATATAGTGGGTGTTTGACCTCCCACAGGTTTTTCTTTTCCTGATAGAGCTCAATAAATTGGCACAAAAATTCTTCCTCTTTAAAGGGATTCATTTTTTCTGAAAGACAAGACACAGGATCCAAACTAATGTCAGTCACAAATCACAGGATTATTTTTGTTTGTAATCTAGGGGACACATACACACACACACACACACACACACACACACACACACACCAAACACACACACCCCCACTTTAATCTTACCTTCGTTTCTGACGCTCGCTACTTCCGCACGGACATACGTAGGCCATCGTAATAGCTTTTATATACACTGCGCATGTGTCATGCTCCGCCTGCCTCGCCCGCCCCTGACGTTCTTTAGTACGATTTGTCCCCGCCCCTTCACTCTTCGTTGCGCAGTGGGAGTAGATAGCTAAAGATGGCGGAGAGAATCAGTGGAAGTAGCGCGGAGGAAAGCCCGGAGCTCCAAACATCCACATCCCGGAGGAGATATAAGGCCACCAACATGGCTTTTGAAGAGATGGTGGAGATGGTGTCCATATTGAGAAGGGAGGACTACGATGGCAAAAAAGGACCGTACACACGACCGAATATGCGTAAGGACAAAATAATGTCCTCAGTTGTCACCGCTCTAGAAGCAAAATTTGGCACAAAACGGTCGAAAGAACAATTGAGGAAGCGGTGGTCTGACATCAAAAGGCGGGAGCCAGAACAATATTGGCGAATAAAGAAGCTGCTTAAAAAAAGTAAGTACTTGTTGTGTTTTCCTATTGAGATACTTAACTTGCATGCTGATCCTTATTTTTGGACTTTATACAGCATCGTTCGTAAAGACCGTTCTTTGTAAAATACATATGATACTTTAGAAAATGACGTTATTTTTTCGCCAAATACGATGGTACAGGGTTGGACATACATTTATGTCTTGATAATTTGTCAAATTCCCACAATTTGTTGATGTGGTGTAGATGTGTTGGAAAATATAATGCTTCTTCAAAAATGATTCAGTGTAATGTAAGGACACAGCATCTGTTTCCACATCTGGACTCACGAGCACTATAGTGTACTATGTGACCATAAATAAATTTTAGAGGGGTAATACACATAGGAGATAATTGAGGTGTCTGCATCTGTGAAACTTGCCTGAAAATGTGCATTGTTTATAATTGTTGTTCAGAGGGAATGTTCATCCTGTCTTCTAAATTTTTGATGATCAAAAAAGGCAATTGGCCACAACTCCTAACCAACGTTTAAGATTATTTACTAGGATCTAAAATATCCATGTGTTTTAACTATACCTTTTGTTCAATTCTCATAGGGGAGAAAAGACTCAGACAACAGTCCAAGGATCCCAGGACCCCCCCAAGTCACCACGCCCACCCGACGACCTGGAGGAAGGAGAGGTGGAGGAAGTGTGCGAGGTTTCAAGCCCACCAAGTGAGTGACTGACACCCCAGCTTAAGGTAATGTATTTTGGCGTGCATATTGTAACCCTTGTTTTTATTCACTCATTTTAGGTGAGTTTCTGGTTGTGGAAGGCCAAGCGGCAGAGCCATTCACCACAGACAGTGCCCAAAGACTGATTGGCCAGATAATGCTGTGGAATGGCCAACTAGATAAAATGCGTGACCAAATTCACAGCATGCAACTTCGCCTGGACTCCATGCAACAGGAAATGAAGAACATGATTGATGTTTTGGGCAGAATATAATAACGTTTGGACTAAAAACATCAATCATGTTCTTCATTTCCTTGTGAAGTTTGTTTTTTCTACTAAATGTTTTTAGAATTTATTTGTGATACCCCAATTTACATTATGATGCACACGGTGTGTCATCATGTGCTATCTTCCATCATGGGTTATCAATGTACTTGTTTTGTGTTTGCAACCCCTTCATCCTCAAAATTATTTTGTGGTGATAGGAACCAAAAAAGGGATTGCACACACAAAACACGTACATTGCTCACCCATGATGGGAGATAGCACATGTTGACTTGACCCTTTTGTAAACCTCAATTTTGAGCATATTCAAAAGGAACGATTTCCAAGGGTGACATCACATGCACCGTTCTTTAAATGTTGAACTTTGTAAGTTCTTTAATGTTTTGTTATGTTTATAAAAACACTGTTGTGAATGTAAATATTTTTCAAAAGGTCTATTTTTGCTAAAATATGCCTTTAATAATGTTTAAAAAAGATATATATTTTTACACCAATAAAAATCTATAAAAAAAATAAAAAACAAAAAAATATTCAAAAATGCACCTTTCAATGTGCACAAAGTAAAAATTTTATAATAATACAATGTGTGTGGCTGATTATTTCAGACAAATATTTATTTATTTTTTTTTGGGGGGCCTGATTAAATAAAGGTAAATGCACTTGCCACTACTACGAGTGCACTAGGAGACAGACATAACTAAATGCAAAGAAGAATAAAAACAAGATATTTTTGATCAATTATTTTTATTTTTTTGGTAAAATTACAGCTGTTGCTGAATAGCAATGGCCCCCGACCATTAAAATAATTAACATAATGGTCACGCACTTGACGTGCGGTTCGGGGGGCCAAGCCAATACGGCCAATTTCTAGGCCTGTCATTGTGGTATCCTGTTCCAGTCCGGCCTCAGGCCCAACAGAAGACATATATATGTTGCTGAATGTCTCCTTAAAAAGTTATGCAAGATGCAGCAAGCAAGTATGAAGTAATTTAGTTTATAGTCCGCCAGATTAATTACAGAAAGGAATAAATGGAACCGGCTGGCCAGAATCCCAAAGGCATTCTCCACAACTCTTCTTGCTCTGGCCAGCCGGTAATTAAATACCCTCCTCTCAGGGGTGAGTGTCCTTTGGGGGAATGGCCTCATCAAGTGCTCACCAAGAGCAAACGCTTCATCAGCGATAAAAACTGAGGGAAGTCCATCAACATTCTGGTCATCAGGTGGCAATCCCAGGCCACCGGTCTGGAGATGCTGGCACAGCTCGGTCTGTGCAAAGACTCCTCCATCAGACATCCGGCCGTTCTTCCCCACATCCACAAACAAAGTCCAAATGTGCTGAGACCACCGCCATCAAAACTACACTATGGAACCCCTTGTAGTTATAGAAATAAGACCCCAAATGCGGTGGTGGCACAATCCGGACATGCTTCCCGTCAATCGCCCCGACACAGTTTGGAAAGTCCCAACGGTCAGCGAACTGGGAGGCCACAGTCTGCCATTCCTGTGTACTTGAAGGAAACTGTGGAGTGAAAAGAAAAAAAAATTAAGATAAGGACTTTGAAACCTAACTTGTATATCAGATTACACAAAACATTAGTGAACAACAGCAGTCAAACATTATTGGTGGGGGAGGGGTTCTAATAAGGGCACAAAACACACCTGACTGTTTAAAACATTTGTGGGGTGGGGGAGGGGTTCTAATTAGGTTAACAAACACACCTGACTGTTTAAAACATTTGTGGGGTGGGGGAGGGGTTCTAATTAGGGCACAAAACACGCCTGACTGTTTTAAACATTTGTGGGGTGGGGGAGGGTCAAACAAGACAATGGAGCAGACAATATACATTGTTCAAGGGACTATAGCCTAGAGTTATAAATGGACCCAGGATTGCATGGTGGGGAGGTTATTGAAGGTAAATATGCATGTAGGGCAATAAATGATTAATGTGTAGGGCAATAAATGATTAATTCACAGCATATTCAAAGCATGGTAGTTAGGTAAGGAGGACATTTATACAATACATTAAAAAACATTTAATACATATCATGTAATGTTAAAGGATAAAACTTACCTTCATATAGTCCTTCTGCAGGACCTGAATGATGGCAGAACAAGTCTCTGGGATTATTATCCCCAGAGCCTGGGGGGAGATGCCTGTCGAGAACTTCAAGTCCTGAAGACTTCTCCCAGTCGCCAAGTAACGTAACGTGGCAACTAGCCTCTGCTCCGCACTGATGGCGTGCTGACGTCACCACGTCGTTCGATTGAGGACGGGAGTGTGTCCGGAGGCCGGCCGGCTTCGTTTTTACTATCTTTTCTGCTTTTAAAATCCGACTTATGTAAGTGTTATTCCTTTATAATAAATTTACTATATACAGTATCACACTATTGGCTCTTCATTATATATGTGCTGCCGAGTCTGGACAGAGAGGGCAAGACGAGGTACACCATTCTGGTCGGGAGTGTGGCTGGGATCGTAGTACATCTGCCTTTTTGCTTATTTGTCTGGTAAGGGGACAATCCCGAAGGTCCGTTTTTAATATTTATTCTTTGGTGTCGGTTCCCGTTTTTTCACTATATCTGCACACAAGGGTTTGCCCTCTGGTAAGCAGCTCGCACTATTAGTTGTCCCAGCACCTGGTGGGAGTTCTTTCCACTACCCTTCACCTATTTTGGAGTGCTTTACACACGCCGACTGTCCAATTATATCTGGTAAGCAGATTTTGGAAGTCGTTGCAGTTTACACCTATACTATTTACCTTCACCTTAAAAAATATTTTTTCCACTTATGTTTGCAATCACCCACCCCATTGTCCTAGCTATTTAGCGCAGGATTTCATATGATCACACGTGATTTAAGGGTATTTGAGTGTCATTTTCTCTTTCTGGTGTGGCGTATTTTTTAAAACAATTACGCTATATTTTTGTTATATTCTTTTGTATTATATCTGTGGATACACGGGACGAGGGCGCCCTTCCTGCTTCACCTGGAGTGTACATCTAAAGGCCCAGGCTGGGTTTAAGCCACTCGCCCTTTAAAGCCTTACTTCTGGTAAGCGCGATATATGTTGGAGTGTTCCGTTGATTGTGTCCACTATTACTGTTTCCTTTGGAAGAAGTTTATCACCTATTGATCCTGCTTGTCTGGACTACCATTGGGACTATTCATTTATGTTATATGGGACTTCATAATTGGACTCTTATATCACTTATAGCGCGGTTTTCTCTCTTTTTTAATTTGATGCAGGTATCTTGCCTGCTGATATAGGGGGTCAGCATAGCCAGCAGACGCTCAAAAACGGGGTCCGCCATCCTGAGATAATTCCTGAAATCCT
This sequence comes from Aquarana catesbeiana, assembly GCF_042186555.1. NCBI lineage: Eukaryota > Metazoa > Chordata > Amphibia > Anura > Ranidae > Aquarana > Aquarana catesbeiana. The sequence continues at coordinate 379,666,009 of NC_133326.1, read as the reverse complement.
CAGGATTATTCTCACGGAGCTCACGGAGCAAAGGCATATGAGAGAATTGGTCACGCTGGCGCAACCAATTCTTCATCCATGAACTCCTCCTCGCCCTGTTCATGGACTGGACTCGGGTCAAAGTATTAACCCCAACACCAAGTCCCCACGCAGCACGAACTCGAGAACGAGTACATCCACGCGACATGGCTTCAAAACGGTTGGCTGGTCAAACAAACAAACTTATAACAAACGCACTGAAGAACAGCAAGGCCTATGAAGAACGACCTGAAAATCAGGAACGAGCAGACCAGAACAGCTTGCAAGGCAGGTTACGAACTGACCAACAGGCACTGAAAAGCAGATACAAACCTCACAAGCACAAACTGAACCGCAGAAAACGATCGAAATAAGCTGAAGTGTGAAAAGCGCGAATCGCCTCTAACCAAACTTCTACTAACAGGAGATAAACACGAGATTAGCAGAAGGAGCCCAAAGGGTGCCGCAGTGGGGCTTGAACTTCCTTTTTATAGTCCCGTCGTACATGCTATACGTCACCGCCTTCCAAACCAGCTGACTTTTGCAGTGATCGTGTGTGTCCAAGTCTGTCCGTTTTTAAGTCCGGCGCAAGGAGCCGACAAAGTCCGGCGAAAAGTCCGCCGAGCAAAGTCTGCCGTAAAGTCCGCTCGTGTGTACGCGGCATTAGGCTGTCACTCACAGCAAGGGGGAGTATTTGACACAGTTTTTGTCAGTTTGTCAAGATTTCTCTCACTGAACAATACAAGGGGATTGCTCAGAGATGGATTAACTCTGTGTGGCAAGACTGGGCTCAAATGATAGCAAATCTTATACTCTACAGTATGATATAAAAAAAAAAAAAATTTTGGGTTTACATCCACTTTAAGCCCACTTACTGTGACAAAGTACCCCATAATTAGTGGGTCCTACACTATCCATTAGACATGTACACACTGAAATATTTTGTTTGGAATTTCGTTTTCGTCCGAAAAATACATTTATTTAGTTACTCCCGAAATTCGTTTTTATTTATTTCGTTTTTCGTTAAAAATTGCATTCGTCCGAAAATCCAAATTGAGGTCGAATCTGTCATTGAAGGCTTATGGTGTCTGTCGAATGTTCAAAGAAGATTCGATGGAACAGCTAAACTGTACGACGCCTTATAGTTTACCTGCTCCATCGAATCTTCTGAGAACTTTCAACAGACACCATAAGCCAAAGTACGTGTGTTCTAGCTATTTTACTGCTCCTCCTCTTTGGTTACAATCAGCCAATAACATTCATCATCATCATTATTATTTTCATTTATCTTTTCTCCCCTACGTTCAATAATCTTGGACTAATAGAGTTAAGGTTAGGCACATTCGACCACAGGTTTGATGGACACAGATTTTTATTGTCGTCATCATCATGTTGAATCTCCTATCTATATCAAACTGTGCCCCCAGACCTTTGCGAGCCCTGCCTCTGGACCCCTGGGGGCCCTGCACCTTGATGTCTGAGGGCCCCGCACCTGGACCCCTGAAGGCCCCGAACCTGGACCTGAGGGCCCTGCACCTGGACCTCTTAGAGCACCATCCCTGAATCAATGAGAGCGGGTGGTGAGCCTGGCTGGCTAGGTAGGTCCTTCTCCCTATAGACTGCTTGTTGACTGTGATCCTAGCCCTGACCTGTTTATGAACAGTATAGCTGTAAACTGCTGATAGGTAAAAGTCTCTGGTTATCTCCTGTACTGGATTTTCAGTCTCTGGTCATCTTCTGTAGTACGTCTCTCAGTGAGCAGCAATGATGTGCAGTAACCTCTAGCAATGAATGAGGAAGCAGAAATTATGTGTTGTAACCTCTAACAACCAGGCAGTGATCAGTAATAATATGCTGTATCCTCTGGCAACCAATTGCAATTGCTGCCTGATCTGCTGAAGTAAACAGATTTTGAGTCTTACTGCTATTTGTTATATGTCTAAGAGCGGTTGGGGGGGCCCCAAGAAAATGTTTGCCCAGGGCCCAATCAATATGAAAGACGTCCCTGGGCGTCCCCTCCCGCTCCTTTAGGATAATAGCCGAGCGGCTTTTAACTGCATCGGTTGTTATCACTAAAGAGCCAAACGCTGGCTCTAAAAAAACAGTACTGGGGTGATGCCTGCTGCTGCAGGCATCGTCCCGGTATAACCACTTCAAGCCATGAATGCAAATTTGCATTTTTTCTAAATGACTTTTTTTTTTTTTTTTTTTTTTTTATTGCATTTTAGTGTAAATATGAGATCTGAAGTCTTTTTGACCCCAGATCTCATATTTAAGAGGTCCTGCCATGCTTTTTTCTATTACAAGGGATGTTTACATTCCTTGTACTAGGAATAAAAGTGACACCATTTTTTTTTTTTTTTTTAAACAGTGTAAAAATAAATAAAATATTGTAAAATAAATAATAAAAAAAAAAAAAAAAATTTTAAACCCCCCCCCCCCCCCCCCCGTCCGAAGCGAAGAAGCGAAGCGAGTAGCGCCCGCATATGAAAACAGTGGTCAAACCACACATGTGAGCTATCGCAGCGACCGGTAGAGCGAGAGCAATAATTCTGGCCCTAGACCTCCTCTGTATCGCAAAATATGCAACCTGTAGAATTTTTAAAATGTCGCCTATGGAGATTTTTGAGGGTAAAAGTTTGACGCCATTCCACGAGCGGGCGCAATTTTCAAGCGTGACATGTTGGGTATCAATTTACTTGGCGTAACATTATAATTCACAATATTAAAAAAAATTGGGCTAACTTTACTGTTGTCTTATTTTTTTATTCAAAAAAGTGAATTTTTTCCAAAAAAAGTGCGCTTTTAAGACCGCTGTGCAAATACGCTGCAAAAAAAAGTATTGCAACAACCGCCATTTTATTCTCTAGGGTGTTAGAAGAAAAACCATATATAATGTTTGGGGGTTCTAAGTAATTTTCTAGCAGAAAAACCTGTTTTAAACATGTAAACACCTAAAATCCAAAACGAGGCTGGTCCTATTAATTCCTGCAGGGATACTATCATCAACCACAGTGGTGATAGTGTCTCTGCAGGTGTTAATGCATATCGAGTAGGGTGGGTTGTTACACATCCCCCTCCCCCCCCCCTCAGTGGCTCCTACTGCCTCAGCAAAGCATGTGAGACCAGGAGGCGAGGACAGAGAAGAGCTGCAGACATGGATTGAATGAGGGTTCAGGTAAGTAAAAGGGGGGGGGGGGTGCTGATGCCTAAATATTTTTTACGTTCCCGCAGACTCTATGTTCGCAGGTGGCCCGCGATCGTGGCACAGAGAGGCAGAACGGGGAGATGTAAACAAGGCATTTCCCTGTTCTGCCTAGCAACATGACAGGGATCTACTGCTCCCAGTGATCGGGAGCAGTGATCTCTGTCATGTTCTGGTGAGACAACCCCCCCCCCTACAGTTAGAACACACTGAGGGAACACACTTAACCCCTTGATGGCCACCTAGTGTTTAACCCCTTCCCTGCCAGTGACATTTACACAGTAATCAGTGCATTTTTATAGCACTGATCGCTGTATAAATGACAATGTTCCCAAAAGTGTCCGATCTGTCCGCAACATCGCAGTCATGATAAAAATCGCAGATCGCCGCCATTACTAATAAAAAAAAAAAAATAATAAAAATGCCATAAATCTATCCCCTATTTTGTAAGCACAATAACTTTTGCGCAAACCAATCAATATACGCTTATTACGATATATGTAGAAGAATACATAGTGGCCTAAACTGAGGAAGAAATTTTTATTTTTTAAAAAATTTTTTTGGGGGGGGGGGGATATTTATTGCAAAAAGTAAAAAATAATGCTTTTTTTTTTTTTTTTCAAAATTGCTGCTCTTTTTTTTTTGTTTGTTTTATAGCGCAAAAAATAAAAACTGCAGAGGTGATCAAATACCAAAAAAAAAGAAAGCTCTATTTGTGGTAAAAAAAAGGACGTCAATTTTTGTTTGGGTCCAACGTCGCATGACCGCGCAATTGTCAGTTAAAGCGACGCAGTGCCGTAACGCAAAAAAGGGCTTGGTCAAAGGGTGTAAATCCTTCCGGGGCTGAAGTGGTTAAGAGCTAGTTTACACTAGCATTGCTCTCTGAAGAGTAATTTGGATTGCCCGTCAGAAAAGCATTTGACGGATGCGGGGGGGTGGGGGGGCGTGAGCTGGAGGCCCCCTCACCAGCTGCTTTGACCCCTTGAAACTTGCACTAGCGTACTGCAACGCAGTCGCGGGGGCATTTATTCAGTTGAATGGGTCTCGTTCAGTTGGCAGTACTGCTCACTGAACATGACAGTGGGGATCATTTTAGCCACGACATAGGTACACATCCCTCTGCTGCAGCTAAAGGGGAAGCTAATGTGGTAAAACCACAGCGCAACCGAGTGGTTTTATCACCCCTCAACCACCAGTGGAAACGAGGCCTAAAAGTATCTTGTCATCAGCTGCAAAAAAGTTCATAATGCTGTTTATACTGTATAGTGAACACATTTTACAGTGATTCTAATAAAAATATAGAGGAATATAGATTAAGGTGTGTTCTCCAATGCTTTAGTCATAAGTTGCATAGACAGTGATTAACAGGTGTGGAGAAACTGAATAATAAATACAGAATGTCATCATAGAAATGACTTTGCTATTATTCACTCCTACATCATCAGTTGTATCATCTGTCATTTTAATGGTCATACCCGGAGTGACCAGTTTTACTTTATCATTTCAGCTTCAGAGCGCTGCGTACTACAGAGAGCTATGTACAGTAGGATCTTCAAACTATGTTCTACACTGGAATAGACTGCTGTAATGTACAGTAAGGTAGGTTGATTTTGAAGCTATTTACAAGGTTTTTCATTTTCTACATTAAAAAGGAACTCCAGTCAAATTTTTTTTTTTTTTTTGTAGTTTTATATAAAATGGGGAAGGATTAGATTCACTGTGGATATTAAAGTGACACTGAACGCTAAAAAATAAATCTATTCCAGTATGTATTCTTAACTCAGTACCTCCTATTCTTCTCTGCCTCCTCCGAATGATTAATTTTATTTTTTTTGCTGCTGTGATCTGACTTCCAGCGAGTGTCTACTTTCATTCTCTATGGTACCCCTGTATGTGGGAACGTAGCCACCATCTCTTGCTCCCTCCTGAGATGGACTATAAACTATAGACTATGGGATTTGTAGTGTGCACAGAGCAGTGCACATGACCACAAATAACGTGCACTGTTTGTTCCAAAACAGACATAAGAGGGAAAAGAGAGATTTGGGAGCTCACAGAGGATATTATAAAAAGGCAGAAAAACACAGTAAAGCCTCGTACACACGATTGGATTTTCCAACGGGAAATGTTGGATGTCAGGCTGTTGGTGGAAAATCCAACCGTTTGTATGCTCCATCGGACAATTGTCGGATTTTCCGTGGACAAATGTTGGATGGCAGGCTTTAAAATTTTCCACGTACAAATGTCTGTTGTCGGATTTTCTGAGCGTGTGTACACAAGTCCGTCAGACAAAAGTCCAACGTACAAACACGCATGCTCAGAAGCAAGGACGAGCCAGAAGCAGTCGGTCGTGACGCGGCAATTCGTGACGCAGCAAATTATGAAATCTCGAAATGCAGTGCACATTCTCTTCTTCTTTAACCGCTTGCCGACCAGCTCACGCCGATATACGTCAGCAGAAGGGCGCATACAGGCAGATTAACGTACCTATACGTTGCCCTTTAAGAAGCGGTTTGCGGGCGCGTGCTTGTCTCACGGAGAGGACGAACGGACAAATGCTTGTGTAAACAAGCATTTCCCCGTTCTGCCTAGTGACAGGACACTGATCACAGCTCCCTGTAATCGGGAACGGTGATCAGTGTCGTGTCACACATAGCCACGCCCCCCCCCACAGTTAGAATCACTCCCTAGGACACACTTAACCCCTTCACTTTCCCCTAGTGGTTAACCCCTTCACTGCCAGTCACATTTACACAGTAATCAATGCATTTTTAATTGCACAGATCGCTGTATAAATGTGAATGGTCCCAAAATCGCGGCAAGTGTCCAATCTGTCTGCTATAATGTCGCAGTCATGATAAAAAAATCGCCGCCATTACTAGTAAAAAAAAAAAAAAATAATAAAAATGCCATAAAACTATCCCCTATTTTGTAGACGCTATAACTTTTGCACAAACCAATCAATAAACGTTTATTGTGATTTTTTTTTTTTTTCCAAAAATATGTAGAAGAATACATATCAGCCTAAACTGAGGGAAAAAAATGTTGTTTTTATACATTTTTTGGGGATATTTATTATAGCAAAAAGTTAAAAATAATGCGTTTTTTTTTTTTTTTTTTTTTTTTTTTTTTTTTTTTCAAAATTGTCACTATTTTTTTGTTTATAGCAAAAAATAAAAACCGCAGAGGTGATCAAATACCACCAAAAGAAATCTCTATTTGTGGGGAAAATTTTATTTGGGAGCCACGTTGCACGACCACGCAATTGTCAGTTAAAGCGATGCAGTGCCGAATCGCAAAAAGTGCTCTGGTCTTTTGGCAGCCAAAATGGTCCGGGGCTTAAGTGGTTAATGGGATAATAATAAAGCTGCTTTCCTGGTGATACTGATGGAGTTACTGCAAACTAATTTTCAAATGCTTTTTTTATAATAATAATAATATTCTGTTTTTTGTTTTTTTGGGGTTTTTTTGGGCAAGTTACCACAACACCATTATCCCGTAGTTTTTAAGATCAAAGATACAACTATGTTGGTGTCCCTTGTCAATTTTACATTGTATCTTTTTTTAATGTAACTGCCTACTCCCAAAATGTCATTTGAAGTAAAACGCATAGCCAAGTAGTATTTTACACATTTTTTTTTCTTATTGTGCATCAGGAGCGTTGCTAGGTCTGCAAAGTATCTGGGGCTAGAGCCCATAGCAGCGGTCACGAGGGGGGCACGGCGGTGGTAAGCAATTTTTCATGGGCAAAGGAAGGCTGGTGTTGGCGTTTCAATCATCATGGCACCATGGTTGATATGGTGTCAGGGTGATCCAAGCTCATTATTTCTATTGTTACATTGTAATATATAATGAAGTGGTTCAACTTGCCATGATGCAGAATCAGTGGGAGCCCTGGGTGTGTTACTTGCCACCGTCGCCTGTCACCAGATGCAGCTTTTTAACTTGCCACCGTCACCTGCCACTAGATATTGATTGTCACTTGCCACCATTTGCACATTGTCATTTGCCACCATTTGCAGATTGTTATGTCACTTGCCACCATTTGCAGATTGTTACGTCACTTGCCACCATTTGCAGATTGTCACTTGCCACCATTTGCAGATTGTCACTTGCCACGTCACTTGCCACCATTTGCAGATTGTCACTTGCCATGCCAGCCAGTGCCACCAAATGTGCATTGTCGCTGCATTGGTGGCAGGCTGGCAGCACTGGTGGGTGAGGGCAGGAGAGCAGAGATGCAGGGCGGGCAGTGAGAGATGATGTAGTCTCTTTGCTCCCCGCCGCACCTCGGACATTTAGGAGGCCCGTGCTGTGAGGGCAGAAGAGTGCTGATGTGTGGCGGGCAGTGAGAGATGTCATCTCTCTGTTCCCCGCCATACATTGCTCCCATGTTGAAGTGGCTGGCTGTGAGGACGGAAGAGTGGTGACGGGCAGGCGGAGAGAGATGATGTCATTTTCCTCCACCTCCGATGCCGCCCGCCGCGACCCGCTGAGACTCGAGGCTATGGGCTCCACATTCGGGGCTCCAGCCTCGATAGCCACCACCTGGTAATGCCTATGTTGTGCATTAAAAAAAAGAAAACAAATAAAATTAGACATGCTATCTGCAAGTGCATCTATGCATCCAAAAATATAGAAAATATACCAAATCATTATTCAATCAAAAAATTAAAATAAAAGCCTCATGCATGTGTCCTGCTTCTTAATATAGGGGGTCAGCAATGCCAAGAGTTGGTGAAAGCAGGGGTCCGTCATCCGGAGAATGACCATTGCTGCTCCTGCAGCAATGGCAAATGACATAATTGGTCACGATTAATAAAGCAACCAATTTTTGGTCCAAGAAATCCTCCTCCTCCTGTTCCTGGACTGGACTTAGGTCAAAGCAATAACTCCAAGGCCAGTCATAAATAATACGTTATCTCCTCCGATTATGCAACATGTCTGGTTGATGAACGGCCGTTCAAACATGAAATGAAAAGCATGAATCAACACTCACCAAACTTCTACTAACATGTAATTAGCAGAAGGAGCCCAAAAGGTGGCACTAAAGAGCTGAAAAACCATGTTGTACTTCACTACGTTTGTGTTTGTTGGCCGACAATTCCTTACCGTTTGTATGCAAGACAAGTTCCTGGCCAAAGCCCTTCGGACAAAAGTCTGAGGTTTTGTCTGCGGAAAATCCGATCGTGTGTACGAGCAGGACCGTTTTTAAGGCAGGGCAAAAGGGGCAGCTGCCCTGGGCCCCATCATTGTAGTGGGGCCCAAAGCAGCTGCCTCATACTTGCCAACTATCCCAGTTTAAATTCCCTTATCCCTTGAAGTATTAGTCCCATGCTGTGTCCCGATATCTCAGTGTAAACTTCTGCTGCTGCCCAGCTCTGCCCTATTGCCCCATGTACAGATGACTCACCTGCAGACCCTGTGTTTACATGGAAATAACCTGCATTGATATGTAAATAGTGGCAGCATTATTATGTAAATAGTCGTGGACCGCAGCATTGATATTTAAATAGAGGCGGCATTCATATATATATCGTGTCCCCCTAAGGTCACATCCACCATCACTTCTGCGGAATGCTGCCCACTGGGGAGGTAAAGCGGCATGTTTGAAAGTCCTGCCTACAATTGTGGTCATTAAGCCTAACATCATGTTCTGCAAAATTAAGCAAATTGGAGGTGGAACCCTTCTTCAAAATGACATGGTGCCACAGCACCCTGAATTTTGGTGCATGTGAATACGCAGGCAGGCAGTGAGGAGATGATGTGTTGTAACCTTTAGCAACCAATCAGTGCACAGTAATGCTGTGCACTAACCTCTTGCAACCAAACAAATTTTAATATCGGAAGGTGATTATATTCTTATATTCACAGAACCAGGTGGAACACTGTTCGGGGGATCTAACAGGGCACACTGTCAGATCCAGCAAAAGCCTATTGCAGGCAGGGACCGCGGGCCCCTTTGGTGTGTAGATAAAGTCAGTGTCCAGCTACCTTCCTTTCGCTACTGATCCCAGCACAACCTCTTCAGGCACTGCCACCCCTCTTGGCTGCAGCTGCCCCTTTCCCTAGCCTTCCCGGCTAATCTTCCACAGTTCTCCCAAGCTGACTCTACAACCATATAAGACTGCCATTCCTCAGTCCTCTCAGGCGGTCTCTCAGTTCTGCCCAACTGTCTCACTCACCAGCCATCCGGCTGTCTTCTCCCTGGAGAGCTCCTGGACGTGCTCGCTGGCTCCTGCTGTCCTCACACCTGCTTCTGTGCCACTGGACAGGACTCCTCCGTGAGTTGCTAGAGGATCCCTCCAGCACCTGAGCTTCTAGACCCAAGGTCACCCCCCCCCCAGACTAGGGGGCTACCCTCAAGGGCCTCCGACAGCCTCAGCACTCTATCTCCAGCTTCCACCCGAACTCCACTGCCCCTGCTGGCCTGGCCCAGAGTATTTAGGAGGTCCCTCCCCCTGCCAGGGATTGGTCGGGGCCCTCATCAATACTCCAGGCAGCTCCTCCTAACCTTCCTCCTATTCTTCTGGAAGTTTATTCAAAGTCCCAGTAAGTAGAGGGAGGTAACATAGGTGCTGCCTGATTAGTAATCCAGCCTCCCCTGAGTCACTCACTCTGACCGAGATTCAAAACACACAGGCTGTGGCGGCCAGCCAAGCCTAAATTTACCTACACTACATAAAAAAAACTGTTTATTTGCACACTAAAAGGTGCTACATATTCTATTATTTTATTTACTATTCTAATCTATTCTTTTCTATTCTAATTTCTTTTTTTCAAATTTTGGGAAATTGTTATATTCTATTTTATTCTATTGATATATTCTTTTATTTTCTATTTTATTCTATTCTATTCTAATTTGTTCTTTTCAAATCTGAATTTATTCTTTTTGCAATTTGAATTTTGGAAGATGGTTATATTCTTTCTATTTTATTTTATTTTATAGTTTTTTTTTCTATTCTATTCTATTCTTTTATTTTCTATTCCAATTTGAATTTATACTATTTGAAATTCAAATTTCAGAAGATGGTTATATTCTTTCTATTTTATTCTATTCTGTTCTATTCCTTTATTTTCTATGCTATTTTATTCTGTTCTTTTATTCTATGTTCTGTTTTACTCTATTCTTTAGTGTTATTTGCTTACCCCTGCATTTCCACCTTCCCTTCTGGTGGCAGTGAACAGCCATTCAGGGAGCAGGAGAACTTCAATGAATCAAAGGTAGGAAGAGAAGGGGGGGAATTTGGGACTTTATATGAAACAAGACACTGAGGTAGATTAAATCAATCAAAATGGTAAGAATAATTTATTGGCAACATGAGAGGAGGTAGTAGAGTGGATAACATTAGTAGTAGACTGGTAATTGACTATAGTAGGAAGAGGTTCTTTTCTCAACCTAGGGTGGTTTGCTATCTCTCATGTGTCACATTGGCAGTCCTTTCCACTCTCACCTTGGGGTTTTTACCTTGGCTTTTATCCCAGTGTCCACACACCTTTTCCTTTCCCCTACTCCTTACCTTCTAGCTTTGCTCCACGCTCTACCCTATTAACACCACCTCTTCTATTATGTTCTTCACCAATTTCCTGGGCTCACCCCCATTACCTCGGTTATGGTAAGGTGACCCCCTTCCAACATGGTCGTTCACTTTTCCACCTGGCCTGAATATCGGTCTTGTTTGTTACCTCAGCTCCCGGGGGGATGAATTTTCACCTCAGAATATCTACGGTTTTTATCAACAATATCATTATCTATCCTCTTGTATACTATAGGTAAGAGTTGTTAGGACTACTGTTTTATGTTCCTTCTCTTCCTACTATAGTCAATTACCATTGATTATTGATTCATTGTTCATCATAGGTACCCCCAATATATAGTTGCTCCTGATGAGTGGAAACGATCCACGAAACGCGTCGAGCTTTTTCACGATTGGATGCTATGCCACAATAACCATGATTCCAATATGGGTTTGATTTGTTTAAATCATCAAAAAAATATATTGGTTAATATTATATAGCTACTTTGGAGTGTACTGTTGGTTCATTATCAATTATATGTAACAATGCTATTGTACTATGAATTTTATTGTGCTATGATTGTATCATGCCTTTTAATTCTGCTAATTACATATTTATCTACTACTAATGTTATCCACTCTACTACCTCCTCTCATGTTGCCAATAAATTATCATATAAAGTCCCACCTATTTTTAATTTCTTCTAAAGGTAGGAAGAGGACTTGCTATACAAACACTAAAGTCTGAGAAATGTGGTCCTTAAAGCAACACTTCTTAATACAAGTCAATGGATTCTGGATTAGCAGTGCATTTCTCTTCCCACAATTCCCTGTTTATATAGGAGACAAGACCAGAACTTTTCATGTGGAAATCTGCAGAGACCAGTGCTGTAAAGTGAACAGTGTATACCTGCGGCTGGGGTCAATGCACTGTGTGAGCTCAGAGACTGAACCATAGGGGGTTTTGTGTTCTGGGACTAGAGCTGAGGGACCTCATTCTGTGTTAGTCCACAGCCAGGGAGGACCAGGCTGTCATACTAAGTGGCTTCGGTGGGGGCAGCACTACATGTGTCTTTTGTGCATTGTTCTCTGCACTTAGGACATTGAAATGAATGGGCTGTCCTACACAGGACAAACATGGTAAAGACGTGCAAGTATTTTTCCTGGATCTCCCCATGTCAGCCTACTATGGGTCATCTCCGCCCCCTCTGACCCCTCTAGGACCACCTCTTTTCTAACCCATAAAAGGCGGCTGTCTGGCCACACCAGTGTTCTTTTTTCGTCCTCGCTCTGGATGCCTTTTAAAGTTTATATTTATTTATTCTCCATCCATCCTGTCAGGTTCAGCCTCTCCCGGTTCAGAAGAACCCCCCCCCCCCCCCATATAGGCTGTAAATCTCCTGAGGAGGTGGGTTCCCGTGGTGCTGGGATTGTATGGTACAGTATAAATGACTGTGTATTTCTGGCAAAGGTCACTGGCAGTATAAATGACTGTATATACCTTCGTTAGGCAGGTGCTGGCACTCTCTCCTTCCATGTTTTCGTGTGTTCAGGCAGTGGTTTGGCTCGCTGGGACTTGTAGTTCACCGCCTCCACATGTACTCCTTTCAGGAAGCCCAGAGTTGAGCAGGTAAGGCCAGGGGTAGCTTCCTCTTTGGGTTGCCTAGCAAACACCAGAATGCTCACTGCTGATTGGAGCAGGCTCTGTCCTCTAGGCTGATCTCAGTCTCCAGCTGGTGAATCTGCTACTCTGCTCTGCTCTGGTAAGCCTCCTTCCAGGTCTCTCATTACTTTCTGCTGTGTTACTTGTCCGTCAGAGTATTTTTATTATCCTGTACTTTCTAGGACTGAGGAATTTTGCCTATCTGCCTTAGCACTGAAGATTTGGATGGAGACGTTTATTTTAATTGTATTTCTTTATTTTATTTTATTTTTTTTTTTTTAAAAGAGAGCACATCCTCTGTGTTTTACAGAGGATGTCCCTTCTTTACAAGAGTAAAGGAGGGACTAGACATGACAAATCGCAGAGTCACATGCAGCTGGATAGACGCCTGTTGTCACAGCATTCCAGATCTCCCTCGCTCTTACCTCACTTTAGTCGCTCTGACCCAAGCCAAGAGAGGTCAAGACATCAGACGGCTCAGGACAATGCTGCAAAGCAAGCCAGGTTAAATCCTACATTAAGCATTCAGTCAAGGAAGGGTTAAAGAGTGTTTCAAGGAATTCTGCTCATCCTGCTGTAACTTCACCATCTGCAGATTCAGATCATGTGTTTTCAGTGCGTTTTAACTCTGAAGTTGATAGCGATTCGGATCCATCTGAGGCTAGGATGGTCTCAGAATCGCATACGTTTGATCTACGCACTGGTCCCCCTCTTGGTGGAGGCTGTTAAGGATGCGATGAAGTGGCAGGAAGAATCGTCGCCTCCAAAGAAACAGCAAAGATACTACCCATATTTAAAGAAATCGTTTCCTTTCTTCTGAAATTAAAAAAGTAATTGACGATGAGTGTGGGGGGGGGGGGGGGGAGCCTGAGAAGAAGCTCAGTGTGCATAATGGAGTATTGAAGCTGTACCCCTTGGGACACTACGCCTAAGGTGGATGCTTCATTACGTGTATTCGCCTGCCACATTACGCTTGCACTGGAGGATTCGGTCTCTTTTAGGAATCCTATGGATCTCAAAATAAACGCAGACCTAAAAAGGTTGTATAGTTTGGCCGCAGCAGCCTGCAGACCGACGGTAGCACTCACCCCTGTGGCAGCAGCACTTGGGCTGGGTTCGCACCTGTGCATTTTTTGGTGCTTATTGCGTTTTGCGGATTTGCACTACCGTCCATTTATCATGGTCTCCAATGGAACACGTTCTGCGGAATGCGGGGATCCCTGGGAGTGCATGAGTGTGAATGCAGCCTTAGAGTGTGGGTAGCGGAGCTGGTGGATGGATGTTTGGATGAAAGTCTGCGAAGTGGCAGTTCTTCTCCTTTGCAGTTTTTAAGACTGCTGTAGAGTTATGGCTGAAGTGGCTGTTGACCAGGATAAGATGACAGCAAAGATAATGGCTCATTCCTTCACAGCCCGCAGAGCCTCATGGTTGAAGCATTGGTTGGCCGATAAGGCTTCTCAGCACAGTCTGTGTTCAGTTCAATTTGACAGGAAGCTACTCTTTGGAAAGACAGAATCAGCAATTCAGCGGGTTTCCGGCGGCAGATCTGGCCTAATCCCGCAGAAGAGAAAAAGACACAGCAGCTCTTTCGGTTTAACAAGGAATCCAAAGAAGGATTCAGAGAGGCCAGGGCTTACAGACAGTTTTTCAGACAGTGGAGGGGAGCTGGTTCAACCTTTGAGAAACCTTCCAAGCCCAGGGCCAACAAAGCTCCTGGGGCTGTGTTTCCACTGCTGCGACCCCAAAGCCGGGCGACTTTGTTGTGCGATTTGTGATGCGATGTCATTCGACCTGTGAAAACCATGTGAGAACAAGTCGCACAGATGTCGGAACAAAGTAGTGCAAAAACCTTTTTTGGAGTCGCTGTGACTTAAGTCGCACCAGTTAGAATGGGGACCATTGAAATACATGGGTTTTGACTTGTCATACGACTTCGCATGTGTCAAGTCGCACAACTCGCAGTAGTGGAAACCGAGCCTACGGCTTCAAATAAGTCCTTCTGAAGCAGTCTCTGCTTAACCCTCTCAAGTAGGAGCAAGACTAGCCCAATTCAGGGGGGGGTTGGGTGGACAAATTACATGATGCCTGGATTGTAGCCGTCATTCGATCACGTTATTGTCTCGAGTTCAGAACAAGGCCCCCTTAGACCTTGTTCATAGAAACTAGACTTCCTATGGAATTGGAAAGGAGGCAATGTTTGCAAGGATAATATAGGAGAGCTGTTGGCAGCAATGGGGCCTCAGCCCCAAGTACCTACGCAAGATCTTCAGGGACTGGGGGACGCCTTCGATAGAGCTTATGGCATTGGAGAATTGTCAGCTGCCTTGCTTCTTCTCCCGGACCTAGCATCCACAGGCATTGGGTCAGGGTGCTCTGTCCAGGTCTTGGAACTTCCCTTTGGTGTATGTGTTCCCGCCGCTTCCATTGGCTTTCAAAATCCTGCAGAAGATTCAGCGAGAAAGGGTCACAGCAATAGTAGTCCTACCTTACCGGCTCATCCCTCTGCCTCCTTGTCAAAATCTCCTTCTGCAGAGTGGGGCCTGACACCCGAACCACAGGAGGATAAAGTTAATGACATTATTACAGGCTCGTCAGAACGAATGTAACCTATCACCGGATCTGGAATACTATGGAAAGGGGTTGGGACCTTGGATCTCCTTCAGTATCTAACATTTTGGAGTTTCTGCAGAGTGGTCTCCAAGGGTTAGCTTATAATTCCCTGAAGGTTCAAATCCCTGCCTTGTCGGCTATGTCGTGTACAAGATATACTCTACATCTGTTGGTGATCTGATTTTTGGGGGCAGCCATAGAAATCAGACCTACATTGAAATCGTTTTTTCCAAAAGAGGACTGAACACTGGTCTTGGGAACATTGCTGGTTGCTCCGTTTGCTCAAGCTTTCACTTGTTCATTATTCCTTTTAACAGTTTTTTTGTCTTTGTTTTTTACTAGCCGTGGCCTCAGCCAGAAGAGTCTCCGAGTTGTGCGCCTTCTCATCTAAAGAACCATATTGTTTGGTGCTCCCAGACAAGATAGTCCTTTAGGCCGATACCGAGCTTTCTACCTAAGGTGGCCACATAATTTCGTATGAACTGGGAGGTCATTCTCCCAGCCTTTCCGGCGGATACAGCTGATGCGTGGAGTAGGTTAGACCTGGTCTCTGCGATTTCAACCTACCTGAAATAGACTAAAAGCTTTGGAAAACAAGATCAGCTGTAGGTTTTCCCAATGGGGCCTAAAAAGGGTATGCCAGCAACATCCAGAGTTGTGTCTTCCTGGCTTGTCAAGACCATGCATATTGCATACAAAACGCTGGGCCTTCCTCCTCCTTCAGAGATCAAAGCACATTCGACAAGGGGTATGGCAGCATCCTGGGCATACGCGAAGATCGCCCCTTAGGTAGTTTACAGAGCAGCAAGCTGGAGCGCGCTCCAACACCTTTTTATTAGGCATTACAGGCTTAAGGCACCTTTCACATGGATGGCTATTCTGCCGCAGTTAAAAGCATGTTTTTTTTTTTTTTTCTGTGAAATTCAAGACTCCAGGCACTGCGATCAGCTGCATTTGTACAGTGCGATTAGCTGCGGTTTGCCATTTCCATAGCAACCCGACAGGGTACCGACTCGTATTGAACGGGGATCCGACTTGGATCCCCGCCAATGCCAGGCACTGTTTGGTATGAATCTTGAGGGGGAACCTCCATGCCAAATTTTAAATAAAAAAAAAAAAGGCATGGGTTCCCCTCCAAGAGCATACCAGGCCCTTCGGTCTGGTATGGATTTCTAAGGGGAACCCCTAAGCCAAAAAGCGACTGATGGGACTGTGACCACATAAGGGGCGGGGTCACCGAATGACATCTCTAGGTGGCCACGCCCCATGCCTATATAATTCGTTGCGGACCTCGCGTCGTGTCAACATCTCAGGAAGAGAAGAGGTAAGAAGTCGTCTCAGAAGACCGGGCTCCTCTGCTAGCAAGAGCGGCAAAAGAGCAGAAGATAGCGGAGGAGCCAGGCAGAAGGAAGAAGGCACCGGAGAAGTACCAGAGAGAGTGGAGACAACACCGCAGAGAGGGAGAAGAGGCCTGAGAGACCCCCGAAGTCGGAAGAAGACCCCCATACTTTAAAAACCTGAAACTTTTTTTTTTTTTTTTTTTTCCCCTAGGTGAATATGTAGGGGTACGATGTACCCCATACTCATTCACATGGGGTGGGTGGCCGGGATCTGGGGGCTCCTGGATTCCGATAAGCCCCCCCGCCTGCAGACCCCAACAACCAACGGCCAGGGTTGTCGGGAAGAGGCCCTTGTCCTCATCAACATGAGGACCAAACAGTACCTGGCATTGGTGGGGATCCAAGTCGGATTCCCGTGCTTGTCGCTGATTGGGAAAAGAAAAAAAATGTTTCCTTTCCCGATGAGCTATCCAGCTCGACACTGCTATCTGCAGCTGACACAGTGCACTGCGATTACGTGTGGATAGCTGCGCTAAATCGCTCCTGGACGCAGTCAATTCTATTTTTTTTTTCTATCCGAACCAAACTGCATGTAATGAAAACGCAGCTAATTGCAGTGTGTGAATGGGGCCATAGGAAAGCATTGTGTGCATTTAGCTGTGGTAGAAAACGCAGCTAAAAGCACAATTCTATCCATCCGTGTGAAAGGGGCCTAATATGGCTTGAGGAAACATTTGGCTCTACGGTTATTACGGCGGCTGTTGTCCATTAAAAATTTTGAGTAGCATTGCATTGAGGGTTTGGCTTATTTTTTTTATTTTTTTGTCTTCCCTCCCTTCTTAATATTGCTTGGTACATCCCATAGTAGGCTGACATGGGGAGGTCCAGGAATAAGGAAAATTGTTATCCATACTTACCGTAATTTTCCTTTCCTGTATCCTCCCTATGTCAGCCGGAGGATTCCCACCCAGTTTATCCATCGCGAGGCGGGGTTTTTTTTAACACTGGTGTGGGCAGACAGCCGTCCTTTTATGGGCTAGAAAAGAGGTGGTCCTGGAGGAGTCAGAGGGGGCGGAGCTGACCCATAGTAGGCTGACATGGGGAGGATCCAGGAAAGGAAAATTACGGTAAGTATGGATAACAATTTTCCTTAATTCGAATACCAAGCTTTGCATATATTTTAGCTGCAGTTATTTACATGCAACATTTTTTACTTTCTGCTATAAAACATATCCAAAAAAAAAAAAAATCGAATGTTTTCATAAATTTAGGCCAAAATGTATTCTGCTACATGTCTTTGGTAAAAAAAACAAAATAGCAATAAATTGTAATATTGGGGGTTATTTAGCTTCAATATAGAGCTTACCAGTGAGCTAAGTCTACGCCAGATATGCAGTATAAGGGCTTTTTTTGGCCCATGTTTATTGAAGTAAAAGAAAAAACAGTCCATCCAGGATTCCCACGCAGGAGTTTCAACTTCAAAGCAATAGAGATAACAAATGGAAAATACCGAGCCACCTGTCTCTCTGGCAAGCACTGCTGTTCAGGCGTAGACTTTGGTCCTCTTGACCCTGTAAACGTGTCCCTGTTTGGTTCCCATTCTGTACCTCTGGTGACACTCTCTCTTACAGCTTTCCTCCTCCTCCTCCTCCTCTCTCCTCCTTCCTCCTCTCTCCTCTCTCCTCCTCTCTCCTCCTCTCTCCTCCTCTCTCCTCCTCTCTCCTCCTCTCTCCTCCTCTCTCCTCCTCTCTCCTCTCTCCTCTCTCCTCCTCTCTCCTCCTCCTCTCTCCTCCTCCTCTCTCCTCCTCCTCTCTCCTCCTCCTCTCTCCTCCTCCTCTCTCCTCCTCCTCTCTCCTCTCCCTGGTTCTGGCTATGCTATAAGCCCAGGACTCACCTGTACAATCAACAAGCCAGACTTCTGGCTGTTCCCAAAACCCGGTCCCAGGATTGGAGCTTCCATCCCACCCAGGTCGCTATGAAATCTCCAGGCTCCCAACTGGATTTTTACCAACCACAGAGGAAACTGATAAAACAGTTTCCTCCAAATGAAATAATCCTCCTGGAGCCTCCTTAACCTGCCTATTTGAGAATCCTGGGCGACAATCACTAGGACAGGGCTCCGTACTGTTACAAAGTGTATACTGGTTTGTTTGAAAGTTATAGCATCTACAAACATTGGTGTATATATACTGTCATTTATTATTAAAATATATATATATATTATTATTTTTTATTTTTTTTTTTTTTTTATATACCAGTAATGGTGGTGATCAGCAACTTCTAGGGGGACTGTGATAGTGTAGCAGGCAAGCTGACACTAACTGACGCTGGTGGGAACTAAGTGACACTGACATCACCATTGACACTAACATAATGATCAGTACACTGTAATAATGACACTGGCTGGGAAGGGGTTAACATCTAGTGGCAATCAAGGGGTTAACTGTCTTCTTAAAAAGTGTCGTGTGTATTATGTGCTGCTTTTACTGATGGAAAAAATCAGCCACATTGCTGCTCTCTGTACAGAGCCTTGTGTTAGTAAACCCAGGGCTCTGTCCTGTGATTCGCTAAGCTGATCAGCAGGTCCCGGCCATAAATCATTGGCTTGTGCTGTACCAAATCACAGCTCAGAAGGGGCGGCGCATGCACACTACTTGAAAATGGCAGATCACATACAGAGATATCTCTGATGCCGTATATGCAGAGCTTTTTTTTTTTTTTCAGTGGGAACGCGGGGGAGCGCAGTTCCAGCACTGAATGTATGTAATAGCATGGGGTGTGGGGTGTGCTGGAGGGTCTATTGATGTTGGCTGCTGGGAGATCTATTGTCACTGGTGGGGATCTGATTTTGTGTGAGGGTCTGTTGTTGCTGGGGGGGGGGGGGGTCTTATGTTGAATGAAGGAATCTACTATTGAGGGAGAGGTCTATTTTTACTGGCTGCTGGAGGATCTATTGATGCTGGCTGCTGGGAGATCTGTTGCTGCTGGGGGGGTCTAACGTTGCTTGGGTGGATATTTTGTTGGGGTGGAGTCTATTGTTGTGTGGGGATCTATTGCTGGGATTCTATTGTTGCTGGCTGCAGGTGATCTATTTTACTGCTTTTCTTTTTATCATTAACATGTTCCATACAAATGATTTAGCACCACAAAATGATGTATTCTCTAAAAGGGGCAGTACTGGTAGGTGGGTAGGGGGTGGAATCAAGGGACGATGGTCAGAGGTCGGTAGGGGGCAGAGACATGGAGTGACTCAGACAGGGGGAGTTCCTGCACCTATTCTCCGAGGAAAAAAAGCCCTGTGTAAATGTGCTTGAAGCAGTCCGCAAGTGGTCCACAATGAATGGGTGCGGCATACGTTTTGTTCATTCTCTACACAGGTGTGAGTACAGCCTGAACACAACTCCAGAGCTTTGTGCAGCTGTGTGCATGGGCCCATATAAGGCTTCCACCACACCATGTAGGTGCGACAGACTGCGTTTTTCATGTAGGGCAGCCCATTCATTTCAATGGGCTGCCTTATTCGCGAGAAACATGCAAAAGAAGTCTGACATTTTTCCATAATTGCACCAGATCGAACCAGGTGCGTTTAAATTTAAATTTATGTCATACATCCCAGGAGTTTTCAGGAGGGGAGGAGAGGAGGAGGGGTTTTCTCTGCAAAGCACACCCTTCTGCCTACATGCCTGAACTAAGGGCAGATGGAGTCCAGGATGTAAATGCTACATGAATCATTTGCCTTTACTCAAGATGGCCACAGCCAGAAATGCTTGGGGGGGGGGGGGGTGTTTTTCAAAGTGATTTCTCAACAAAATAAAGCATTGAGACATAGGTGGGTGGGGGAGATTGTTTGGAATAATAAAAATGAATTGGATAGTGTGATGGACCGTCCAGCACCCAGCTTTGGGTGCTTCCATCAAGATACAGCCTCCTCCAGTCTGAAACAAGGAAGCAGGTATTAAATCTGAGCACCCAAGAACTAGACGGCACTAGCTTAGGCATAGCTCCCAACTGTCCCTGATTTGGAGCAATGTCCCTCTGTCCCTCATTCCTCCTCATTTTGGTCTGCTCCTATAGAGTTGTATATAAAATGCACTTTTTATCTATCAAAGTGTTTCCCAGTGCCAAACCTTTCATCTGATTTCTAAATTCTAAAAGCCAATATAAAGGAATGGTGGGGGTTAAAAAAAAAAGTACTTGTGGATTTAACCAATCTTGTTTTTTTTTTTTTTTGCACAATTCTCCTTTAAGGGGGCGTGGCAAGGGGTGTGTCCTATGCCTGCATACTTTTGCTGATAGGTGTCCCTTATTCCCATCTTAAAATGTTGGGAGGTATGGCTTAGGTGCAAATTGGAACTCACTTTATTGTAAACTCGCAGAGAATATATATACCACACAAAATCAGATAAGATCACGATTAGCACATCTAAGGAACAGCAAACATAAGGAGTACACTAAGTATTTATTTTATTTATTTCAGGTACTTGTATAGCGCCGTCAATTTACGCAGCGCTTTACATATACATTGTACATTCACATCAGTCCCTGCTCTCAAGGAGCTTACAATCTAAGGTCCCTAACTCACATTCATACATACTAGGGACAATTTAGACAGGATCCAATTAACCTACCAGCATGTCGGAGGAAACTGGAGTACCTGGAGGAAACCCATGCAGGCACAGGGAGAGCATGCAAGCTCCAGGCAGGTGGTTGGGATTCGAACCGGTGACCCTGCTTGCTGCTAGGCGAGAGTGCTATCCACTACACCACTGTGCTGCCCCACAGCACTGTGCCACTAGGTAGCAACAAGTCTTGATTAGTCAGGGTGTGCCCAGACAATCCGGAAACAAGCCCACAACCCTGGATACACAAATTACATTACACATGATCATAAGCATAAACATCCCACAATGGTTCAATAACAAGGTAAAGTCGACACAATATTAATCACAACCCCAAGAGATGAGCAGACAGAAACAATAGGTGACTCAATTAACAATGGGAATTCACACCTAGGAGGCACAAAATGGGGCAAAAGACACACAACACATAACACCTAAAATAGATTATAGCAAGAGATCCCAGCATCGGGTTGTTTTGAGTTGATTGTATTAATATCTACTGAGTCTCAGTCTAAGCAGTCATTGCTGGTTTGGGCACAAAGGCCCCGAATTTGCACCTGGGTCCTATATTCCCAGAGTCTGTGTTTCGGGGAGACATAGACCCGAATCTGATGCAGGACCACTCTAAGGGTCCCCCAGGCACACACCACCTAAAGAGCCCCCTCAACAGCCAGGGTCCATAATCATTGGGCAAGAGGCTACCTTGCAGTCCCCTCCAAAAGCCCCTGTCCTGGTTGGGTCTGTCACAGATAGTGTTTTTGGTTTGTAGTGCTCAGATGCAGTGATCTGCTTTAAGAATTTAAAGTGATATTAAAGTTGTCTTCTCCCCCCCCCCCCCCCCCCCCTTTTTTTTTTTTTTTTTTTTTTTTTTTATAACCACTTGCCTAATTTTGCAAACAAGTAATTTTTCTCCTTTACTGATGAGACTGCACTGATGGGCACTGGTGAGGCGACACGGAGTAGGCTGCACTGATAGGTGACACTGATGGGCTCTGCTAGGCGGCACTAATAAGTCAGTACTGATAGGTGGCACTGATTTTCAGCACTGTTGGGACTGCATTGATAATCAGTGCCAAGGTCATTTTAACACAAGCCGGTTATCAGCTCTTTTTCTCTCCTCACACTGTCAGCGAAAGAAAAGATGAGAATCGGTTTGTGTTTACATCCATGATCAGCTCTTATTGGACACAGCTGATCACGTGGTAAAGAGCCACTGTGATTGGCCCTTTACCCTGTTCTGTGATCAGCTGAGTCTGATGGAATCAGTGATCAGAGTGCACCGCAGGAGGCGCGCGGGCAACGCAATCACAGGAGGAAGTTTATGTATGCCCTCCCAGCAAACTAAGCCCGTGCTGTAGCTGTCTTTTGGCTATAGCGCGGGCCGTAGAAAGTTAAATAACAAACATGTCATACCTGCTCTGTGCCGTTGGTTTTGCACAGAGCAGCCTGGATCTTCCTCTTCTTGGGTCCCTCATTGGCGCTCCTGGCCCCTCCCTCCTGCCAGGTGCCCCCACAGTAAGCAACTTTCTCTGGGGGTACCCAAGCAGTTGCGCCCCCTCCGTCTCTTGATTGGCTCATTGACCGTGATTGATAGCCAATGGCTCTCACTACTGCTAAAAGCCAATCAGGAGTACAAGTCCCCGGAGAGGCAAGGCTCTGGTGGACAGAGTTGGGGCTCAGGTAAGTATGAGGGGGTTTGCTCCACACAGGTTTTTTTTACCTTCATGTATAGAATGGGTTAAGATAAAAACCTTGTGCCTTTACAACCACTTTAGTGGCACATTTCTGGAAAGTACATGCACAGACTGTGACCAACACCTAATACAGATAGCTCACCTAACCGAGACAGCTCCTAAACTCTGCTAAAAGCCTATCTGTACATGGACACAAAGGCTTTCATGGAATTAAGTTTAGGAGCTTTGGAAAAACAACCCAATAGTTCCTACACCCAACTTCAGGCTACTTTTACACTGAAGGCAGTTTTCAGGTGTTTTAGCGCTAGAAATAGCGACTACAACATCATTGAGGTGGTTTGGGATCGATATACCGTATAGAGCGCTCCACAGACCCCTTTCACACTGGGGCCACTGTGTGTTAGCGGTAAAGCACCGCTCGTTTTAGCGGCGCTTTACTACTGTTCAAGTGGCGCTTTTTGGCCGCTAGCGGGGTGCTTTTAACTCCCACTAGAGACCGAAGAAGGGGTTAAAAGCGACTGTGTTCCGAACCGCTTTTCAGGTGCTTTGTAAGCAATGCCCATTCATTTCAATTAGGGAGCTTTGGAAACTGCCCCAAAGTTGCGGCTTGCAGAACTTTTAACTAACTTTTCCAAGTGCAATACCCAGGTGTGAAAAGTCACTGAAATGAATGGGAGGCGGTTTTCAGGTGCTATTTCTAGCGCTAAAACGCCTGAAAACCGCCTTATTGTGAAAGGGGTCTAAACTGGCCCTGCCCATTGGAATGAATTTCGGGTGCTTTGGAAGCGCCACTAAAATGACGGTAAAGTGCCACTAAAATGAGCGATGCTTTACCGCTAACACAGTGTGAAAGTAGCCGTAGGAGCTACCAGCGTGGGCACTTTCACACTGGGGCTGCGCCACATTAGCGGTAAAGCGCTGCTCATTTTAGCAGTGCTTTACCGTCGTTTTAGCGGCACTTTTCAGCTGCTAATGAGGCACTTTTAACCCCCGCTAGCTGCCAAAAAAGAGTTAAAAGCACCCATGTTGCAGGCGCTTCTGAAGTGCTTTTCAGGTGCTTCAGAAGCCCTGCTTGTGCATTCCAATGGGAAGGAGCGGTTTAGGAGCGCTGTATACACCGCTCACAAACATGCTGCCTGCAGGACTTTTTGTAACATCCTGCAAGCGCACTGCCCCAGTGTGAAAGCACTCGGGCTTTCACACTGGGGTGGGTTTGAGGCAGTTTTCAGGCGCTTTTTTTTTTTTTTTTTTGAGCGCTAAAACGCCTAAAAATCCCCTTCAGTGTGAAAGTAGCCGAAGCGAAGTGGGCGCTGTGATAATATTTGTTGGAACAGAACGGGGGCGGAGCAATAGGGTGGAAGGCTGCAGTAACACCACGCCCCCTCCGTTTCTCACGTAGGAGTTGAGCGCTATTACCACAGCAAGCCTATCCAGCCCTGTACTTTAACGTCACCGTAGAGGCTCCGCCCTGGGCGTGGCCTCTGCTTTTCAAACGCCCCGCAGGCTTCTTCACTGTAAAAACAAAAGGTGTAGGGCAGTGTACGGTGTCACTAGTTGTGTCCTCTGTAGCCCTATCCCGCTTCTGATGAGCCCCAGCGGCCACTCTCTGTACCCTGCCTGTGAGCGGAGCCTGCTATGTGCCTGGACTGCAGGGCTGAGGCTCTGCGAGAACTATACAAAGCCAAGTGCCTGGAGAGCCCGGCCGGGACTGTACGGGGAATGGACTGAGTAGAGGCTACCATGGACTGTGTGATCTGAGCCCCGCACATAGGGAGTTCACTCAGCACCTGAGCCTTGGAGAGGTGAGCACGCCACACACCTTTTTATATATAGGAGAGGGGAGCCTCCGTCCCGCCCAAATACCAACTGACCAGGGAGGGGCTCTGCAACGGTTCCCACATCCCCTCACCTCTGTGTACAGTACACCCACTCTACACACAGACTACACAGAGGGGTGTAGTGTACAGAGTACACCCCTCTGTACAGTACACCCCTCTGTGTAGAGTCTATGTGTACAGTACACCCCTCTGTACAGTACACCCCTCTGTGTAGAGTCTATGTGTACAGTACACCCCTCTGTGTAGAGTCTGTGTACAGTACACCCCTCTGTGTAGAGTCTATGTGTACAGTACACCCCTCTGTACAGTACACCCCTCTGTGTAGAGTCTATGTGTACAGTACACCCCTCTGTGTAGAGTCTGTGTACAGTACACCCCTCTGTGTAGAGTCTATGTGTACAGTACACCCCTCTGTGTAGAGTCTGTGTACAGTACACCCCTCTGTGTAGAGTCTATGTGTACAGTACACCCCTCTGTACAGTACACCCCTCTGTGTAGAGTCTATGTGTACAGTACACCCCTCTGTACAGTACACCCCTCTGTGTAGAGTCTGTGTACAGTACACCCCTCTGTGTAGAGTCTGTGTACAGTACACCCCTCTGTGTAGAGTCTATGTGTACAGTACACCCCTCTGTGTAGAGTCTGTGTACAGTACACCCCTCTGTGTAGAGTCTATGTGTACAGTACACCCCTCTGTAGAGTTTATGTGTACAGTACACCCCTCTGTACAGTACACCCCTTTGTGTAGAGTCTGTGTACAGTACACCCCTCTGTGTAGAGTCTATGTGTACAGTACACCCCTCTGTAGAGTTTATGTGTACAGTACACCCCTCTGTGTAGAGTCTGTGTACAGTACACCCCTCTGTGTAGAGTCACCCCTCTGTGTAGAGTCTGTGTACAGTACACCCCTCTGTGTAGAGTCTGTGTACAGTACACCCCTCTGTGTAGAGTCTGTGTACAGTACACCCCTCTGTGTAGAGTCTGTGTACAGTACACCCCTCTGTGTAGAGTCTGTGTACAGTACACCCCTCTGTGTAGAGTCTATGTGTACAGTACACCCCTCTGTGTAGAGTCTATGTGTACAGTACACCCCTCTGTGTAGAGTCTGTGTACAGTACACCCCTCTGTGTAGAGTCTATGTGTACAGTACACCCCTCTGTAGAGTTTATGTGTACAGTACACCCCTCTGTACAGTACACCCCTTTGTGTAGAGTCTGTGTACAGTACACCCCTCTGTGTAGAGTCTATGTGTACAGTACACCCCTCTGTAGAGTTTATGTGTACAGTACACCCCTCTATGTGTACAGTACACCCCTCTGTGTAGAGTCTATGTGTACAGTACACCCCTCTGTGTAGAGTCTATGTGTACAGTACACCCCTCTGTACAGTACACCCCTCTGTGTAGAGTCTATGTGTACAGTACACCCCTCTGTGTAGAGTCTATGTGTACAGTACACCCCTCTGTACAGTACACCCCTCTGTGTAGAGTCTGTGTACAGTACACCCCTCTGTGTAGAGTCTATGTGTACAGTACACCCCTCTGTACAGTACACCCCTTTGTGTAGAGTCTGTGTACAGTACACCCCTCTGTGTAGAGTCACCCCTCTGTGTAGAGTCTGTGTACAGTACACCCCTCTGTGTAGAGTCTGTGTACAGTACACCCCTCTGTGTAGAGTCTGTGTACAGTACACCCCTCTGTGTAGAGTCTGTGTACAGTACACCCCTCTGTGTAGAGTCTGTGTACAGTACACCCCTCTGTGTAGAGTCTGTGTACAGTACACCCCTCTGTGTAGAGTCTGTGTACAGTACACCCCTCTGTGTAGAGTCTATGTGTACAGTACACCCCTCTGTACAGTACACCCCTCTGTGTAGAGTCTATGTGTACAGTACACCCCTCTGTACAGTACACCCCTCTGTGTAGAGTCTATGTGTACAGTACACCCCTCTGTACAGTACACCCCTCTGTGTAGAGTCTATGTGTACAGTACACCCCTCTGTGTAGAGTCTATGTGTACAGTACACCCCTCTGTGTAGAGTCTATGTGTACAGTACACCCCTCTGTACAGTACACCCCTCTGTGTAGAGTCTGTGTACAGTACACCCCTCTGTGTAGAGTCACCCCTCTGTGTAGAGTCTGTGTACAGTACACCCCTCTGTAGAGTTTATGTGTACAGTACACCCCTCTGTGTAGAGTCTGTGTACAGTACACCCCTCTGTGTAGAGTCACCCCTCTGTGTAGAGTCTGTGTACAGTACACCCCTCTGTAGAGTTTATGTGTACAGTACACCCCTCTGTGTAGAGTCTGTGTACAGTACACCCCTCTGTGTAGAGTCTGTGTACAGTACACCCCTCTGTGTAGAGTCTGTGTACAGTACACCCCTCTGTGTAGAGTCTGTGTACAGTACACCCCTCTGTGTAGAGTCTGTGTACAGTACACCCCTCTGTGTAGAGTCTGTGTACAGTACACCCCTCTGTGTAGAGTCTATGTGTACAGTACACCCCTCTGTGTAGAGTCTATGTGTACAGTACACCCCTCTGTACAGTACACCCCTCTGTGTAGAGTCTGTGTACAGTACACCCCTCTGTAGAGTTTATGTGTACAGTACACCCCTCTGTGTAGAGTCTGTGTACAGTACACCCCTCTGTGTAGAGTCTGTGTACAGTATACCCCTCTGTGTAGAGTCTGTGTACAGTACACCCCTCTGTGTAGAGTCTGTGTACAGTACACCCCTCTGTGTAGAGTCTGTGTACAGTACACCCCTCTGTGTAGAGTCTGTGTACAGTACACCCCTCTGTACAGTACACCCCTCTGTGTAGAGTCTATGTGTACAGTACACCCCTCTGTGTAGAGTCTATGTGTACAGTACACCCCTCTGTACAGTACACCCCTCTGTGTAGAGTCTATGTGTACAGTACACCCCTCTGTGTAGAGTCTATGTGTACAGTACACCCCTCTGTGTAGAGTCTATGTGTACAGTACACCCCTCTATGTGTACAGTACACCCCTCTGTGTAGAGTCTATGTGTACAGTACACCCCTCTGTGTAGAGTCTATGTGTACAGTACACCCCTCTGTACAGTACACCCCTCTGTGTAGAGTCTATGTGTACAGTACACCCCTCTGTGTAGAGTCTATGTGTACAGTACACCCCTCTGTACAGTACACCCCTCTGTGTAGAGTCTGTGTACAGTACACCCCTCTGTGTAGAGTCTATGTGTACAGTACACCCCTCTGTGTAGAGTCACCCCTCTGTGTAGAGTCTGTGTACAGTACACCCCTCTGTGTAGAGTCTGTGTACAGTACACCCCTCTGTAGAGTTTATGTGTACAGTACACCCCTCTGTGTAGAGTCTGTGTACAGTACACCCCTCTGTGTAGAGTCTGTGTACAGTACACCCCTCTGTGTAGAGTCTGTGTACAGTACACCCCTCTGTGTAGAGTCTGTGTACAGTACACCCCTCTGTGTAGAGTCTGTGTACAGTACACCCCTCTGTGTAGAGTCTGTGTACAGTACACCCCTCTGTGTAGAGTCTGTGTACAGTACACCCCTCTGTGTAGAGTCTGTGTACAGTACACCCCTCTGTGTAGAGTCTATGTGTACAGTACACCCCTCTGTACAGTACACCCCTCTGTGTAGAGTCTATGTGTACAGTACACCCCTCTGTGTAGAGTCTATGTGTACAGTACACCCCTCTGTACAGTACACCCCTCTGTGTAGAGTCTGTGTACAGTACACCCCTCTGTGTAGAGTCTATGTGTACAGTACACCCCTCTGTACAGTACACCCCTTTGTGTAGAGTCTGTGTACAGTACACCCCTCTGTGTAGAGTCACCCCTCTGTGTAGAGTCTGTGTACAGTACACCCCTCTGTGTAGAGTCTGTGTACAGTACACCCCTCTGTAGAGTTTATGTGTACAGTACACCCCTCTGTGTAGAGTCTGTGTACAGTACACCCCTCTGTGTAGAGTCACCCCTCTGTGTAGAGTCTGTGTACAGTACACCCCTCTGTAGAGTTTATGTGTACAGTACACCCCTCTGTGTAGAGTCTGTGTACAGTACACCCCTCTGTGTAGAGTCTGTGTACAGTACACCCCTCTGTGTAGAGTCTGTGTACAGTACACCCCTCTGTGTAGAGTCTGTGTACAGTACACCCCTCTGTGTAGAGTCTGTGTACAGTACACCCCTCTGTGTAGAGTCTGTGTACAGTACACCCCTCTGTGTAGAGTCTGTGTACAGTACACCCCTCTGTGTAGAGTCTGTGTACAGTACACCCCTCTGTGTAGAGTCTATGTGTACAGTACACCCCTCTGTACAGTACACCCCTCTGTGTAGAGTCTATGTGTACAGTACACCCCTCTGTGTAGAGTCTATGTGTACAGTACACCCCTCTGTGTAGAGTCTATGTGTACAGTACACCCCTCTATGTGTACAGTACACCCCTCTGTGTAGAGTCTATGTGTACAGTACACCCCTCTGTGTAGAGTCTATGTGTACAGTACACCCCTCTGTACAGTACACCCCTCTGTGTAGAGTCTATGTGTACAGTACACCCCTCTGTGTAGAGTCTATGTGTACAGTACACCCCTCTGTACAGTACACCCCTCTGTGTAGAGTCTGTGTACAGTACACCCCTCTGTGTAGAGTCTATGTGTACAGTACACCCCTCTGTGTAGAGTCACCCCTCTGTGTAGAGTCTGTGTACAGTACACCCCTCTGTGTAGAGTCTGTGTACAGTACACCCCTCTGTAGAGTTTATGTGTACAGTACACCCCTCTGTGTAGAGTCTGTGTACAGTACACCCCTCTGTGTAGAGTCTGTGTACAGTACACCCCTCTGTGTAGAGTCTGTGTACAGTACACCCCTCTGTGTAGAGTCTGTGTACAGTACACCCCTCTGTGTAGAGTCTGTGTACAGTACACCCCTCTGTGTAGAGTCTGTGTACAGTACACCCCTCTGTGTAGAGTCTGTGTACAGTACACCCCTCTGTGTAGAGTCTGTGTACAGTACACCCCTCTGTGTAGAGTCTATGTGTACAGTACACCCCTCTGTACAGTACACCCCTCTGTGTAGAGTCTATGTGTACAGTACACCCCTCTGTGTAGAGTCTATGTGTACAGTACACCCCTCTGTACAGTACACCCCTCTGTGTAGAGTCTGTGTACAGTACACCCCTCTGTGTAGAGTCTATGTGTACAGTACACCCCTCTGTACAGTACACCCCTTTGTGTAGAGTCTGTGTACAGTACACCCCTCTGTGTAGAGTCACCCCTCTGTGTAGAGTCTGTGTACAGTACACCCCTCTGTGTAGAGTCTGTGTACAGTACACCCCTCTGTAGAGTTTATGTGTACAGTACACCCCTCTGTGTAGAGTCTGTGTACAGTACACCCCTCTGTGTAGAGTCACCCCTCTGTGTAGAGTCTGTGTACAGTACACCCCTCTGTAGAGTTTATGTGTACAGTACACCCCTCTGTGTAGAGTCTGTGTACAGTACACCCCTCTGTGTAGAGTCTGTGTACAGTACACCCCTCTGTGTAGAGTCTGTGTACAGTACACCCCTCTGTGTAGAGTCTGTGTACAGTACACCCCTCTGTGTAGAGTCTGTGTACAGTACACCCCTCTGTGTAGAGTCTGTGTACAGTACACCCCTCTGTGTAGAGTCTATGTGTACAGTACACCCCTCTGTACAGTACACCCCTCTGTGTAGAGTCTATGTGTACAGTACACCCCTCTGTACAGTACACCCCTCTGTACAGTACACCCCTCTGTGTAGAGTCTATGTGTACAGTACACCCCTCTGTACAGTACACCCCTCTGTGTAGAGTCTATGTGTACAGTACACCCCTCTGTACAGTACACCCCTCTGTGTAGAGTCTATGTGTACAGTACACCCCTCTGTGTAGAGTCTATGTGTACAGTACACCCCTCTGTGTAGAGTCTATGTGTACAGTACACCCCTCTATGTGTACAGTACACCCCTCTGTGTAGAGTCTATGTGTACAGTACACCCCTCTGTGTAGAGTCTATGTGTACAGTACACCCCTCTGTACAGTACACCCCTCTGTGTAGAGTCTATGTGTACAGTACACCCCTCTGTGTAGAGTCTATGTGTACAGTACACCCCTCTGTGTAGAGTCTATGTGTACAGTACACCCCTCTGTGTAGAGTCTGTGTACAGTACACCCCTCTGTGTAGAGTCTGTGTACAGTACACCCCTCTGTGTAGAGTCTATGTGTACAGTACACCCCTCTGTACAGTACACCCCTCTGTGTAGAGTCTATGTGTACAGTACACCCCTCTGTACAGTACACCCCTCTGTGTAGAGTCTATGTGTACAGTACACCCCTCTGTACAGTACACCCCTCTGTGTAGAGTCTATGTGTACAGTACACCCCTCTGTGTAGAGTCTATGTGTACAGTACACCCCTCTGTGTAGAGTCTATGTGTACAGTACACCCCTCTGTACAGTACACCCCTCTGTGTAGAGTCTGTGTACAGTACACCCCTCTGTGTAGAGTCACCCCTCTGTGTAGAGTCTGTGTACAGTACACCCCTCTGTAGAGTTTATGTGTACAGTACACCCCTCTGTGTAGAGTCTGTGTACAGTACACCCCTCTGTGTAGAGTCACCCCTCTGTGTAGAGTCTGTGTACAGTACACCCCTCTGTAGAGTTTATGTGTACAGTACACCCCTCTGTGTAGAGTCTGTGTACAGTACACCCCTCTGTGTAGAGTCTGTGTACAGTACACCCCTCTGTGTAGAGTCTGTGTACAGTACACCCCTCTGTGTAGAGTCTGTGTACAGTACACCCCTCTGTGTAGAGTCTGTGTACAGTACACCCCTCTGTGTAGAGTCTGTGTACAGTACACCCCTCTGTGTAGAGTCTATGTGTACAGTACACCCCTCTGTGTAGAGTCTATGTGTACAGTACACCCCTCTGTACAGTACACCCCTCTGTGTAGAGTCTGTGTACAGTACACCCCTCTGTAGAGTTTATGTGTACAGTACACCCCTCTGTGTAGAGTCTGTGTACAGTACACCCCTCTGTGTAGAGTCTGTGTACAGTATACCCCTCTGTGTAGAGTCTGTGTACAGTACACCCCTCTGTGTAGAGTCTGTGTACAGTACACCCCTCTGTGTAGAGTCTGTGTACAGTACACCCCTCTGTGTAGAGTCTGTGTACAGTACACCCCTCTGTACAGTACACCCCTCTGTGTAGAGTCTATGTGTACAGTACACCCCTCTGTGTAGAGTCTATGTGTACAGTACACCCCTCTGTACAGTACACCCCTCTGTGTAGAGTCTATGTGTACAGTACACCCCTCTGTGTAGAGTCTATGTGTACAGTACACCCCTCTGTGTAGAGTCTATGTGTACAGTACACCCCTCTATGTGTACAGTACACCCCTCTGTGTAGAGTCTATGTGTACAGTACACCCCTCTGTGTAGAGTCTATGTGTACAGTACACCCCTCTGTACAGTACACCCCTCTGTGTAGAGTCTATGTGTACAGTACACCCCTCTGTGTAGAGTCTATGTGTACAGTACACCCCTCTGTACAGTACACCCCTCTGTGTAGAGTCTGTGTACAGTACACCCCTCTGTGTAGAGTCTATGTGTACAGTACACCCCTCTGTGTAGAGTCACCCCTCTGTGTAGAGTCTGTGTACAGTACACCCCTCTGTGTAGAGTCTGTGTACAGTACACCCCTCTGTAGAGTTTATGTGTACAGTACACCCCTCTGTGTAGAGTCTGTGTACAGTACACCCCTCTGTGTAGAGTCTGTGTACAGTACACCCCTCTGTGTAGAGTCTGTGTACAGTACACCCCTCTGTGTAGAGTCTGTGTACAGTACACCCCTCTGTGTAGAGTCTGTGTACAGTACACCCCTCTGTGTAGAGTCTGTGTACAGTACACCCCTCTGTGTAGAGTCTGTGTACAGTACACCCCTCTGTGTAGAGTCTGTGTACAGTACACCCCTCTGTGTAGAGTCTATGTGTACAGTACACCCCTCTGTACAGTACACCCCTCTGTGTAGAGTCTATGTGTACAGTACACCCCTCTGTGTAGAGTCTATGTGTACAGTACACCCCTCTGTACAGTACACCCCTCTGTGTAGAGTCTGTGTACAGTACACCCCTCTGTGTAGAGTCTATGTGTACAGTACACCCCTCTGTACAGTACACCCCTTTGTGTAGAGTCTGTGTACAGTACACCCCTCTGTGTAGAGTCACCCCTCTGTGTAGAGTCTGTGTACAGTACACCCCTCTGTGTAGAGTCTGTGTACAGTACACCCCTCTGTAGAGTTTATGTGTACAGTACACCCCTCTGTGTAGAGTCTGTGTACAGTACACCCCTCTGTGTAGAGTCACCCCTCTGTGTAGAGTCTGTGTACAGTACACCCCTCTGTAGAGTTTATGTGTACAGTACACCCCTCTGTGTAGAGTCTGTGTACAGTACACCCCTCTGTGTAGAGTCTGTGTACAGTACACCCCTCTGTGTAGAGTCTGTGTACAGTACACCCCTCTGTGTAGAGTCTGTGTACAGTACACCCCTCTGTGTAGAGTCTGTGTACAGTACACCCCTCTGTGTAGAGTCTGTGTACAGTACACCCCTCTGTGTAGAGTCTGTGTACAGTACACCCCTCTGTGTAGAGTCTGTGTACAGTACACCCCTCTGTGTAGAGTCTATGTGTACAGTACACCCCTCTGTACAGTACACCCCTCTGTGTAGAGTCTATGTGTACAGTACACCCCTCTGTGTAGAGTCTATGTGTACAGTACACCCCTCTGTGTAGAGTCTATGTGTACAGTACACCCCTCTATGTGTACAGTACACCCCTCTGTGTAGAGTCTATGTGTACAGTACACCCCTCTGTGTAGAGTCTATGTGTACAGTACACCCCTCTGTACAGTACACCCCTCTGTGTAGAGTCTATGTGTACAGTACACCCCTCTGTGTAGAGTCTATGTGTACAGTACACCCCTCTGTACAGTACACCCCTCTGTGTAGAGTCTGTGTACAGTACACCCCTCTGTGTAGAGTCTATGTGTACAGTACACCCCTCTGTGTAGAGTCACCCCTCTGTGTAGAGTCTGTGTACAGTACACCCCTCTGTGTAGAGTCTGTGTACAGTACACCCCTCTGTAGAGTTTATGTGTACAGTACACCCCTCTGTGTAGAGTCTGTGTACAGTACACCCCTCTGTGTAGAGTCTGTGTACAGTACACCCCTCTGTGTAGAGTCTGTGTACAGTACACCCCTCTGTGTAGAGTCTGTGTACAGTACACCCCTCTGTGTAGAGTCTGTGTACAGTACACCCCTCTGTGTAGAGTCTGTGTACAGTACACCCCTCTGTGTAGAGTCTGTGTACAGTACACCCCTCTGTGTAGAGTCTGTGTACAGTACACCCCTCTGTGTAGAGTCTATGTGTACAGTACACCCCTCTGTACAGTACACCCCTCTGTGTAGAGTCTATGTGTACAGTACACCCCTCTGTGTAGAGTCTATGTGTACAGTACACCCCTCTGTACAGTACACCCCTCTGTGTAGAGTCTGTGTACAGTACACCCCTCTGTGTAGAGTCTATGTGTACAGTACACCCCTCTGTACAGTACACCCCTTTGTGTAGAGTCTGTGTACAGTACACCCCTCTGTGTAGAGTCACCCCTCTGTGTAGAGTCTGTGTACAGTACACCCCTCTGTGTAGAGTCTGTGTACAGTACACCCCTCTGTAGAGTTTATGTGTACAGTACACCCCTCTGTGTAGAGTCTGTGTACAGTACACCCCTCTGTGTAGAGTCACCCCTCTGTGTAGAGTCTGTGTACAGTACACCCCTCTGTAGAGTTTATGTGTACAGTACACCCCTCTGTGTAGAGTCTGTGTACAGTACACCCCTCTGTGTAGAGTCTGTGTACAGTACACCCCTCTGTGTAGAGTCTGTGTACAGTACACCCCTCTGTGTAGAGTCTGTGTACAGTACACCCCTCTGTGTAGAGTCTGTGTACAGTACACCCCTCTGTGTAGAGTCTGTGTACAGTACACCCCTCTGTGTAGAGTCTATGTGTACAGTACACCCCTCTGTACAGTACACCCCTCTGTGTAGAGTCTATGTGTACAGTACACCCCTCTGTACAGTACACCCCTCTGTACAGTACACCCCTCTGTGTAGAGTCTATGTGTACAGTACACCCCTCTGTACAGTACACCCCTCTGTGTAGAGTCTATGTGTACAGTACACCCCTCTGTACAGTACACCCCTCTGTGTAGAGTCTATGTGTACAGTACACCCCTCTGTGTAGAGTCTATGTGTACAGTACACCCCTCTGTGTAGAGTCTATGTGTACAGTACACCCCTCTATGTGTACAGTACACCCCTCTGTGTAGAGTCTATGTGTACAGTACACCCCTCTGTGTAGAGTCTATGTGTACAGTACACCCCTCTGTACAGTACACCCCTCTGTGTAGAGTCTATGTGTACAGTACACCCCTCTGTGTAGAGTCTATGTGTACAGTACACCCCTCTGTGTAGAGTCTATGTGTACAGTACACCCCTCTGTGTAGAGTCTATGTGTACAGTACACCCCTCTGTGTAGAGTCTATGTGTACAGTACACCCCTCTGTGTAGAGTCTATGTGTACAGTACACCCCTCTGTGTAGAGTCTATGTGTACAGTACACCCCTCTATGTGTACAGTACACCCCTCTGTGTAGAGTCTATGTGTACAGTACACCCCTCTGTGTAGAGTCTATGTGTACAGTACACCCCTCTGTACAGTACACCCCTCTATGTGTACAGTAGACCTCTCTGTACATGGACACTCCTCCCTCACAGCTTTATGTCAGCTCTAAGACCCCTTTCACACTGGGGCGTTTTTCAGGCGCTTTAGCGTTAAAAAAAAGCGCCTGAAAGATCCTTCATCTGCAGTCCCAATGTGACAGTCCGAGTGCTTTCACACTGAGACCCCTTGCACACTGGGGCGTTTTTCAGGTGCGTTAGCGTTAAAAAAAGCGCCTGAAAGAAGCCTCATCTGCAATCCCAATGTGAAAGCCCGAGTGCTTTCACACTGGGGCGCTGCGCTGGCAGGGAGTAAAAAAAAAGACTGCAAGCAGCTTCTTTGCAGTGCTTTCGTGTTTTTGCCACCGGGCTGGGTGCGCCGATGGCCCGAGCCGTTTCACACTGCCAGCGCCTGAAAAACGCCACAGTGTGAAAGGGGTCTTAAGCGGCGCTTTACCAGCGTTTTTCGGGCGCTGGCAGTGTGAAAGCGGGCTTTCACATTGGGATTGCAGATGAGGCTTCTTTCAGGTGCTTTTTAAACGCTAAAGCGCCTGAAAAAACGCCCCAGTGTGAAAGGGGTCTTAGGATGAGCTCCGGCGTGTTCGCACACCCCACGTGCAGAGCCCGCCAGGAAGTCGGCATGGCGCTGCGCTAATCACAGGCAGTGAGACATTGTCCCAATGTGCGGCTGCAGAGATCGGGAAATGTCTCACTGCCTGTGATTAGCGCAGCGCCGTGCCGACTTCTTGGCGGGCTGTGCACATGGAGTGTGCGAACACGCCGGAGCTCATCCTTAATCGGCTCTGTCTACTCATTACTGCTTCTGTCATTGGTTCCTAGCATTAAAGTGTTTATAGGTAAAGTGTGGAGAAGGGTCTGAACCCCAGTCAGTGTTTTACTGCTATCAAAGACTCATTTACAGACATTTTCCCTCACTTCTTGCCCTGGAGATATATATATATTATATTAAATTTTTTTTTTTTTTCCAGACAGGAAGTGAGGGAAGATCTGCAAAAGAGAATGTGCCCTTCCTCCTAGTTCAGTGGTCTCCAAACTGCCCTTTGCTTGCCTTTTTTATCCTAATGCATTAAGAGAAAAAAAAAACCCTCTGTCTTTACAACCCCATTTAACTATTGTTAAACAAAGGTGGAGTGTAAAAATATAATTTTTAGGTTCTTTCCAGAATTGAGCTTTTAGTAGGTGGAGTTAGTGTTACCCCAACAATGAAGATTCCTTGTGTGTTGGCCTAATCATAAAGTCCTTTTAATATAAATATATATATATATTATAATTGTTCCTTTTTTACCTGTTCTTGCGGAATACCCTGTGGCCAGAAATACAGAAGCATAACCCGTGCTGACATGGTCAGTTTGCGTCTCTTGGACACTGTTAGGAGATGCAGGATGCTGTACACACACAGGGTGTGCCTGTATCTCCTGTTGTCAGTTCTGCATTCATGCCCCATTTCCCCCTTGCCCAGCTCTGCGGTGTTGTAGGTACTGGCTGTGGGAACATGAATCAGCCTGCTGGAATGCAGTTTACAGACTGGGATCATACATCCAGCTCTGTTATGTCACACAGTTCCTGTTTGATTGCTGTACAGACCCACCACTATGGGGAAGGTGGGGACGAAGGAGGCAGTGCTTCATGTGATTTCAGAATCGGTCATCAATAAAAGCTACATGACCATTATTTTCAGCTAAAGTGTATCTTAGGACAGTCTGACTTTTTTTTTTTTTAAGAATTTGGTTTTGGTTTTGTTTTCCCAGAACAAGAACTTGGGGAAAACCTTCCAGTGGAGACACCTGTTCTGTTGACAACTGTCTAACATGGAAATTCCCATCACTTAGGGAGAATTTCTATAACTTTCAGCTGTATTTCTGGGCAGGAAGGGAATTTTACGCTATAGTACTCAGACAGTAAAAAAAATCTGGCTGAAATGTTAATGTTTTATTGCTATAACTTAAAAAAAAAAAAAAAAAGTTTTGGCTATATATGCACTTTTGAGTAGAAATCCTCTTTTTTAGTTTTGGGTAAAATTGGGAAGAATTCGACCTTTGTCTGTGTTCCAGCTGGGCAGATTCACCCTCTATTTATACTAGTGGCCAAGGTCCTCTAGAAAGAAATTGAGGATAAATTAAGCATTGTAGAATTTGTCTTCAGAACAAACCCTTCCCCACTGTATCTACACCCCCATTTATTTGTTTATTTATTTTTTTTGCCGCCATGAACCCTGTGTTTCAGACCAGTGAGTTAAACAGTATCCAGTGAGTTAAGTCAGATCCAGAGGACCATAGAGGTGTTGTTAAAACTAACTAAATGTAGCTGTGTATACTGGGGGCTCATTCATACTGGCAATGACATGCATGTGCTTATTTGCATTTATATAGGACACTATTGCATGCAGTTATAGGTTTTAAATTACCTGTGTTCAGGTCTGTTTAACCCTTATGGCCCATTCATATCTGCAGCTGTGTTATAACACAACTGCTGATGTGCAGTGTGATGACAGTGGTGTGAACTGGTTTGATAGGAAAGGTTTCTTACTATGTGTTATATTGGGACTGTGTTGGACAAAGCCAGTTGTGAGCATGCCTTAAAACGCAGAACTAGACCTAAGGTGTGTTGTGTGGGGTTTTTTTTTTTTTTTTTTCTTCCCAGATAATTTTTCCCGTTTTTGATTTATTTAAAAAAAAAAAAACCCACAAATGTGAATGTAGCATTAGATTGTGATCATTTTTAAAAATCCCCTTTCTGTTTTCCCCAAATTGGCCTGTAATTTCCAACATGTCTGTTACTCAGTTATGTGCTGTTTAAAATGGTGAAACTAAATGCAGCAAAATCAGAGCTGCTTATTAAAATTCCCAGCGGCAGAAAATAGTTTAGTTTAGTATTTTTAAATAGATTTACCTGAAGTCACATCTCTGCACTGTTTCATTAAAGGATACTTTTTAACTTTTTTAGGAAGTAACATGTTCCAGCATCTGCACCTTCTCCCCAGACCCCCTCCCACCCTATGACAGGGGGTGGGGTGATCTTATCCTGGCACCCACTGTCACAACAGCATGGCCATGCGGGGCTCTGCACACACAGCCACATCTTTTATTCAGTTTCCTGTGAATGTTTAGACTACAAATACTGTCAGCCATTGTGGCTGATAGCTTGTAGCTCTCGATGAACTACAAGAGTGCAGGTGGTCATAGTTCATTGATCTTCCTGCTCTCAAGTAACTGCTTGCCCGTAGGAGGTACGTTCAGACAGCCATCCTGATAGTCTGAAGGAGCCTGAGATTGCACCTTCAATCTGCTGATTGTGGCTTCAATTCTCTGCAGGCTTATTAGAAAAAAATATTAAATGCACATTTTTAAATTTTTTTTTTTTTTTTTTTCAAAATAAAACTAAAAAAAAAGCTTTTAACCACGCCTTGCCTTCTAATTCAAAACATAATTGGGTCTGACATACCATTATTGAATTTGTACTCTTGCAGGCTGGCCAGTACCCAATGTTTCCTTTCCCAGCATCTCTCCTATCACGCATGGACCAGAGCCTGCAGTAGACTATTAGTATGTGTTTACAAAGACTATCTACTGACATGGCCTCCAAGGACCCATTTAGACCTGTGTTTGCCTTAACCTGTGGAAATAAGTGCAATATGTTGCTGTGCTGCTTATCTAAATACAATTGTTTGTTGTATGCTTTACAATCCAATTGATAAAGTTGTGTGTTTTTTTTTGTTTTTGTTTTTTTTTGTTTTTTTTTGTTTTTTGTGCTCTGTTCACCCGTAAGGCCTCATGCACATGGATGTTTTTACAGCCGCTTTTTTGAGCATTTTTTGCAGCTTAAAAATGCCTGTCTGTTAGTCTATGGCTTCATGCCTACCTAGGTGTTTTTGAGCTGCAAATGGCATAGGCATTTTTAAGCTGTAAAAAAAAACCCAGGACCAGTGGGTTCTGAGAGAAGTTTTTCAGCTGTAAAAACGCCGATAAACGCTCAAACGTCACTCACCAATGTTTTTTAATGTTTTTGATCCATTGAAAAAAAAAAAAAAAAAAAATTGAAAAAAAAAAAAAAAAATTGAAAAAAAAAAAAAAACGCTAAAAACCGCTATTGCAAAAAGGTTGAAAAAAGTTAAAAAAAAAAAAAAAAAAAAATCACTGCAAAGATACTGGCGTTTTCATAACGTTATTTTAACATCCCGTGTGCATGAGGCCTTAAGCCTTTTAATCAACCATAAATTGGACCAAAATTCGAAGACTGATAATTGGGATCAAATTTTAGAAAAACCCAAATCAGAATCTCATCCCTTTTTTAAGACCTGAACATGAGACGGTAACACCTCTCCAAAATGAATGTGGTTAAAGTCCTTGTAAATGGATAACCCTCTGGAGGGGTTATATGTTTCCAGTCTGTATACGTGTGTAGATGGATATCAGATCTTACAATCCTGGCCAGCAACTCTTCACACTTTTGTACTGTATTGGTCCAATGAATATATGGCATCCCAGTGCACCTTCTCGGTGCACGCATATTACCATGCTGCCTGGTGTTTGGCAGTCTTGATTGGGGGGGAAACACATTCAGTACATATCTGTCATGCATGCAAATTTCAGCATATTTTCTTTTTCAAAATCCTGTAACTACAGTAAAATTTTGGTTTATCCCACAAGAAATCCAGTAAGCTCTTAACATCCTGTGGTGAGCATTGCTACCTTTTGCGACACTAAAATCTAAAGCAGTCTTTGTCATCCTTCCTGAGTTCTCCTTTGCTAGACTACAGAACACCCCCTTTATATTATAAAGTGCTGGAGGTGTTCTGTAAGTTTACGTTTGTTATTCTGTCAAACAATTTTTGGTTGTTTTTTCTCTTTCTGTGAAGAAAACAAGCATGCACATTTTATTTAACTAAACAAAGTAATGTATGTGAAGTTACAGTGGTAGGTATTATAGAAGTGTGGAGAATTCGTAGATTCTCTGCACAACTTTGCCATCCCTTGTGTGGGCAAGAGGCCCTTTATACTATACGCTTGGCTGGACATATTAGGCAAGCGGATCACATCTGCTTTGGAAAGGAGACCGCTGGAATTAACCAATTCAGTATTGCCTTAAGTTAGATGTAAGTAGTTTCTTTATCTGACCACTAGACTAGTTGCAATGTCAGATTATGGTCCAAATATTCCTGACGTGAGTAGGCACTGTTAAAACTATTATGGAGACAGTATCCTGGAAATATATGGTGAAACAAGAAGATCTTTCATACAGTGAATATTGTCAGTCATGTGATTATCAGATGATCTAGCTGATAACATTCCGTTTACTCTCATAGCTATGGGCACCTTCAAAAACCAACACCGCAGAGATCTTATTGGAAATGGTGACTGTTTTCTGATCTGTCCAACTGGGGCTGTCTGCCTGCTCCTAAATTCTTTATTCAGATAAAGCAAAACTCCCTATACTTGGGAGGCATAGCAGAATGTGTTTTGGGGTGTAATTCTGGGTATGCCTATGCTGTGTGTGTGAGACATAACTTTTGGGAAAAATTAAGAAATTTAAACTTTTTTTTTTCACAATATCTTCAACTTCAAAAAGAAACTCGCCATACCTCTTAAACACCTTGAAATGTCTAATTTCTCAAAAGTGGACATTTTGGGGGGTATTTGTACTGTCCTGGCATTTTAGGGCCTCAGGAAATGAAATGGGCTGTCCATACACCAGGACTGATCAATTTTCAAATAAACAGTGCATCAGGAAAGTGTTCACAGCG
The DNA here is from genome assembly GCF_042186555.1 of Aquarana catesbeiana. NCBI lineage: Eukaryota > Metazoa > Chordata > Amphibia > Anura > Ranidae > Aquarana > Aquarana catesbeiana. The sequence goes on along the minus strand of NC_133326.1, from coordinate 379,624,970 downwards.
CTTCACTTTTTCACATTTTCTTATGTTACAGCCTTCCTCCAAAATGGAATAAATAATTTTCCTCAAAATTCTGCAAATACCCCATAATGGCAACATGAAAGAAGTTTGTTTTGAAACCTTTGCAAATGTATTTAAAAAAAACAAACAATCCCATGTACATAAGTATTTGCAGCCTTCACTTAATACTTTGAGCAGGGCTTTTTTTCCTCAAACAATAGGTGCCGGAACTTAACCACGGCCCCACAAAACCCCTCCCCCTACACACCCCCCCCCCCAAATCACATCAAATAGTGGGTGTGTTCAGTCAAATTTCACAAAAACAGTAGGAGGGTCTTAAAGGGGCATTAAGTACCAGGATTGCATTACATACAGAGTGCAGAGCTGTCATTTGTAAACACAGAAACCAGACTTCTGTGTTTACAAGTGATTGTGGTGAGCAGGCACCAAAGGGTCTGAGCCAGAGGTAGTGGAACTGAGTTCCACCAAGTTCCCCCTGAAAAAAAGCCCTGACTTTGATGCACCAATTACAGTATGATGCCTACAAGCTTGGCACACCTATTTTTGGGCAGTTTTCCCCGTTCTTTTGCAGGACCTCTCAAGCTCCATCAGGTTGGATGGGGTGCGTCGATGCACAGCCATTTTTAGCTCTCTCCAGAGATATTCAATCGGGTTCAAGTCTGGGTTGTGGCTGGGCCACTCAAGGACATGCACAGAGTTGTCCTGTAGCCACTCCTTTGTTATCTTGGCTGTGTGCTTAGGGTCGTTGTCCTGTTGGAAGTTGAACCTTTGCCCCAGTCTGAAGTTTAGAGCGCTCTGGAACAGGTTTTTATCAAGGATGCCTCTGTACGTTGCGGCATTCATCTTTCCCTTAATCCTGATTTAGTCTTCCAGTTCCTGCCTCTGAAAAACAACTCACAGCATGATGCTGCTACCACCATGCTTCACTGTAGAGATGGTATTGGCCAGGAGATGACTGGTGCCTGGTTTTCTCCAGACACGACTCTTGCCATTCAGGACAGAGAGTTCAATCTTTGTTTCATCAGACCAGAGAATTTTGTTTCTCATGATCTGAGTCCTTCAGGTGCCTTTTGGCAAACTCCATCTGGACACTCTACCATACAGGCCTGATTGGTGGAGTGCTGCAGAGATGGTTGTTCTTCTGGAGGAATCTCCTCTCTCCAAAGAGAAATTCTGAAGCTCTGTTAGAGTGACCATGGGGTTCTTGGTCACCTCCCTGACTAAGGCCCTTCTCCCCTGATGTCTGTTTAGCCGGGTGGCCCGCCTGGTGGTTCTAATCTTCTTTTATTAAGAGATGATTGAGGCCCCTGTGCCTTTTTCTGCAGAAAAAAAAAAAATTCTGTACCCTTCCCCCAGATCTGTACTTCAATACAATCCTGTCTTGGGGGGTCTACAGACAATTCCTTGAACTTCATGGCTTGGTTTGTGCTCTGACATGCACTGTTAACTGTCGGACCTTTTTATATAGACAGGTGTGTGTCTTTCCAAATCGTGTCTAATCAACTGAATTTACCACAGGTGGACTCAAATCAAGTTGTAGAAACATCTCAAGGATGATCAGTGGAAACAGGATGCACCTGAGCTCAATTTTGAGTGTCATGGCAAAGGCTTTGAATACTTGTGTACATGTGAGATAGAGATCTAGCCACCGTATATGCACTGTATATACCATAGACTCTAACTTTCATACAGACTAAATAATATACTGATTTGGATTATTGTTACCAAAGAAATGCAGCAGAATGTGCTTTGGCCTAAATTCATGGATTGTTTGAGGATTTGCATCATTTATTTTACAGAACATGCCCACAACTTTGAAGATGGGTGTTTTTTTTTTTTTTAATGCGAAGCAAACAACAAATGGGACAAAATAACAGTCAATGTGCATAACTATTCACCCCCCTAAAGTCAATACTTTGTAGAGCCACCTTTTTGTGGCTATCGCAGCTCCAAGTCGCTTTGGATAAGTGTCTATAAGCTTGCCACATCTTACCACTGGGATTTTTGCCCATTCCTCCTTGCAAACTGCTCCAGCTCCTTCAAGTTGGATGGTTTGCGCTTATGAACAGCAATCTTGAAGTCTGACCACAGATTTTCTATTGGATTGAGGTCTGGGCTTTGGCAATTAGCGGACCTCCAGCTGTTGCAGAACTACAAATCCCATGAGGCATAGCAAGACTGACAGCCACAAGCATGACACCCAGAGGCAGATGCGTGATGGGACTTGTGGTTTTGCAACATCTGGAGGTCGCTAATTGCATATCCCTGGACTAGACCATTCCAACACATTTACATGTTTCCCCATGTTAAAGCAACCACTCAAGTGTTGCTTTAACAGTGTGTTTGGGGTCATTGTCCTGCTGGAAGGTGAACCTCCGTCCTAGCCTCAAATCACACAATGGTACAGGTTTTGCTCAAGAATATCCCTGTATTTAGCACCATCCATCTTTCCCACAACTCTGACCAGTTTCCCAGTCCCAACTGCTGAAAAACAACCCCACAGCAGGATGCTGCCACCACCATGTTTCACTGTGGGGATGGTGTTCTTCGGGTGATGTGTTGGGTTTGCGCCAGACGTAGCATTTTCTTTGGCCAAAAAGTTCAATTTTAGTCTCATTGGACCAGCGCACCTTACTCCATACATTTTGAGAGTCTCCCACATGCCTTTTCACAAACTCAAAACGTGCCATTTTGTTTTTTGCTGAAAGTAATGGCTTTCTTCTGGCCACTCTGCCATAAAGCCCAACTCTATGGAGCATACGGCTTATTGTCGTCCTATGTACAGATACTCCAGTCTCTGCTGTGGAACTCTGCAGCTCCTCCAAGGTTAGGTCTCTGTGCTGCCTCTCTGATTAATGCCCTCCTTGCCCGGTCCGTGAGTTTTGGTGTGCGGCCGTCTCTTGGCAGGTTTGCTGTTGTGCCATGTTCTTTCTATTTGGTTATGATAGGGTTTTTTGTTTTTTTTTTTTTTACATAAAGTTTGTTTATTTTGAATAAAACAAAGAAAAGAACAGCGCTACATTCTTGACAGTTATTATCTATAACATGAGTGATATTTCAACAGCACAGTAGCTTACAGCAATCTAAGAAAGTTGAATCATCCGAGGGAGTAAATTGCATACAGATGTCATAAGTAGGGAGATGGAGATCCACTATACCACATGTCATATAACAGGTAAGGTTCAATAATGAAGCAAAGTGTATAGAAGGCACAGAAGGGGATGGGGTTACAGCTCCCAGGAGCTAGAGCAACTGGAGTCATGGGCCCGAACCCGACATGAGCCGTATCTAATGGAATTAAGGGCGAGGGCCCAAGTTCCCATGATATGTTAGAATGAACATTGGGAGGGCTCCCAAGTCAACACTACTAGGGAGAATGTAGTTGCACCCCGACCAATCATATCGTTCCTTCCTCCCTTAAACCAAAGTAAGTCGCATCGCCTGAGTCCACGCAGCCCAGATTTGATCAAATTTCTTAGGGCAATTACGTCCTAGGTAGGCTAATTTGTATAGTGGTAAGGCTGCGTCTACTAGGGCTCTCCACTGGTGTACCGTTGGGAGTTGGGTCATTCCATTTTTGGAGGACCGGTTTCCTCGCATAGAAGGCTGCGTAGAATATAACTTGCTTTTTTGCCTGTGTTGCTTCTGGTGTGTCCACAAAACCAAGTAGCATTGGCAGTGGGTCACAAGGAACTCTTATCTTAACTATAGAGTTGATATCGGCCACCACCCCCTTCTAGAAAAATTGTAGATGTGGACAAGACCATACAACATGAAAGAAAGTGCCTGTCTCTAAGGCACATTTAGGGCACAGGGCATTCTTGTCAGGGTACATCTTTGCGAGGCGTTCTGGAGATAAATATGCCCGGTGGATGAACCTTAGCTAGGTGAACCTGTCTCACACGGAGACCATGAGAGGAAGGCATTGCTGTATACCCTCCTCCCAATCATCGGCGAGAGCAGATCTTTCCGCCTGCCACCTTGAAAACAGCCGGGAGATCACAGGTGTCAAGGCCAACAAATTCAGCATAGAGGGCTGAGAGGGGTTTTAGGTCTTCAGCCAGGGCCAACATGCGCTCAATCCCATTAGCCTCCAACGTAATGGGGTGAGGGAACTGGGTCCAATAAGCATGTTGGAGCTGGATGTACCTGAAGAACATGAAAGTAGGCAGTCCATGCTCACCCCGCAGGTCGTCAAATGTCCGCAGCCCATCCGCAGATACAATATTCACCAGAGTTCTGATACCAAAGCGGGCCCATATCACAGGGTCCAGAATCGACCGGAAGTTCGGCAGTCTCGGATTGCCCCACAAGGGGGTTTTCAGAGACCAACAGTTGAGCTTCTCTACCTTTGCCCTCACCGTGTCCCAGACCCGCAGCGTAACACACATGGAAGTGGTAATGTTCGGGTTAGATCTGGGACCTCTGTATATCAAGTTCAGAGTATGAACCCAGCAATGCCGCCTCCAACGTAGCCACAGGGTTAGCTGGTTCCTCAGAGACAGCTACCATCTGACTGTTACAAGGACCGCTGCTTAGTAATATTTGACAAAACAAGGCATCGCTAGGCCCCCCAAAGAAACCGGAAGTTGAAGAGTGGTCTGCGCAATCCTGGGGGTGCTCCCATTGCATACGAAGGAGATGAAGACTATTCAATTTCTGAAAAAACAGACGCAGAAGGGGAACTGGGGTCTGTCTAAACAGATAGAGGAACTTGGGAAGCACAGACATTTTAATAAGGTTGACCCTACCAACAGGGGTGAGGGACAAAGTCTTCCAGGCAGCACATCTCCGGGTCAGGGAGGACAGGACCGGTTCTAAAAAGAGGTATAACTTGAGAAACTTCTTTGTGAATAACTACCCCCAAATATTTAAATTGGGAGACTATTTGCAGTGGTGTATCAATAGGTAGCCTTTCATCAGAGGAGTGCAAAGCAAACAGGATGGACTTCCCCCAGTTAACTCGAACACCCGAATACCTACCGAAGGTGTCAATAGTAGGAGAGCCTCTCTCAGTGAGGTAGCAGAGTTTCTAAGATACAAGAGGGTGTCATCGGCATAGAGGGAGATCTTCTCCTCTATGGGGCCTATGGTGATACCACTGACCGCGAGTGCTGAGCGTAGGAGGATCCCCATTGGCTCTATGGCTAGCGCAAAAAGTGCCGGGGAGAGTGGGCATCCCTGCCTCGTCCCTCTGTGTAGGCAGAAGGAAGGTGAGAGGACTGATCCAGTGTGCACTCTGGCTTTAGGGGTGGTGTATAGGGCCTTCACCCAAGAAATAAACCTAGGACCAAAGCAGAGCAGGACCTCCCATAGATATATCCATTCAACCGAATCAAATCCTTTTTCAGCATCCAGGGAGGCCACTGCATCCGAAGGGGCAAGATATTTGGCAGGACCCAGAACTGTGTAAAGCCTCCGGAGATTTATATCTGTGCCCTTACCTGGCATAAAACTAGTCTGGTCCTCATGAACTAGGGTAAGGATAACTTCATTCAATCTCCGCGCCAAGATCTTAGTGAGAATCTTGGCGTCTGCATTAAGCAGTGAAATCTGTCTTTAGGAGGCACACAGCTCGGGGTCCTTAACCGGCTTAGGTATAACTACTATAATTGCCTCCGCCATAGAGGCAGGGAGTGTCCCTTCCTTCCTTCCTTCCTTCCGGGTCTTGACTATCATCTCATGAAGCTTAGACGTTAGTTGTTCTCCGTATTGTTTATAAAATTCTGGGGGGATCCCGTCTGCACCCGGGATTTTCCCTGCCTGAAGGTCGCCCATAGCCTGTTGGACCTCTTCCACAGTTATGAGGCCATCGAGGCGTTAACGTGCTGTGTCAGAGAGGGTGGGGAAGTTGACCTGATCCAAAAAGGTAGTAAGCTATGTCAGAGTATCGGGCATTTATGGCCAGAGGATCTACCACCAATATCCCATTGGCATTACGAATATGGGCAATGGAGGAGATTGGTTGCTGCTCCTTAGCTAACCAAGCAAGGAGCCGCCCGATCTTACCACCCTACTCAAAGATGCACTGCGACTGTGCGAGATGCTGCTTTTTTGCCTTGGAGACCCTGAGAAGCATCACCTCCCGGTAGGCAGCCTGCATATCTAAATAAGTTATTGGGTTTTGGGATAACACGTACCGGGACTCAAGTCTGGGCTGCGGGCTCAGCCTCTGCAAGAGTGACAGATGCTTGCTGTCTAGCACTAGAGATGGAGGATTGGTAGGAACCCCTAACATAGGCCTTGAATGCGTCCCATGTAGCAGTACCTGCGTTTGTCAGCCAGACATTATTTATGTGAGTGGAAATTTCCGACTCCATTATGGGATCCGAGATCCAATAGCGTGATGGCCGCCACAGTCTCTCCGAAAGGTGTCAGGGTTTGAAAACTACACAGCATAGGGGCATGATCTGATATTCCCCTTGGTAAAATATCCACCTCATGTACACGAGAGAGCAGCCCACCACTAACATATATTAAATCTATGCGGGACATGGCTTGGCGAGATGTGGAGTGACAGGTGAAGACTCCGTGTCTCCACCGCCAGACATCAGTTAGGCCGTAGAGAGATGCCCATTGTGACAGAGGAGAGCCCACATCGGTCCCCTGAGACAGCCTATCCAGGGACGGGTTCGGGACCATGTTGAAATCTCCAGCAATAATGAGATTATCAGTATGGTATGTAGAGAGGAGAGGGATCAGGGACTTTAAAAGGGCAGTAGTGGCCGGTGGTGGTATATACAGCCCAAGAATTATCATTTTCATAGTGTCAATAACCACATGCAGAAGCACCTACCTGCCCTCCGGGTCCACCTTAACATCTAATAATTCATATGTCAGGGATTTATAGATCAATACACTAACTCCCCGGGCAAAATTAGAGTATGTGGCATGATAGTAGTGACCAACCCAGGGTTTTTTTCAAACTAAGTACCTTACTCCCCACCAGATGTGTCTCCTGGAGAATACAGACCTGTGGATTATATTTTTTCAGATATGTTAAAACGGAGCGCTTCACTTTGTCGTTAAGTCCCCGGACGTTCCAGGAGAGCAGCTTCATGTAGGCCATAGGGAAAACTGCCGTTTGGAAACGTCAGGGGAACAAATCAACAGTGGACCCGGAGAGGGACGCGCATAAATCACTACACAGACCTCCATACAAAGGGTCCGAGAGACCCGTGATAGAACCTTGAGCTGTAAACATTGAGACTGCCAGAGAGCGCTACCGTGACCTAAACATGTTGACAATTAAACCCCCAACCCCACCCCCCCACCATGCACAGCCGTTGGAACTCGGAGTGCCCATTCCCATAACCAAAACTTGGCTCAATCAGAGCACTTTAGGTATATCTCCTATGGGGGCAAGGAGAAAAATAAGGCGACCCGGGGGGGGGGGGGGGGGGGGGCACTAATCAGCGGTTTTACAATCAATGTAAGTCTCAAGCAACCGACCCCCAACCTGAATATAGTGAACAGAAACCAGCTAGTTTTACATCTTGAAATAAGTTCACTTAGCGTAGGCTAAGGGCACAGACTTGAAGGGTATAACAAAATAAATGAGAACAGTGTATAAACAGCACTTGCAACTGCCAGTCCCCTTTGTAGATTGCCGCCCCACAGTACTCTCACTCCTCCGGCACGAGGCTGCTTCCCGTGGCCCCGCCGCTCCCCTCAAAGCACCCACCCGACACAAAGAAGCCAATTGTGGAGGACAGCCATCCCTGCCAGGGGGAGAGGAGGGAGCTCCCACGGACCACCCTGTGCATCCCGCCACACAGCCCCGGGCGGACCATCAAACAGGAGATATCGGATTGGCCAACAGCGATCGGGAACCCAGTGAGAGGGGAGCCGCTGTCATTCCAGAATAAATAGGGGACAAACCGGGGACCCCCAACAGTGGAGCCAGCACGCTGGGACTCCCGGCAGGAGAATTAATTGGGGAACAATCAAACAGGGGAGAACTTGATCCAGGGACCTACAGCAGCAGTGGCAATCCTGGTCCGACCCAGCAGTAGTTATGCACAGATAATAAAGTTCCAGGATGCGTCTCTCGCCGGGCAGACGGAGAGCGGGATAGGCCCCATGGGGGCCTCAATACAGCGTGAGCCTGGTGAGGACAGCTCTGTCCATAGTCGGGGGGGGGGGGTAGTCAAGAGACAGGGCAGTACAGTGGCAAAAAGACAAGGCAGGAACAAAGACAGTTAGTTAATTACTGGGGACCTGATAGAGTATCCATCCAGTGGGAAGCCTCCTCCAGCGATGTAAAGTAACGGGTGGATTCCCCCTCAATTACCTGGAGGCGGGCAGGAAACAACATACTGTACTTGATTCCCTTGAGACGAAGCTGGGCCTTGACGTGGTAGAAGGTTCTGGGTCTCCGATCTTGGAAGTTTAACAGCCTGAAAATAAAGGTGCGCGGGGGGGGCTCCAGGGGGGCCTGCGTACAGGAGGCATCCTGTGGGCTCTCTCGACCGCGTAATGGGGGGAAAACACTGCACCGGGTAAGAGTGCAGAGCATTGGTTCTGTAAAGGCCACCGGATCCTGTCCCTCAGCGCCCTAAGGCAGGCCAACAACCCAGAGATTGTTCCTCCTGCTTCTTTTTTTCACTATCTTCCGCTCGGGTCTCCAGTGCCGTTATCTGAACCTGGATTGTGTGAAGGGAGGCACAATGGTCTCTAATAGAGTCTTCGGAGTCTCCTACGTGACGCTCCGCCTCTCCCAGTCTGTCGCAAAGTTTGTCCATGTCTCTGTGCATAAGTCCAAAATCTGTCTGCAGGACATCAATCTTGGCTGTGAGAGCATTTTTCCAGAGATAGCCTGCATTAGGGACTGAAATCTGTCCTCTTCCACCATTGCCGGATCTGAAGCAGGAGTTTGAGCCGCCATGTGCAAACTGGCGGGAAGGGTCCGCTGCCGCCCCTGCTGCGGAGAGACTTTAGGAGTGGAGGAATTCTTCCGTCCGGAGCCTGATTTACCCCTTCGCATACCAGGTGGGCTCCAGGTGGCACCGGGAGTAGATAGTGAGAGTTTTGCCGGAATTAATCGGATAAGAGTCAGGCAGGAGCGGAGCTCCAGTAGCACACGTCTACTCAGGCTGCCAGCTTGACCATGCCCCCGGTTATGTTAGATTTGATGGTGCTCCTAGGGGTCATCAAAGATTTGGATTATTTATTTATTTATTTATTTTTTTTATAACCTAACCCTGACTTGTACTTCTCAACAACATTGTCCCTTACTTGTTTGGAGAGTTCCTTGGTCTTCATGGCAGTGTTTGGCTAGTGGTGCCTCTTGCTTAGGTGTTGCAGCCTCTGGGGCCTTTCAAAAAGGTGTGTGTGTGTGTGTGTGTGTGTGTGTGTGTGTGTATATATAATGACAGATCATGTGACACTTAGATTGCACACGGGTGGACATTATTTCACTAATTATGTGACTTCTGAAGGTAATTGGGTGAGCTTTTTATGGGCTTCATAATAAAAGGGGTGAATACATACACACATGCCAATGATCCTTCTTCTTTCTTCTTCTAATTTTTACTTCACCAACTTAGACTATTGTGTTCTGATCCATCACATATAATTCAGATTAAAAAACATTGAACTAAAGGCTGTAATGTAACAAAATGGGTAAAAAGCCAAGGGGAGTGAATACTTTTGCAAGGCACTGTATACTGGTATACCAATAGGTTTTATTTAATGTCTTATTACCATGGAACTGCCTTTCTGTTGAAAAGAAAATATTTGAAAAAAGTGTCTGTCTCTTATTGAGGTGGTTAAAGAGGAAAATGAATTTAGTTGCCGATGAAGAGAGATTATGGGGACAAGAAGCAGGTTGCACAAAACTGACAGCTTTGGTCGGGAGCTGCTGTGCTAACCATGCGAGGTTAGTCCATCGATCTCCCCCCGCTGAGCTGTTGTGTTCTGACAGGGGGATGGCCTACGCCAGAACACTCTGATTAGCGCTGTCTACCCTTGGCTGAGAGCACTGATCGGGAGTCAGTCAGCTGCTGGTTTTCCAGCATGCATGTTTGACATACACATGGGCAGAATGTTGGCCGGAGTTTTTTATATAATTTTTTTTTTTTTGTACCTGCAAATGGCTCCTGACATTCTGCCTGTATGTATGGGGCTTTAGGGTTTATATAGACTGTTAATTGTTTTCCTTTCTTTACCATACAAGTTTGTGTGAGTGCAAATGAAATTTTGAAAGTTCTGTTGTACTTGTGCACTTAATCAATTACACAGCTCTGCTGTGAAGTCACCTGGTGATCTCTTGCATGCTGAGAGCCAGACCCAGCTGTCAATCAGGCACCAGGGTGGTTCCCGACTATGATCTTCTAGAGCAGTGGTTCTTAACCCTTCTAGTGCCGTGACCCCTTGATAAAATTTCCCAAGTTGTGGGGACCCCTAACAGTAAAATTATTTTCGTTGGTCGAGTTTGGCACAGTGGCGCCGTTTGCGGGCACAGTGGCTGCACAGTGGCGACGTTTGGCACAGTGGCTGTGTTTGGCACAGTGGCTGCATTTGATGGCACAGTGGCGACAATTGATGGGAAACAGTGGCTGCGTTTTTGATGACACAGTGGTGGCGTTTTAATGGTTTGAGTTTGTTTTGTTTTTTTGCGCCCCCACCACTGATTTATATATAAACTTACCAGTTGGTTCCTCAAAAGTGGTTATTCCATGCTAGATACAAAGTGTATAGCACCCAAACATGTATCTAGCACTGGCACTGAATAACCACTTTTGAGGAACCAACTGGGACGTTAGTAATGATATGTATTGTTCCATAATAAAAAAAAAAAAAAAAAAAAAAAAAAAAAAAAAAATTGTCATGTCAGCATTTACGTTTAAAAAAAAAAATCTATGTCTTCATTGCCCTGGTGACAAACGGTGCAAAATTCTTTTATAATTGTGTCTGACTTACCAAAAATCACAGGTGTTCTTCAGCTTCTGCAAGTGACGTTTAGTCGCCGCCCTCTTGGTACACTCGTCCGCAGCAAGTGGACTTCGGTGGGTGTAAAAATATGTCCGCTTGTCGCCTTCTAAGTGTAGCCTTACTGTGGACGAGAATACCAAGATGGCGGCGATGGAACGTCACTTCCGTGCAGTCTCTCCTCTCCAGGAAGTGACATCTCGCTGGCCGAGACAAACGGACTCCGGCAGTAACTTCGGGTCCGTCTCGGCCAGCATTCGCGACCCCCTGGCGAATCGGCAATCGACCCCCAGGTTGAGAACCACTGTTCTAGAGCCTGGAGCAGCTTTGCCCTGTCAGCTGACAGCAGGCAATAGCCCACTATAAACTGACTTTAGGTCACAGGAGACCAAAAGTAACTTCATCCTTGTGACCCACAAGAGAAGGCCATATTTCTCTCTTAATAATTTTTGGCGGTGTTAATTTCCTTTTACATGTATAAACTCATTTAGAATCTAATTAAAAGCACGTGCAAGAAATGAAAAGTCAAACTAAACCCTCAGTAGTTGTGCTAATGAACACCAGGGAAATTCTTGCATGTCTTGTTTTATGTAAACAATATTCAAACATAAAAGCAGGCTTCGTATTCAGGGCCGGTTGACACCAGATGCTTTCCAGTGTTCTTCAACTGCATCCAGAATGCATGCAGTTTGTCATGTATTCCAATGGCCCGTCAGTTCCAGTGCTGTCAACAATAAGTACAACCTGCTGCATATTTTTGTTTATTTATTTTTTGGTGTAGATTGCATCAAAACGCGTGTACACACACACACACACACACCAGACATGGATTGCGCAGAATAAATGAGAATAAAGATGCACCACAATTTCTGGATTTAAGATGTGAACAGCACAAATCTGAGGAGAGCAGGCCGAGTTCCCAGCACAGCCAGAAAATTGACTATGCTGTGTGATCAATTCTTAATAGGAAAGCGGAGGGACTGGCAAGATCACCAGGTATTTCATACAAAGATAACAGGTTACTTTTTCATACAAGTACATGGTACAGCAGGCATATATCAGGAATATGAAATGTTGGGGTAACGCATTCTTTCATAGCCAACCACATAGCCTTAAAAGGAGGCCAGCAATGGCACCTTAGTTTCCTTTTAAAATGCATTCCCATTTTTTCCAAACTGCATGACTGATGTGATTAATGCATTTATTTATTTTAGATATCTGTGCTTGCTATAGAAATTGGAAGGGCAGAAGTACATTTTTTACAATGAAGTGTACAGGGTTGTCCGAGTGTCAGCGCCTACAGTTTTTATTGGAAAACGCACTTCTTATGGAAACAAGCAAATGGAAGGTTCCATGTTTTCTAGATTCCACTATCAAGGTACACAGAAATTAGATTGCATCTTTGATGTAGTTTAAAGTAATTGTAAACCCTCAAATGTTTCTCTTAAAATAATAAACCTGTTATACTTATCTGCTCTGTGCACCGGTTTTGCACAGGGCATTCCTGATCCTTGGAAAAGGGATAAAAACTGCGCTATTGAATAAATTGAATAAGTACCAAGCTGCAGCTTAAAGTGATATACAACACCAACAGAACACGTAAAAAGAAAAAGCTGCGCTAATAATGAATTAATAAAAATAACCTGTGAATAAACACATTAAATGCGTGTGTCACAAACACAGTAAAAAGTGCAACAAAATTGTCCACCTATGGTCAAAAACTGATAAAGTGATAAAATATATATAATCGTGAATAACGGAATGGAGTAAATCCCAAGTACACCATATATATATTATATCATATTATGAAATAAACCATATGGTGAAAAATAATTGGGACAAAAATCTGGACAAATAAATATGAAAGCAGTCTATATCGTCAATGTTGAAGATGGTGGAACTGTGCAACACCCAGTGACGAGTCTTCAGGGGACACAAACTGTGAATCCAACACCACACTGAGTTGAGGCTTACCAGCTATACAAGGTAGATTTGCTTGTCACCCAAACCTGGGTATTGCGATCTCCTGCTGTTTGTAAGGGGCTTGTAGGTAGGGCGTTCCCTGAATCCCAGCCCAGATAGCAATCCACGTGTCTGTGTTAACCAACACTCTCCACTTGAGAAACTTGCTGCTGTACCCGGGACTAGAAAACGATCTGAGGGATGGTGGCGGTGGCTCCTTCCTCCCAGCCCCAGCCTGCAGCTCCACTTCCCAGGTCTCCCTTACCTGCCTGGGTGCAAAATAACCCGACGGGCTAGAGTGTTGGTTAACACTGACACACGTGGATCGCTATCTTATCTGGGCTGGGAGTCTGTGAATGCCCTACCTACAAGCCCCTTACAGCAGCGGGAGATCGCAATACCCAGGTCTGGGTGACAAGCTAATCTAGCTTGAATATCTGGTAAGCCTTAACTCTGTGTGGTGGTGGATTCACAGTTTGTGTCCCCTGAAGACTCGTCACTGGGTGTTGCAATATTTCTTCGTCTTCAACATTGATGATATAGACTGTTTTCATATTTATTTGTCCAGATTTTTGTCCCAGTTCCGATCCTTCCCTTCTTGGGTCCCTTGGTGGCGCTCTTGGCTCCTCCTCGCAAAATGTGGTGCAGCCATGCACGGTAGGTAGCCAATCAGGTTGAAAAAAGACACAAGTCCATCTAGTTCAACATCAGCTTGTTCAATTAAGCAGAGATGTACCAGATTTTGCACTTTGTTTTAGTAAATTAACCCTTATGCCTTGTTCTGCACTTTGTATGGGTGGCCATCTAGAAATGGGGGTTTTTGCTTCCTTATATCAGATCATCCAGCAAGGGGAACTAGCAGTCAGAAGCCTCAATGACTATGATCTAACATTGTAGATGTGAGGCTTTAAACACAGGAGTGTCTAGGCACTCTCACATACTTGACTGTGCACTGCAAAAGTTAAATTTTTCAGAGGGCACAATTAAATTCTAACATAGCAAATCTTACTTTGGTGTTCAGGTCCACTTGAATAGTTAAACTGATAACTGGTCACATATTTGCAACCCAGATCCTGCTACTGTGCTAACCCTTTACTCAAAGTAGTAGTCCAGCCAAAGCTTGTTTGTCTGTACGTCTTCTGCGGATCACAGGACTACAGTTTGTCATGCACTCCTGTGACCCCTTTCCAGCAGACATTGGGCTGAAGCCCACTGACATCAGAGCTGGGGAAAGATCAAGACAATATGGTCGGGATCTGCCCACAACCCTGGACCGGCACCTGGCTCAGCCTATTGGCGAGGTGCTCAGAGCCTGAAACCTATACTTCTTCTTCTCTTTTTAATGCCAATTTTCTTTATTGAACAGTGCTTGAGGTAATTGCAGCAGTGTTAGTGCACTTGCAAAAAGAACATTTTAGTACTATCAGTGATACTTTATTATTTGCACTAACATGCAAATTTTCAGGACAAGCTTTCAGGATGTTTCCCTTCAAGGTACTGCTTGAACCTTGAAGAAAGGGGAAAACTTATCCTGAAAATTTGGATGTTGGTGTGAAAAATCACAGCTAGTACTCCATATTCGTAGTTCCATATTTTCATTTCACCACAACTCTGCCATATGTGCCGAACCATTGGCAATATATGAATTTGTGGATCCTTTAAATCTTTGGTAACCATTTTTGTTTTACAGGGCACAGATATCTCTCCAATGCAGTATGAGCAAGTAGTTCTTTGGATGGATGAATTGAGATTACACTTCCAATTTTATCCTGAAACTTTTGGCTCGGCTGCTAGTTTTCTCAATCGCATCTTAGCAACTGTAAAAGTGAGTGGTCCTCTGTGCATTTTTGCAGTATTTTTATCTTGTCAGAATAGGCTTAATGCATATTGCAAACACAGGCCAATCAAATTGCATGGAACATATTTGTTACTAAATGACCAGATTAAATTCTTCTTTGCACTTACAAAAAGTCATCTAAGTGTGAGTGAAATTTTAAATGCATTTTGTAGCGATTATTAAATTTTAAGTGATTCTCCCCCCTCACCTATGTATTTGTCACCTATAGGTCCAGGTGAAGTATCTTCGATGTATTGCCATCACGTGCTTATATCTTGCTGCCAAAACCAATGAAGAGGATGAGGTAAAGGCCTTGTTCTGAGTGTTTAATATTTGCTTTCAGAGTTTCTTGCTTCATTTGAATGTAAAAAACTTCAATTAAAATAGATGTAAATGGATAGGTAGGTGTGTGTGTGGGATTTTGTCCTGCAACAGGGAAACAACTGAATGCATCTAGGCCTAAAAGATCTTGGCCGATTTATAAGACTGGGTATAGCAATAATTGGACCTTCTGACTTGTGACATGTCTGCTCATAGCAATACTGATCACACACTTTACCAGACATCGTGGGTTGAAGCTCCTTTGTAGGAAATGTCTTGAACAATCACTTATCAGACCATATTACTTCATCACTCAGGGTTTCACATTTGAGCTTAATTCACCAGATAATGCATTTTTGTGAATTTCGTTAGACTTTTTTTTTTTTTTTTTTTTTTTTTGCAGATTTTCAGACAGAACTGTAATATGTTAATGTATGACAGACTTCCTTGTCATAGGCAGGTGGCTTGTTAAAAGCTCCCTCTGCCTGCTGTCACTTATGCTGGCCATACAAAAACAATGTCTTCCTTCAAAAAAAATTTCCCCCAGTCGTCTTCTTGGTCAGCCCTTGAGAGCTCCTCCTCACACACAGGAAACACATTGCTGCTAATTTCTTTAAAGGGCGGTCCCTGGTCAGTCTTAGTGTTTCCTCCATCCGGAGGAGACATGTTGCCTAAGGACCTGAGGGGCTCCTATCTCCCAAGGGAAGTCACTTCCGGGGGCAGACGACATCATCAGCGTGCTCTGGGGGAGCTGGTCCGGCCCCCTTAAAGGCGCGGGGAGAGGGAATGGCCGGCTAGTGCCATTTTCTCGTGGCTGCAGCTGCAGGGAACAGCGTGAACGCCACAACAAGTCCAGGATGCAGGAGGCGGATTAACTCGCATCTGCCCAAGCTCCCAGGGACACAGGTAGGCACCAGTGAGGGACCTTTTGTTGTCTGTAGGGGGAACAGCAGGCTAGATAGTGGTGGTCTCGAGCAACTGGGGCACTACAGGTGGTAGCAGGTGTCACTGGGTGTGCACTATGTAATGGCTGGTTAAGCGTATCCTTTTCTCATGCTTTGGGCCCCTGTTTTTGTTTTTTGGCAGGCCAAGCCTCCTAAAGACCCAAAGCCCACTCCCAGGAAGAGGTGTGCAAAATGTGCTACCAAGAGGTCCTTGGGATACACAGAGCCGCTATGTCAAGTCTGCTAGGCAGATTGGTTAACCCCTTCCAGCCGAGCGTACACAGATATGCGTACTCGGCTTTTGGGGGTTTTACCGGGATGATACCCGCAGCTGCAGGCATCATCCCAGTATTGATTTTTAGAGCCGGTGATCGTCTTTCCAGTGATAACAGCTGATGCGGCTAAAAGCCGTTCGGCTGTTATACCAGAGGAGCGGGAGGGGACTTTCCCCCCGAAAACGGCGATCTGAATACTTTGAAGTCCAAAGGAGGGATCGGGGGTCTTTTGGACCCCCGATCCCTCCATAAAGAGTACCTGTCACCACCTATTACTGTCATAAGGCATGTTTACATTCCTTGTGACAGCAATAAAAGTGATCAATTTTTTTTTTTTTTTTAAACACAATTTATAAATATAAAAATAAAATAAATAAGAAAAAAAAATGTTTTAAAGCGCCCCCGTGAGCTCGCGCAGCAAAGAAAATGCATACGGAAGTCGCGCCCGCATATGTAAACGGTGTTCATATCACACGTGAGGTATCGCCGCGATCGTCAGAGCGAGAGCAATAATTCTAGCACTAGACCTCCTCTGTAACTCTAACCGTCGCCTATGGAGATTTTTAGGTACCGTAGTTTGTCGCCATTCCACGAGTGCGTGCAATTATAAAGCATGACATGTTTGGTATCTATTTACTCCTCGTAACATCATCTTTCACATTATACAAAAAAATTGGGCTAACTTTACTGTTTGGTTTTTTTAAATACATGAAAGTGCCCCTTTTCCCAAAAAGTTGCGTTTAAAACACCGCTGCACAAATACCATGTGATATAAAATATTGCAACAATCACCATTTTATTCTCTAGATTCTCTGCTAAAAAAATATATATGTTTGGGGGCTCTAAGTAAATTTTCTAGCAAAAAATACGGATTTTAACTTGTAAACACCAAATGTCAAAAATAGGCTTAGTCATGAAAGGGTTAAACAGTCGTCTGCAATTTACTTACAAATTTTTGGATCTGTGAGGGATGACATGGCTACTACCTTTTTAAGGATCTTAAATTAATTTCAGAGGTAAAACCTAAAAACAACTCCCTCTGGAAGCTCCTCTCCCATAGCCTCGCCAAGATCAGTCGCCTCAGGGTCGCAGGAGATGGCGAGAAAACGAGCAGGTAGCAGCGCAGTTAGCGAAAAAGCCACCCACAGCTCAGATTCAGAGCAGGAAGATGGGGGGGGGGGGGAGAAAAAGAGGGCCCAGGTAAAAATGGTCCCTAGAAGATGTACAGTACCTGACCGCGAGATTGTGTTTCCAGTGCGATCCCATTGCGCTGGTTCTCTGTGACAGGGTACTGTGCATGCCGCGCTGGCTTGCTGATCGGGAAAGGAAAACTTTTTTTTCCTTTCGCGATGAGCGACAGGCAGTGCTGACAGCTGTCTGGTATGAATCATGAGGGGGAACGCCACGCCAAATTTTAAATGAAAAAACCGGCGTGGGTTCCCCCCCAGGGGCATACCAGGCCCTTAGGTCTGGTACGGATTGTAAGGGGAACCCCCTACGCCAAAAAATCGGCGTGGGGATCTCCCCAAATCCATACCAGACCCTTATCCGAGCACACAGCCCGACTGGTCAGGAATGGGGGTGGGGACGAGCGAGCGCCCCCCCCCCCCTCCTGAGCTGTACCAGGCCGCATGCCCTCAACATGGGGGGGGGTGGGCGCTTTGGGGGAGGGGGGCACCCTGTGGGCCCCCCCCACAGCACCTTGTCCCCATGTTGATGAGGACAAGGGCCTTTTCCCGACAACCCTGGCCGTTGTCGGGGTCTGCAGGCGGAGGGCTTATCGGAATCCGGGAGCCCCCTTTAATAAGGGGGCCCCCAGATCCCGGCACCCCACCCTATGTGAATGAGTATGGGGTACATGGTACCCTTACCCATTCACCTAGGGGAAAAAAGTGTCAATAAAAAAAAACACACTACACAGGTTTTAAAAGTAATTTATTAGGCAGCTCCGGGTTCTTCTGCCAACTTTGGGGGTCTCTCAGGCCTCTTCTCCCTCTCTCTGGTGTCATCTTCACGCTCTCTGGTTCTTCTCAGGTGCCTTCTTCCTTCTTCTGCCGGGCTCCTCCGCTATCGCTCTTTTGCTGGAGGAGGAGCCCGGTCTTCTGCGCTGTCTTGTCCCCTCTTCTCTTCCAAAGATGTTGACACGACGCTCTCTCCTGCTGGAATGCTGTGTGCGAGCTGCGCAGCCATTTATATAGGCGATGACCCTGCCCCCTTGTGACGTCACAGTCCCAGCATGCGCAGGGACTCTGGGGTCACGCCCCCTTATGGGATTATATATGAGACTTTGGAAATAGAGGAAGAAAAAGTACTTCCTCCAAAACATGACCTGATGTACCAAGATCTAAGGAAGAAAAAGTATTCCCGGTCCACCAGGTGATGTCGGACCTGGTGAGGAATGAGTGGGCAGACCCAGAAAAGAAGTTCTTGTTTGCAGCTAGCCATAGAAGCGGTTGCCTTTCAGTGACGATCCACAGGAGGTATGGAATAAGAACCCTAAATTGGATGCGCTACTATCGAAAGTATTGGCCTTTGAAGACATGGGGCCTCTAAAAGACTGTATGGACAAGATGGGCGACGTTATCCTAAAGAGAGCCTGGGGAAACAAGTGTTGCCAACCTGAAGCCTGCGCTGGCCACCACTTGCGTGGCATCTTGATTTTTTTGCCTCACCAAACTTTAGGACCATATCAAAAAGGGTACCCTTAGGGAAGAGCTTTTGAAAACCCGACTGGTTCTCTCCAAGGCAGTCGGTTACATAGATGAGATGAGTCCAGATGAGTCCACAGAATCCGTCAAACTGGCAGCTAGATCAGGGGGTCTAGCCGTGGCAGCCCGGCGTGCTATCTTATGAAAACTTTATCAGGGGATCCTGCATCCAAGATGAAACTATGTAACCTCCCATTTTTCTGGAGATCTTCTATTGGGAAAACTGGCTTGGACTAAGCACTAGACAGAACAGCGGACAGGAAGAAAGCCTTCCCGATAGAGAAGCGCAAACTTCCACAAAAGAGATTCTTTCATGGGCTAAGAGAGCATCCGCAAGAAGAGGAGAGATTACCCAAAAAAGCACTGAAGGGGTCACAAGGAAAAGCCGAGTAACGTCTTCCTTGGCTCTTCTAACCAAACCCCAAAACAATGACGACAGAATGCCAGCAGGGGGGAGACCTTCCTACCTCCAATGGCAGAAGACAGCCAACCAGTTTATCTTTTGGCATCGTTGTAAGGGGTTACTCCCTGAAATTCAGTTGTCATACTCCAGAGAGATTTCTATTAACAAAACTTCCCAGAGATCCCGAAAAAACAATGCCGTTGTTGCTGGGGGAGATGGTAGACCAGAAGGTCCTGACTCCAGTCCCAGAGGAAGAAAAACAAAGGGGTTTTTGTGATCAAAAAACCTTCAGGGAAGTTTCGATTGATAGTAAATCTAAAACCCCTGAGCTAAGCGATACAATACAAAAAATTCCGCATGGAATCCATATTCTGTCAATTTTCTTCAACCAGGAACTTTCATGGTGACCATGGATCTTAGGGATGCCCATCTCCACATTCCCATACGAGAAGAGTCCCAGAGATATCTGAGGTTGACGGTGGAGATAGAGGGAAAGGAGTATCATTTCCAAAGCAGGGATCTTCCTTTTGGGCTACCACAAGGGTCACCAAGGATATTTACCAAGTCCTAGCAGATGCCCTGGCCCCTCTGAAGTTGAAGATGACCGTAGTACCGTACCTAGACCTTCTATTCGCGGCACCGTCAGAAGTACAGCTGGTAAAAGACCTAGCAGAAGCTCAACTATGGCTGAAGTCATTAGGATGGATTTTAAACATTGAAAAATCCAGCCTGTGTCCCACTCAGAACTTCTGGTTTCTGGGATATCTGCTCAACTCCATAGATCAGAAAACATCCCTTCCAGAGGAGAGAATCCAAGGCCTCGCCAAGAGGGTAAAATCTGTACAGAACCTCCTGCTATCCATCAGGGAGCTGATGTTGGTTCTGGGTCTAATGACCCCAACGATACCGGCATTGCAATGGGCCAAGTATTGTCTCTAAGGCCCTTGAAAAATCTCTCTCCTTAAAAAAAAAAAAAAAAAAACAGCACGAGGATCTAGACAAGACACTCTTACTCCCAACCTCCGTTAAGAGGTCACTCTGGTGGTGGAGGATCCACGCAAACCTAAACCAGGGTCTGGCATGGTCTTTCCCAACCTCACGGAAGTTGACCATGGACGTAGTAGTTGTGGATGGGGAGCCCACCTAGCAGGTCAGCCTGCTCAGTGGAAATGGTCCCCGGAAACAGCCCAGGCGTCTTAGAAATGGAGGGAGCTTATGGCAATAGCCAAAGCCATTGAATACTTCCAAGACCAGTTAAGAAATCAAGACACCCTGATCATGTTTGACAATGCCACGGCAGTAGCTTATGTGAACAAGCAAAGGGGGAAAGAGGAGCCCCTCCTTAAGCCACATCTCCAACCAGATCTGTCGATGGGCAGAAGGGAATCTACTGTCTCTGGGAGTGGTCCACCTAAAAGGGGGGGGGGGGGGACAAATCAAGTGGCGGACTTCCTCAGCCGCCAAGAGATCTCCCAAGAGGAATGGGCATTAGACCCAGAGGTGTTCAGGGAAATTACAGCCCGCTAGGGAATAACTAATGGATCTATTTGCATCCTGGAAAAACACCAAGGTGAAGCGTTTCTACTCGCTAAACCGGCAAGACCGTCCTCTGGGAATAGATGCACTTCAAAACCCATGGGATTTCAAGATGTGCTATGCTTTCCCCCGGGTATATCTGATTCCTTGAGTAATGAAGAAATTCCTACAGGAACGGACAAAGTTGATATTGTTAGCACAATATTGGCCCAAGAGAGCCTGGTTCTCTCAGCTCCTCAGTCTCTCAGCAGAAGAGCCCTGGCTACTTCCTCGCAGGGACAACCTGATGTGTCAGGGACCCCTAACAGGTCTAAGACAAAGCTTCAATTGGGCGGCCTGGCTACTGAGGAAGACATCTTGAGATCGAAAGGACTCTCAGATAAAACGGTGACCACCCTTCTGAATGCTAGGAAACCGAATACCAGGGCCGTTTACAGAAAGACCTGTAGAAATTTTAACAGCTGGTGCGCTGAAAATAAGATAAAAGATGGATACACAGACTATTCTTGAGTTCCTACAGCAGGGTGCTGATAAAGGTCTAGCGCTCTGTACGCTGAAGGTCCAGATTGCAGCGCTGTTGGTGTATCTAAAACGGACACTACAAGTAGACCCGTTTTTTGTCTATCGATTTTGCAGTGTGCTAAGTACAGACCACCCAAGACACAAATGTCCCACATGGCATCTGTCGGTGGTACTGAGGGGGATCATCAAAAGCCCCTTTGAGCCTCTACAAGAAACATCTTTACACCTGCTGACACTCAAAACTGCGTCCCTCGTGGCTATCACTACAGCACGTAGGATAGGGTTACTCGAGGCTCTGTCTGAACTTCTTCTTAAGATTCACAATGACAGAATCGTCCTTCAAACAGATCCGGTATTTACACCGAATGTGACAAATTTTCATAAATCCCAGGATATAATACTACCTTCATTTTTGTAGTTCACTGGCTAATAACAAAGGGCAAGAACTAGGCCTTCTTGATGTTAGATGAAATCACCAATGAGTTAGAGCATCAAACACTCTATTCATCCTGTACGCTGGAAAACAAAAAGGTAAACAAGCATCCAAAAAAAAAAAAAATAGCGAGATGGATCAAGTCAGTGATACTTGAGTGCTACGAAGTTATGGAAGGAACACCGCCAAAAGATCTAAGGGCTTATTCAACAAGGGCTTTAGCAGCCTTGTGGGCAGAGAAGGCTGAAGCCACTCCGGAGCAAATTTGCAGGGCAGCAAAGTAATCTTGGTCAAGATTCTCTACCTTTTTGTTCAGCATTAGAGACTGGATCTGATATCCAGCCAGGACCAGGCTTATGGTAGGAGAGTCCTCCAAGCCGTTTGTCCCACCCTAGTCTGGTGAGTACTTGGTTATCCTCTCAAGGGCTGACCTGGAAGACGACTGGGGGAAAAGCAGAGTTAGTTCTTACCTGTAACTGTTTCCAGTAGACTTCCAGGGCAGCACGATCCCACCCTAATGTTTAACCTTGTGGTGTTGTATGTTTGTTTTTTTTTTTAGATTGCGGCCTTCGGTTCTCCTGGATGACTGACCAGGGACCTGAGGGACCGCCCTTTAAAGAAATTAGTGGCAATGTGTTTCCTGTGTGTGATGAGCTGCTCCATCTCTCAAGGACTGCCCCGGAAGACTAATGGAAACAGAGTTACCAGTAAGAACTAACTCTGCTTTTTCATTTTAAGAACGCTCGTTCAATTTTCTAATCGTTAGTGGAGTCAAATCGATTTTCATTTTTGTCCATAGTGACAGGAAAATTTGAAGGAGCAGAATAAAAAACTTGATGGTGAAAGGAATTTTCAGAGAGTGTATGTGGTTTTCGTTGAGAAATTAAATTTATTAACTGAATGTTTTTAAAAGCAAGTGAAATTTTCAAACGACACTTTCATTTTAGCGAATGTACAAAGATTATTCGTGTGAACAATGTCGACTGAAATTCGATACGTGTATGGCCAGCATAAGGCTTGGTTCACACTATGCAGTTTGCTTTTGATCTGTTTTTGCTGTGTGCACATGCAATTTTTGCGTTTTTTTTTTTTTTTTTTTTTTTTTTTTTTTTTTTTTTTGTTTGCTCCTCCCCGTATAAATGTGTATATACACACCCAGAAGTGGGATATATGGGATATATGGGCATTTTAACTAGGAGTCAGATTTGAAGGGTGAACGGGAGATATAACACTTTTATATTAAAGAAGTACTAAAAGCTGAGTTTTTTTTTTTTTTTTTTTCCCCCATGGATATAATCATTTTAACCACTTGACAACTGGGCACTTAAACCCCCCTCCTGCCCAGACCAATTTTCAGCTTTCAGTGCTCACACTTTGAATGACAATTAGTGGTATTTGATCACCTCTGGGTTTTTTATTTTTTTCGCTATAAATGAAAAAAGACCGAAAATTTTGAGAAACGCATTTTTCTTAGTTTCTGTGATAAAATTTTGCAAATTATTAATTTTTTCTTCATAAATTTTGGCCACAATTTATACTGCTACATATCTTTGGTAAAAATAACCCAAATTAGTGGATATTATTTGGCCTTTGAAAGTTAGAGAGTCTACAAGCTGTGGTGCAAATCATAAAAAATTGATCATACCTGATGTACTGAAGGCCTATCTCATTTCTTGCGACCCGAACAAGTCAGGAAAGTACAAATACCCCCCAAATGACCCCTTTTTTTTTGAAAGTAGACATTCCAAGGTATTTAGTAAGAGGCATGGTGAGGTTTTTGATGTCATTTTTTTTCCACAATTCTTTGCAAAATGAAGATTTTGTATTTATTTTTTTCCCCCACAAAATTGTCATTGTAATAGGTTATTTCTTTCACATGGCATGTGTATACCACAAATGACACCCCAAAATACATTCTGCTACTCCTGAGTATTACGATACCATATGTGTGGGATATATTTTTCACAGCTTGGCCACATAGAGAGGCCCAATATGCAGGGAGCACCGTCAGGGGTTGTTGGCTATTACATTTTTGAAGGCCCTGGAGCACCAGGACAATGACACGTGGCACTGATGGCACGTGGCACTGATGACAGATGGCACGTGACACTGATGACAGATGGCACGTGACACTGATGACAGATGGCACTGATGACAGATGGCACTTATACGTGGCAGTGGGGACAGATGGCACTGAGATCACGTTATTTGCCTTTTTTTTTTTTTTTTATATGACACTCACAATCTGCAGCCGTTCGCTCTCCCTCCTCACACGCTGTCTCTGTGTGAGGAGGGAGAGCTGACGATGAGAGATGATCTCATATGTTTACATATGAGATCATCTCTCATTGGAAGCTCCGATCGCCCTGTAAATGGCCGCTGTGATTGGCATTTACAGCGATCTGTGACTGGCTGTGTCCAAGGGACACGGCCAGCACAGAATTTCCTGATGTGCACCCGCAGGAGCGTGCATCGCGGAAGTAAGCAGGAGGACGTGCAAGGACAACCTCCCGGCAACTGGCGTCCGCGCTATAGCCGTCTTTCGGCTATAGCGCGAGCGTGAAGTGGTTAAATATAATACACAATACTGGTAAATGTTTACTTTAAATATAATTGTAATGCCTTCTATTACCTCCAGTCTATCTCGTCTGGGTTCAGTTTTCCCTGCACAGTCTTTTAACCACTTCAGCTCCAGAAGATTTTACCCCCTTCCTGACCACAGCACTTTTTACAATTTGGCACTGCGTCGCTTTAACTGACAATTGGTCATGCAATGCTGTACCCAAACTAAATATGCGTCCCTTTTTTTTTTTTTTTTTTCCCACAAATAGAGCTTTCTTTTGGTGGTATTTGATCACCTCTGCGGTATTTATATTTTGCGCTATAAACAAAAAAAAGCGTCAGTTTTGAAAAAAACTCCTTTTTTACTTTTTGATATAATAAATACCCCCCCCAAACAAAAAAAAAAAGAAACCTAATTTGTTCATCACTTTAGGCCAATAAATTATTCTTTTACATAGCTTTGGAAAAAAAAAATCACAATAAGTGCATATAGATTGTTTTGCGCAAAAGTTATAACGTCTACAAACTATGGGAAAGATTTTTTTTTTTTTTTTTTTTTTTTTTTTTTTTTTTTCACTAGTAATGGCGGTGATCTGTGATTTTTTTTTTTTTTTTTTTTTTATCGGTATTGCGGCAGACAGATCGAACGCTTTTGACACATTTTTGGGACCATTGACATTTATAGAGCTATAAGTGGTATAAATATGCACTGATTACTGTGTAAATGCCACTAGTAGGGAAGGGGTTAACACTAGGGGGTGATCAAGGGGTTAAATGTGTGTTCTCTGGATGTGTTCTAACTGTATGGGGATAGGACTGACTGGGGGAGGAGACATATCGTTTTTTTCCTACTAAGTAGGAACAACGTGATGTCTCCTCTCCTCTGACTGAACAGGGTTTTTTGTGTTTTTACGCACATAAATCCCTATGCTGGCTCTCGTGCTCACTATCACGCCTGCCGGCCGGCCGGCCATGCGCATCTGGTTCCCTTGCCGCGGGCGCCCCTCTGGCGACTCTTAAAGGGAAAGCCGTGCCCGTATGGGTTTCGCCCAGGAGAGCCATTCTATAGCGTTATATCTACATGAGCCAGTCGGGAAGTGAGTGTGGTGTTTTTTTGTTTTTTTTTGTTTTTTTTTTCAGCATAATTATACTTTCCTGCTCTGTAATGGTTTTGCACAGAGTAGCCCCGATCCTCCTTTTTTGGGGTCCCCACCACCGCTTCTGGCTCCTTCTGCCTTCAGGGTGCCGCAATAGCAAGCTGCAAAGTATAGTACAGAGTGCCCCTATAGCAAGGTAAAAAAAACTTCTGCGTTTTAGAACCACTCACTTCCTGTCCCATGAGGCATTGCTCCTCACACATTCACAAGTTCTCAGGCACTTACTGATATGTATGGATGATGTACTGAGCTGTATGTGTGCTTCACTGTATTTCCGGATATGTAAATAAACAATTAATTCTGTATGCAGTCCAACTAATCGGCTGACCGATTAATCGATTCTGAAAATAGTCGTCAACTGTTTTCATAATCGATTAATTTCGACCCTAATACACACACAAAATCGACTAAAGAAGGTACAAATTCCAAAATTTTTATTGAACAGAACGAACAATTTCCGTTTTTAAGGTGTACTGTTTTCATTATGAGAAATCGCATACGAAAGACTGCATGATCAGAAAAAATAAACAAAAAAGGCCTCTGTCATACAAGAATTTTAGTATGTTATTTCCTTTCTCAGTTCCAACTTCATGTGAAACATTGAGGAAAACCAAACGATCGTTAGGCCGTTTTTTTGTTGTTTTTTATTTTTCCCCTCAGTGTGATACAAGCTTAGGTATATCTATTTTTAGTAATGTTTTAACAACTCGATGCCTGGCCACAGTAAATTTACTGCAGGATGAGCAGGCAGGATCACGCATGTACGTCATCCTGCTTCTTCCAGATTAGGGGATTGCGGCTCCTGTGAACGCCATGGCCACCAGACACAGTGGATTGCGGCTGCTTTGAGCGGCTAGGCGATCATGTGATCACAATGTCATCAAAGCTGTTATGAATGTATGAATCCATTTCTGGCCGCCCCAGATTGGTGCTGTGTGCAAATTCGATTATAGAATATGTCAGATAACTGTTTTACAGCTCCCTATAAATCTTTATTGAATATAAAGATTGTGTGGTGTGTGTTTGTTGGTTTTTTGTTTTTTTTGGGGTTTTTTTTTGTTTTTTTACAGGTATTAACAATTTAACATTTTGCTATATTTCATTAATCGTACATCACGGGACACAGAGCCATAGTAATTACTATGTGGGTTATAGTCCACCTTCAGGTACTGGACACTGGCACACCCTACACAGGAAGTTTCCTCCCTATATAACCCCTCCCATACCGGGAGTATCTCAGTTTTTTCACCAGTGTCTAAGGTGTTGGTCACGAGTGAAGATGTGCTGTGCTGAGCTCCACTGGAGCAATCCTTGCTGCGGCTAGCTATGCAGCCGGATCCATTCAAAGTGTATTTTAGGCCGAATTGAAAGGTACCCGGGCCTCGTGTCCGAAGAAACGAGGTTTTCCCTGTAAACTCTTCTCTCTTTAGAGAGCTGGACCCCGGGATCCAGTACTTTTGGTATTAAGGCCATAAAGTTTTACTGGTGGTGGTGCTATTACAGGTCCAGGATTGTGGGTTTCCCCAAGGATCCCCGGCTCCTGAAGGTTTGTTAACGGAATCCACCGTGTAGGGTGAAGATTGGGTCTGTTGGTTTTTACCACAGAAAACCCTGCGGCGGGAAAGGTAAGTGGCGTTTTCTAAGAAATGTTTGAATTTTCTTATGAAATGTCTCCTTTGCTTAGTAAATGTTGTCATGCCTAAGTGTCACCACTGGGGGCTGTATGGAGCAATACCTTCTCATGCTTCCTCAAGAGATCACGCTGTGTCCAGAGCAGCAGGCTTCTTTTTCTCTCCAGCCAGCAGCAGAAGGTAAGTCTTGGGGGGGTTCTCTTCAGACACCCCCCCCCCCCCCCCACCTGTGCTGTATTCTCCCCCTATTCCCGAGGAAGAGCATCAGGAGAAAAAAAAAAAAGATCTCTACTCTACTCTACTCTACTCTACTCTACTCGGCAGCTTACAGGCTCTCTCTCCTCGCCATTTTTTCCCCCTCACATGATACTCCTATAGGATCAGAGGCCCGTGTTCGCACAGGAAAGTTCTTCCTTTCTTTTTAAAAAAAAAAAAAAAAAAAAGAGGGGGGGCCAAGGCGACAGAGAGGGGCAGAGCTTAGCACGGCGTAGATGTTCTCCAATGTCCAGCGCGGGAATGCATTTTTTGAAGCACCATTATTACTGCTGCAGGCCGACGGAGGGACACAAGAGCGTGGAGGGGCATGAAAGAGGTTTGGTGACACAAGCATTCCTTTTGACACATTTACTATTGCATCAGGCTAATAGCAGCTCAAGCAATAGATGCGATTTTCTTCTGGAAGTACCTCTGCTTTGTGCATCGGACTATGGTCAGGGGGGGGGGGGGTTGGGTTTAAACACCCCCAAAAAAGAAGCTAAAGGGGTCTCCCTCAAGCTCTGGAAAGCCTACTCTACAAATGGCATCCTCCCCTACGAGGGGGTGGCTGGTCAGAGTGAGATCGGGGCCGTGAAATGTTTGCAACTGTTTTCAACACTGCAGCCCCTGTTCGTTTTACTAAAGATCTTTTACCTCCAGCCATGGTAGGTTTTTTAAAAAAAAAAAAAAGTTTAGCGTCTTTAATCGCATCCCAGTGTGGTCAAGATGCGACAGGTTCTCTTCCATTATTCCTAGGACCCTCAAACTGAGGAACTAGGGGCAGGAGAAGACTAATTCCCTCAGGGGACCGTGGTGAGGCTGATTTCTCTTCTGAGGTGTCAAATGCGGGAGAGTCAGCTTTCACAATCTGTAAGATTGATGATACAATTTCTTGCTGTATGATCCGCTCCACATTTATGTACCCTTAACTGAGTGGGTTCACGAAAGCCTCCTCAAGCTGTGTATGCCTTTTCCTGTCAATTCATTGTTGGAAAAGCTTTTTTGAATCTGGAGGATCACCCAGATAAGCATTATTTTCCGTTCTAAAAAGTTTTACACTTTATCCTAGGGTAGAGAAAATTCACCAAGTAGGGTATACCGGCAATTAACGCTACTATATCCTTTGTGAATAAGTCTGACTTGTCCGGCAGACAATACTCAAATACTTAGGGATCCAAGGGATAAAAGGTTGGAATTCCTATTTTTTTAAAAAAATTCTTTTTTTTTTTTCTGGCACATTGTGTCTTAGCCTGTGCTGACAGTAATTGGTTAACGTTGAGAGAAAAGTTTAAACAGGTGGTCAAGGTTATCCTGCTCAGCAGGCCCAGGAGGCAGCTTTATGTTTGCAATAGTTGCTATGACAGATTCTATCCTTTAGGCCTTGCGCGCTTCGCTAAGCGTCATGCAAGAAGCTCCTGGCTAGTCTTCCTTTTTTGTGGTGAAACAGCTATCTGGGGATATTTCGGATAACATATCCAAAGAATTTCTAGTGAAAGAGTACCCCTTTTGCCATTTAAATGAAGGAGTAAATGTGTTTTCGTTGTGCCAGGGGCACCAGCCTCCAGGCAGTCACGGCGGCTTCCACCGTCGGGTTCAAAAGGTAATCCTCAGGGTTAACCCCGGGGACAAAAGAGGTCTTGGGAGAGGAAGCCTACAAGATACTGAAGCCTCCTTATAAGGAGGTGCCCCCGCTTGCTCAATAGGGAGAATTCTTCTGCAGTTCTCAGGGATCTGGCAGGAGTGTCAAGATGAATGGGGGACTTCCTCAATAACTCCTCAATAACTACAAGGTACAAAGTGGACTTCCAAGAGTTTCCGTCTCCTCGTTTTCTCAGATCAAATGTTCCTAAGGATCCAGAGAAAAGAAGTCTTTCTCTCAACCATTGGACCATCTTTTGGCAAAAGTGTTCATGGTGGCCCCCCACGTAAGAGCAGATGTTTGGGTTTGATTAAATCCAAATGGACTTTCTGGATCTCAAAAATGTAAATTCAATTCCTGAATATAGCCATATTTTTTTTTTTTCCCCCCCATTAAGTCAATCCAATCAGTTATCTCCGTCCTATAAGGAGGAGAACTTATGGCGTCAATCGACATCATAGATTTTCAGTGTGTAGCTCTGCTTCTGATCTAACCACTGCACCTCGAGTACAAAGGTTCTGGCTCCTCTTCTAGCCAGATTGAGGGCCCAAGGTATAACCATTTTTCGTTTACATAGTGGATCTGTTATTGATAGACCAGTCGGTAGCCCGCTTATACCAAAGTATGGTCACCACATTCGACTACCTGGAATATCTAGGAATATCTAGGTCAGAAATCTTCTTTAAAACCATGAAGAAGGCTAATACTTGGGTCTGATCATAAGTGCACCCAGAAAAGGGTAATCGTACCCCAGGCAAAGATCAGTGCCATAAAGGAACTGATTTAGGTGGTCGAAGCAAGATGAATTTCTCCTATTAAACTTTGCATGAGGTTGTTGGGAAAGATGGTGGCTTCATTCAAGGCCGTTCCTTATGCTCAGTCTCATCAAGACTGCTGCAAAACAGTATCCTATCGGCTTGAAACAAAAGGGTTCAAGCTCTACATTCCCAATGTGTCTGACTCCAAAGCCTATGGCCATATCACCCTGATAGCGCCCAATCTCGTCTGACTTTGGAGGCTAAGCAGGGTCGGGCCTGGTTAGTACCCGGATGAAAGACCACCTGGAAATGCCAGGTGCTGTAGGCTGGGTGCGCCAGAACCTCAGTTTATGGTTAATATCCAAAAATCTGCAAAGGGGAAAATCCTTCCTTCAGTTACCTGGGAAATAGTAACAACATATGCCAACCTTTTTTGTTTAGGTTGGGGAACAGTCCTGAAAGAGGCAACTGTCCAAGAGAAGTGGCCCAGATCAGAAATGGCCTTGCCCATTAACATTTTAGAAATTCAGGCAGAGCACTTGGTCTTGAGGGCCTGATTGTTTAGTTTACTGTATTGTCCTGCCAGGATTCAATCCGTCAATGCCACAGCAATGGCCTATATTAATCACCACAAGAAGGGCACAAGAAGTTGTGAGGCCCAGAGAAAGATGAATCCTATCCTATCTTGGGCAGAAAACGATGTACTTTGCCTATCGGCAGTCTTCATTCTAGGAATAGAAAATTGGCAGGCAGACTACTTGAGTCGCCAGCAGTTGTTCCCGGTAGAATGGTTCCTTCACCCCGATATCTTCCTGTCAAAGATGGGGGGGGGATCCCAGACATAGATCTGTTTGCGTCCAGGATTCAACAAAGAAATTGACAACTTTGTGTCAAGAACAAAGGATCCGCTAGCATGCGGAACAGATGCCTTGCTATTCCTGTGAAATTGGTTCTCACTGATTTATGCATTCCCTCCTATTCTGCCTGCGTCCACGACTTCTTTGCAGGATCAAGCAGGAAGGGAAGTCGTTGATTCTTATGGGGCCCAGGAAATCTTGGTATGCAGAGATCATAAAGATGGCAGTAGGGGACCCATAGACCCTACCATCATGGCCAGACCTTCTCTCGCAAGGTCCAGAGTTCCATCGTATTTTACAAACGCTAAATTCAGCGGTTTGGCTATTGAGACCCACACTCTGAAGAAGCGTGGGTTGTCAGGTTCAGTAGTTTTCTAGCTTGGTTAATGCAAGGGAGCCGGCCTCCATAATTATATATTATGAAGTCTGGGAAACATATGCCTCTTGGTGTGAAACCAGGAGCTGCACCCCAGGAAATAGGTCAAAGGTAGAGTCCTTGACTTTCTGCAGATGGGGTGAGAAATAAAGCTGGCCTTGAGTGCTTT